>NW_022589716.1:32383661-32543420 GCF_004348235.1 Phoca vitulina | reverse complement strand
ATTTTCAATGACAGCCTAGCTGGATATAGTATTCTTGGCTGCATATTTTTCTCATTTAGTGCTCTGAATATGTCCTGCCAGTCCTTTCTGGCCTGCCAGGTCTCTGTGGATAAGTCTGTTGCCAATCTAATGTTTCTACCATTGTAGGTTACATATCTCTTCTCCCGAGCTGCTTTCAGGATTTTCTCTTTGTCTCTGAGACTCGTAAGTTTTACTATTAGATGTCGGGGTGTTGACCTATTTTTATTGATTTTGAGAGGGGTTCTCTGTGCTTCCTGGATTTTGATGCCTGTTTCCTTCCCCAAATTAGGGAAGTTCTCTGCTATAATTTGCTCCATTATACCTTCTGCCCCCCTCTCTCTTTCTTCTTCTTCTGGGATCCCAATTATTCTAATGTTGTTTCGTCTTATGGTATCGTTTATCTCTCGAATTCTGCCCTCGTGATCCAGTAGTTGTTTATCTCTCTTTTTCTCAGCTTCTTTATTTTCCATCATTTGGTCTTCTATCTCACTGATTCTTTCTTCTGCCTCATTTATCCTAGCAGTTAGCGCCCCCATATTTGATTGCACCTCATTGATAGCCTTTTTGATTTCTACTTGGTTAGATTTTAGTTCTTTTACTTCTCCAGAAAGGGTTTCTCTAATAACTTCCATGTTATTTTCAAGCCCAGCTAGTATCTTTAAAGTGATGATTCTGAACTCTAGATCTGATATCGTACTAATGTCCGTATTGAGTAGGTCCCTGGCAGTCGGTACTACCTCTTGTTCTTTTTGTTGAGGTGATTTTTTGCGTCTTGTCATTTTGTGCAGAGGAGAATAGATTAATGAGAGAACAAAATGCTAGCAGGGTAACAACGTCCCAGAAAATATACTCTAAACAAATCAGAAAAGACCTGAAGCAGTGGGAAAAGAAAGGGAAAGAGAGAAAAAAGAAAAAGAAAGAAAAAAAGAAAAAAGATAAAGATATAGATAAAGATAAAAACAAACAAAAGCAGAACAAAACAAAACAAAACAAAAACAGAATGTGATCAAATATGATCACGCTGGTTTATAGATCAGTGCCACACACTAGATTTTGGGTGTATTTTGGTCTGTTAAAAGAAAGTCCCTCCCAAAATTTTAAAGAAAGAAAAACTTATATATGTACAAAAATAAGGGTTGATATGATGAAGGGATGGAATATGACTGTAAAGATGGAAATTATAAAAAATTTTATAAAAGAATTTGATAAGTTGTTTGAAAAAAGAAAGAGGATTAAAAAAAAAAGAAAGAAAAAAGGGAGAGAATGTGATCAGGCAGGGGAGTAGAAAAAAACCATACACTAGAGATTTAGAGTATATTTTGATCTGTTAGTAGAAACTATCTCAAGATTTTAAAGAGAGAACAACTTATATATATATGCCAAAAATATGGGTAACTACTATGAAGGGATAGAATATGACTTTAAAAATGAAAAATAAAAATGTTTTTTTTTTTTAAAAAAGGGATTGATAAGATGTTGGTTGAAAAAGGGAAAAAGAAAAATTCAAAAAAAAAAGAAAAAAGAAAAAAAGACAGTTAAAAAAAATAATTAACTTTGAAGGACTAAAGAATCATGGTAAAAAAGCCATGAATTCTATGTGCAGTATTCCCCTAGCGCTGGAGTTCTGCCGTTCTCACTGATCGGTAAACTTGGTCTTGGCTGGCTGTTCTCGCTGGTCTTCTGGGGGAGGGGCCTGTTGCCGTGGTTCCCAAATGTCTTTGCCGGAGGCAAAATTGCCCCGCCCTTGCCAGGTCCGGGCTAAGTAATCTGCTCGGGTTTGCTCTCCGGAGCTTTTGTTCCCTGCAAGCTTTCCGTACGGCTTTGGAGGCGGAGAGTGAAAATGGCTGCCTCCCAGTCTCCGCCCCGGAGGAGGCGAGAACTCGGGGTCCCGCTCCTCAGCGAGTCCCCAGAGAAAAGCAGTCAGTCACTCCCGTCTCCCCGGTCTCCGGCCACACTCCGCGCTCACCCGGCCTGTGACCGCGCCTTTCTATCTTGCACCCGACCCCGGGTGGAGTCTCCAAATCCAGCAGATCCCTGCGGTGCGCTCCCGCAACTCTTCTCCTGGGGGAAGAAGGTGAGTCTCCCCGGATCTGCCGCTTGTTGGGTCCCTGCTGGAAGAGCAGTGGCCCGACTGTGCCGCGGATCAAGGTTTATAGCAACCCCGAGCTGAGAGCCCGCGCCTGGGCTCCGTCTCTGCAGCTGGCTTCCCCGCTCCGATCCCTGGGAGCTCTGCCGCACTCAGGCACCCCCAGTCTCTCTGTGACCCCGAGGGTCCTGAGACCACACTGTCCCGCGAGGGTTCCACCCCCCACTTCGCCACCAGAGTGACGTCCCTCAGCGGAGCAGACTTCTAAATGTTCCGATTTTGTGCTCCGTGGCTCTATCACTTGCCAGAAGCGGCCGACGGAGGCCCCTCCCCCGCCATCTATCCCCCCGAATAAAGCCTCGGATTCACTTCTCCGCACGTCCTACCTTCCAGAAAGTGGTCGCTTTTCTGTTCAGAGAGTTGTTGCTATTCTTTTCTTCGATCTCCTGTTGAGTTTGTAGGTGTTCAGAATGGTTTGATTCCTATCCAGCTGAATTCCTGAGAGGAGACGAAATCCAGGTCTCCTAGTCCTCCGCCATCTTGCTCCGCCCCCTAGCATGATGTTTTCAAAGTTCATTCATATTGTATCATTTTTTCAGAACCCCATATCTCTTTATGGCTGAATAATATTCTGTTGTATATACATACCACAAGTTTTATCCTTTCATTTGTTGATAGACACTTGCATAATTTTTACCTCTTGACTACTGTGAACTATACTGCTATGAACATTGGTGTATAAGTATCTGTTGAGTCCTTGTTTTCAGTTCTTTTGCTTATATACCTGGGAGTGGAATCATGGGTCATGGGGTAATTCTATGTTTAATACTTTGAGGAATCCCAAAGCTTTTTCCACAGCATCATATTACATTCATACCAGAAATGTAGAGGGGCTCCAATTTCTTACATCTTCACTTGCTAATATTTGTTTGCTTGTTTTTTTGGGGGGAGGGGGTAACAGCCATTCTAGTAGGCCTGAAGCAGTATGAAGTGGTATTTCATTGTGGTTCTGATTTTCAATTCCTTAATTACTAATGATGTTGAGCATCTTTTCATCTGTTTACTGGCCATTTGGATATCTACATTGGAAATTGCCTATTCAAGTCCTCTCCCTATTTTATTTATTTTTATTTTTTTAAAGAGTTTATTTATGTATCTGACAGAGAGATAGAGAGAGAGCACAAGTAGGCAGAGTGGCAGGCAGAGGGAGAGGGAGAAGCAGGACCCCTGCCGAGCAGGGAGCCCCATGCGGGGCTCGATCCCAGGACCCTGGGATCATGACCTGAGCCGAAGGCAGACGCTTAACCGACTGAGCCACCCAGGCGCCGCCTCTCCCCATTTTAAAACTGAATTAATTGATTTTCGTTTTTCTTGTTGAGTTGTGGTAGTTTGTTATATATTTTAGATATTAATCCCTTCTCAGATATGTGATTTTTAAGTGTTTATCCTATTTTGTGGATTATCTTCTCTTTTCCTTGATAGTGTCCTTTGATACAACAGTTTTAAAGTTGTAATGAAGTCCAATTTATCTAATTTTTCTTTTTTGCTTGTGCCTCTAGTGTCATATTTAAGAAATTACTGCCAAATCCAATGTTATGCAGATCTGTCCCTAAAGTTCTATAGTTTTAGTGCTTAAACTGAGATCTTTGATCTATCTTGAGTTAATTTTTGTTTAGAGTGCAAGGTAAGGATCCAACTTCATTCATTTGCATGTAGATATCCAGTTTTCCCATCACCATTTATTGAAAAGATATTCTTTCCCTAGGAAGTGGTCTTGGCACCCTTTCAAAAATCAGTTTGCCATAGATGTGGGGGTTTACTTTTGAACTCTCAAATTAATAAATGAATTGATTCTATGGATAAATATCACACTATTTTGAATTCTGTAGCTTTAGGGTAAGTCTTAAAAACTGTTAATCCTTTACCTTTGTTCTTCTTTTTCCAGAATGTCTTGGCTATTCTGGTTCTCTTGAAATTCCATATACTTTTTAAGATATAATTTCCCATTCTGGAAAAAAAAAGTCATTGGGATTTTAGTAGAGTTTGCATCAAATCTCTATATTGCTTTGATATCAATTATTTTTATGAAAAAAATGTATTTTGAGATAATTGTAGGTTCACATGTAGCTGTAAGAAATAATTGGTAGATCCTGTGTACCATTCACTCAGTTTCCCCCAATGGTAACATTTACAAAACCACAGTGTAGTATCCTAACCAGGTTATTGACATTGGTACACTTCCAACCCAGGTACATTTCCAACCACAAGGATCTCCACCGTCACCTTGTTGTAGTCACATCAACTTACATCGTCTTTTCCTCTAACCCCACATTCCATTTACACAACCAAAAGATGACAAAATTATAGAAATTTTGTCTGGCAATCACTAATTTTTTTCATTTCTATAATTTTGTCATCTTTTCGTTGTATAGATGGAATCACAAAGTATATAACCTTTTGGGGTTGGCATTTTTTCCTTAGCTCTGTTTACTTTTTTTCAGTCCATATTTTCTCTGTTTTTATTTTTTTTAAGATTTTATTTATTTATTT
The DNA here is from genome assembly GCF_004348235.1 of Phoca vitulina. NCBI lineage: Eukaryota > Metazoa > Chordata > Mammalia > Carnivora > Phocidae > Phoca > Phoca vitulina. The sequence goes on along the minus strand of NW_022589716.1, from coordinate 32,538,763 downwards.
GACAGAGAGAGACACAGTGAGAGAGGGAACACAAGCAGGGAGGAGTGGCAGAGGGAGAAGCAGGCTTCCCGCTGAGCAGGGAACCCAATGTGGGACTCGATCCCAGGACCCTGGGACCATGACCTGAGCCAAAGGCAGACGCTTAATGACTGAGCCACCCAGGCGCCCATATTTTCTCTGTTTTTAGATGGCCTAATATCTATTGTGCCATCTTTCAGTTTACTGATTATTTTCTCTGTTCTTTCCATTTTACTGTTGAAACTATTTGCTGACTTTTTATTTCACTTACTGTATTTTCCACTTCAAAAGTTTCCATTTGATTCTTTATATCTTTTCTTTCCTTACTGGTGGTTTATCTTTCTTGGTTGAGACTTTGTATTTTTTTTTCATTTGTTTTAAGTGAGATTTTAATTACTCAAGGGGACATTTTTATTACTTAAATCCTTAAAATTTAAAGTGCTTAAATATTTAAATTTAAATATCATTTAAATTTTATTTACTATTTTTGTCAGGTAATTCTCACAACTCTGTCATCTAAGTACTGGCACCTGTTGATTGCCTTTCTTCATTCAGTTTGAGATCTTTCTGGTTTGGTGTGTTGGGTGATATTCAACTGAAACCTTGACATATTTTTATTAGGTTATGGGACAGGATCTTATTTAAATCTTCTATTTCAGCTGGTTTCCTCTGACATTCATTGCAGGAGAAGGGGTATACTCCCTTATTTCAGCCCAGAGAAGTATAAGTCTAGGCTCCCCCTTGGTCTCTGTTGATACCTATGGGAGTGGCAGCATCTTTACTGTTGGGTGGAGGTGGGAGTACCATTTCCCCTCTAGGTGATCACTGATATCTCCCTGGCTGGGAGGGATAGGAGTCTCATGTTACTACTCCCCATGGAACCTTCACTGAAACCACAGGAAGATGGCCTCTTAACACCGTCTCTGTAGTAGGACTCTTCTGATGTCACCCAAGCCCAGTGAGGAGGGGTGCCTCATTATTTCTGGGTTGGGGTGAAATTCTATGCTCCCCACATGGTCTCTTGACACTGCAGTGGCTGGGAAGCAGTGAACCTCCTTACCACCTGATGGAGCTGAAATTCTAGGCTCCTTACTCAGTCTTTTCTGACACTACCCTGGTGGTGTTGGAGGAGGGATGCTGGGGTGCCCTGTTACAGTTTGGTGAGCATGGAACATCCACTCCATCTCTCCTGGGGTAGGTGTGCGTGGAATCACAGTTGTTTTCTGTGGTGTTTGGGTGGAGTAGAGCAGTTATTGTCTAAAGGTTTTCTGTTTTGCCAGGCTGCCCCTTTCCTGGTCCTTCAGCTTTTGAGTAGGTTTTATTTTTTGTTTGTTTGTTTTTTGTTTGTACTTCTTGTCATGTCCAGGTGCTAGCTTCTACAGCCTGAAATAGCCTGAGCTGTATGATGTGAAAAGAACACCTGGAAAATGCACCATCATGTTGCCCTTCAGTCCTGAGGTCCCTCGCCAGTCTTTCTTTCTTTCTACCCTTGAAAGTTTCCTTTTACATACTTTACATATAATTACTGGGATATTAATTATACATGGTGGGGGGAAGAGAGAAAAGTATGTCTATTTCTTCTTCCTGGAAATCATTTCTTTTAAAGATTTTATTTATTCACTTGAGACAGAGAGATACAGAGAGAGAGAATGAGCAGGAGGAGAGGCAGATGGAGAGGAAGAAGTAGACTCCCCGCCGAGCTGGGAGCCCAACTTGGGGCTTGATCCCAGGATCTGGAGATCCTGACCTGAGCTGAAGGCAGATTCCCAACCATCTGAGCCATCTGAAGGCAGGCACTCTGGAAACCAGTTTGTTTAAAAAAAAACAAACAAACTGATTTTACTCAAGTACTCTAGTTGCAGGAGACAAAATAGGATATTAATGTATTTAGCCTTTTCTTACATATATATTTGAAAATATGTCTTCAAAATAATGATATAACCATCAATTTTTATTTTTAACTTTTAACTGTATTGTCCTACAGAGATTTCTTAAGCCTCTCTATAACTCCAAACTACAGTTGTGAGTGTGTGTATGTGTGTGTGTGTGTACCTATGTATGCAGGCACATACATTTTTATTTTGGGGGCTATCTCCTCTGCTAGTATTACTTTTCCTCTACATAACTGTTCATAAGTATTCGTGTGAATGTCTTGATGCTTCCAAAAAAAGACACTTTAGTTTTATTACATGGATCATGAATTCTTTTATAGTTTCTCTTATCACATTGATTTTCTATGTCATTTCCCTTTTGCCATATATAAGGCATATTCCTTAATTGAAAAATTACTATTTAGATTCTCTTGTTAGTTTTATATGGTTTGTAGTTATTTTCTAATTAAATCTGTATTTTCCTATCACATTCTTTGCATCTAATATTATTTTGTTTAGTGTTTTCTGTCTAAAATCAAAGCATTTTTCTGACCTAACAAATATGGGAAATAAAAGATGCAGTGCAAACGAATGTTACTTACATGTAGTAAAAAGATTTAAAATAGCTCCGGGTCTGTCCCATAGCAAACCCTAGTGCTCTCATATGTTTAGTGTCTCTGGATTGATGCTGTCTTTGTAAACAGTTTCATTGGAATGTAGCTATACTCAATATTTGTGTATGATCTATGGCTATTTTCATGCTACAATAGCAAAATTGAATAGTTTCAACAGAGACCTATGGAGCCCAAAACCTAAGATACTATCTTCTCCTTTAGAGAAAAAGTTTGAAGATCCCTGCTTTAGATTACAATTATTAAAACCTCCAGAGAAATAAAATGAACATATGCAGTACCCAATATTTCTGAAGAATCCCCGATGTCCACATATGGTAATATATTTAAGAATGTATGTTCCTTTTAACATTTAATGCCAAGAGAAGAATGTCAGATTAATATGATGTTATGGTATGTAGAGATGGTCTTAAACACTGCAAATTTAGGAAAATGAAAAAGAGTATCTTTTCTCAGTATTTTGCTTTGGCTTTTAGAGAAATATATCCCCTTTCTTTGTTTTCTTCCACTCTGGCAAAGTTTCCATGTTTCTTTTGTAGGTGTATCGGTCATTGTTTGCAGTTTCAAGAAGTCCTGGATTTAACTTAGTCCTTTTCCTAGGCAGCCAGACCCATACAAACAACTTCATTTAACATGTACTCATGTAAGAACTAAATATCTCTATCCCAGACCTCTCTTTCAGATCCATACTTGTGTAGTCAATTGCCTACTAGGCTTTACCACATGAGTGGCTTTGAGGCATATAAAACTGAATGAGTGCAAGACTAACCATACCAGCCTTAATCTCTACTTCCATTGCTCTCAGTGTCAGTGAATGGCCCCATAATTTATCATATTGGGTAAGCCAAACACCAAGTAATCATCTTTTGTCTGTAGTGTTCTTCACATTCACTCTCATATTCTGGTTACGTGATTGATTTTTATTTCTTTAATTGGCTGTGATGTTCTTCTTTAAATGAAATACTTATTCTGTGAACTTTCTAGAAAATTCACAGCAATTATCTCTTCAAGTATTTTCTTCTTCATTCTCTCCTTGTTTTCTATTTGGGATCTCTACTTATTCTATTTTCCTTGTCTGTCACATTTTACATTTTATATTCTATCTTTCATCTACATGGATCTTCTGATCTACCTTGTAGTTCAAAATCCTTTCTTCTACAACATCTGCTGTTTAAAGATTTTTAAATTTTATTTTATTTTTTATTTATTTTTATTTTTTTATTTTTTTAAAGATTTTATTTATTTATTCATGAGAGACAGAGAGAGAGAGAGAGGCAGAGGCAGAGAGAGAAGCAGGGTCCCCGCGGAGCAGGGAGCCCGATGCGGGACTCGATCCCAGGATGCTGGGATCGTGACCTGAGCCGAAGGCAGATGCTTAACCGACTGAGCCACCCAGGCGTCCCTGATTTTTAAGTTTTAAATTAATGCCCTTTCTTTCTTTTTAGAAGTTACATTCCATTCATTTGCAAGTACATGTGTTATTTTTGCATTGTGTTCTATTCTTTTGTCATGATTTCTATTGCATCTGTAATTTTTAATTTTACGTGTTCTCATTTTATCTTTGTCATTCATTTGCAAGTACATGCATTATTTTTCCATTGTGTTCCATTCTCTTGTCATGATTTCTACTCCATCTATAGTTTTTAATTATTTTTTAAAAGATTTTATTTACTTGACAGAGAAAGACACAGCGAGAGAGGGAACACAAGGTGGGGAGTGGGAGAGGGAGAAGCAGGCCTTCCACTGAGCAGGGAGCCCAATATGGGGCTCAATCCCAGGACCCTAGGATCTTGACCTGAGCTGAAGGCAGACACTTAACTGACTGAGCCAACTAAGCCACCCAGGCGCCCCAATTTTTAATTTTTTAAAAATATTTTATTTATGTGTTTGAGAGAGAGAGAGAGCACATACAAGCAGGGAGAGGGGCAGAAGAAGAGGGGGAAGCAGGCTCCCCGCTGAGTGGGGCCAATCCCAGGACCCTGGGATCATGACCTGAGCCGAAGGCAGACGCTTAACTGACTGAGCCACCCAAGCACCCTTATAATTTTTAATCTTAAATGTTCTCGTTTTGTTATCTTTTCCAAGTAATTCTACTATTTAAGTTCTTAACATCCAGTTTGTTGCATTAGTCCCCTAGTAGAGGTTATTTGCTTCTTTTTTTAAAATAAGTTCCTCTTAAGTTGGGATTGTATCTTTTATGATGAAAGTCCTGCGTATCATGATATTTGTTATGTTTGATCAGTAGTTTTACATTAATTTTTTATGTAGCTTCTTTAGCCAGGAATTAGAATTTTTCTAGGCTCTTTTACAGGGAAGGCAAGGCTTCTAATGCCCCTGTTTTATACAAATGTACAAATTCCAGCTCCTTGACTCACTTAGCTTTAAGGACAATCTTCTGTTTCTTCAATACCCTCTTTAATAACCACAGTTCTTTGATCTTCTTTTCTAGGCTACTATTCCTCTTATGACTTCATGAAGAAATCTTTCTTCTTTACTGGCTCTTGGAGATATTCTTTCATTTTCTTTTTTAGAAGTGTGTAGTATATTTACCCAACATTTTTATATGTCTATAGTGGCAGATGTATCGGCTTAGCTTAATTTATATGTTGAAATTAGCCAAGTAATCTTTTCATAAGCAATTATGGTAACATTGCCCTTCTTATAAAATTACTAACCTTGCTATACTCTTAGGATATTGGCTCTAAGTTTTACTCTAACCTGAAATGTCTTGTTATTTCAATTTTTCAAACCTTATCTCATAAAATTCTTCCCCTTGCTTTATCTGCTTCAACCACTCTGGCCTTCTTTCATTTCTCTAAATGCACCATATGCTCTTGCATTATTCTATACATATGCTGTGCCTTCTGTGTCTGGAACATTTTTCCATACCCTCTTCAATAACCAACTTTATTGATACTCATCATCCAGAACTCAGCTTAGATACTCCTTCCTTGAAGAAGAATTCTCTGACTCTGTTTAGGCTTATTTAATGATATATTTATATAATTATATTTCTTTTCTTCAGATCCTTTGTTACAATTTATATTTATATGATCAGTAGTGTGATAATTAGTTTAATATACAGCCTTCATCCCTTTCCAATAGACTCCCTTGAGAGCAGAGAAGAGCATTGTTACTTTTTTTTTTACATTTCAAATTTTTTTTTTAATTTTTTTATTGTTATGTTAATCCCCATACATTACATCATTAGTTTTAGATATAGTGTTCCATGATTCATTGTTTGTGCATAACACCTAGTGCTCCATGCAGAACGTGCCCTCCTCAATACCCATCACCAGGCTAACCCATCCTCCCAACCCCCTCCCCTCTAGAACCCTCAGTTTGTTTTTCAGAGTCCATTGTCTCTCATGGTTCTTCTCCCCCTCCGATTTCCCCCCCTTCATTCTTCCCCTCCTGCTACATTCTTCTTCTTCTTTTTTTTTCATTCTTAACATATATGAGCATTGTTTATTTTTATTCATGATTTATCCCTAGCGTCTAGCACTCCTTAAGTGCTTAACAATATTTATTAGGAAGTATTAAGAAGTTGTTTGATTGTATCATATTATGGTTGAGAGAAGATTCCACTTGTATTGATTTAATATTATTGGGTGTGTATAACTTTATTTTTTTATAAAGATTTTATTTATTTATTTGACAGAGAGAGACACAGCAAGAGAGGGAACACAAGCAGGGGGAGTGGGAGAGGGAGAAGCAGGCTTCCCATGGAGCAGGAAGCCCGATGTGGGGATCGATCCCAGGGCCCTGGGACCATGACCTGAGCCAAAGGCAGATGCTTAACGACTGAGCCACCCATTCACTCTGGGTATGTATAACTTTAAATATATGAATCTAAATGTATCCAATCTAAAGCTATCATATTTGATTTTGAGTTTGGCCAATGTTATAATTTGAAAAATTTATGTTTATTTCACATTAACTTTGACATAAATTGAATAAAAAAAGAAAATGAGAAACTAAAAGTGCTGTTTAATGAGAAAATTTAGAAAAGAAGAGTCACCCCATTAGACAGAACCAAAATATATTACCACATAGATATAGCATCAACGAATTCAGAAACCATCTGTTCTGCTATCTAAAGCTAATTAAATAAAAAAAAAAATCTGAGCAATTAAGAAACAACCATCAGCCTAAAGTCTGAATCCAGAATGATTTGATAATAAAAACTATAGCTATTGCAAGTACACTTAATTAGGAAGTACCTCAGTAAAAGTCTACAAGTCATTAAAGTAGTGTTGAAAGAGTGAAGTATGGTGCATGGATATTAATGGAACAAAATTACCAATGGGTAACTGTTACCTGTCGCATTCTATTAGACTAATGAACTTAGCCTATCTAGGAAAGAACAGCATGCAATTTAATAGTTTTAGAAAAACTCATAATATATATTTGGACTTTTATATACCAACATATTAATTGAAAAGTTGAAAAGCAAACAAGATATTTCCTTATTATATGCTAGATACCTAGTTTTTTATTCCTGCTATAATCCTCAGTAAATCCATGTTGATTATTTAGTTTTCAATAAAATAAGAGAATTGCTGAAACTTCTGTTGATGCTGTGTAGGTATGGTAATAAAATATTTTTCATTTAATGCAGTATTCTTCATGTATTCAGTATTTACAGTTCACAAAGTACTTTGTATATTCATATATGTGTATTATTTGACCTTTCTAAAACCTGTTGCATGAATAAAGCAGATGGAATTAGCCCTGTTTGGCAGATGAAGAAATAGAGTTAAAATGGGTTCACAGTCACATAGATGGATCTTAATTTAGTTCTTCTGACTCTTAAGTCCACTAAACTTTCTACTATAGTATGCTTTTTTTGTTTATCAGATAATTAGTATCTTTATAGGCAGTTAATAATACTCATTTGAGGAATATTATGAAAAGAAAATTTTTTTCTGTCAGAACAAACTATCAAATCCTCTAGGCAATCAGGAGATATCTGAGTGTATGCTTCACAGATTCTTAGAGTGGTAATCATATTGTTTTTACATACATAATCTAGCCTTAGGGCAGATAGTCTTCACTGGAGGAAATGTCTAGGTACGCATTTGTGAGGCTAAAGTATATCAAGGAGAATAAGAAAAAATATCATACCTTAATCCCTTTCCTGATCCTCATCCACAGCCATCAAAGTATAAGTGGACCAAACATTCCTACCATTTGAGGGTGTTCATTACAAATAAAGACTTTGAGGTCCTACACAATCTATATCATAAGGTAATGCCTGGAAATCTGAATGTTTTTATGAGAGCCTCCTGTGAAAATTATGTACAATGTAGTTATAGAACCATTACCTTGGGTGAATGTTTAAACATGTGGAAGGTGATTTAAAATTAGAATGAAATCAAGAGTTTTGACATCTTGTAAGGATAAGGAAGAAATTCAAAATATAATAGTCATATAAACTTTTATCATCATAATTAAGTACACAAAAATATAAAGTTAGAGCCAATATTAGGCAAAGCTCATAACATATAAAATAAACTTAAATCAATATAAACATGATTTTTAGGCATTTATCAAGGAGTTAGCATAATCATTTTATTTCAACATTTGACCCTGAAAACAAACAGCACTATCTGGCTCATATCAAGACAGAATGGGAAAAATGAACAAGGATGGAATCTTTTGGCATGGGCAATTGTCTTTTCTGTATTTATAACTAAACCACAGGCTTCCCTTTAAAATGGCATCTGGCTAGTCGTCCCAGAGGCAGTGTCTCTCCACTTGTCTCTAAAATACCTATTAAGACACAGGAAAACTCAAAACATCACAACAAATTAAGACTGACAGACAACCTATTTCTAGAAAATGGGAGAAATTTTCACTAACTATAAAGTCGATAGAATTGCATTGAGAAAAACAATGGTGGCTTCATGAAAGAGAATACTCTCACACTACTGAAAAAGATCAGAAGATATTTTATTTTCCTTAAATATCCTCCTCTCTTTCTTTCCTCCTTTTCTTTCTATCTTTCTTATACAGTCTGCTTTCTGTATCTAATTTCTAGGACTTTAGACATCCATTCTCCCTTTTTCTATATTTTTGTTGCTTTTACAGGTAATCTCAATAATATTTGTGTCTTCTCTCCTATAGCAAGAACACAATGGAGTAGAAAGTGGGACTATGGGAGCCCTTAAACAGGGATATAGTATATTTCTCAGAAAGAAAACAGTGTAGTGTATGGCAGAGGATGGAAAAGCTGTGTGAGAAATATATGCAGTAGATTTTCATGTACACCTTTAATTTAATAAGGACTCCTGTGTGTGGGATGAAAGACACCCCTCTTAATTTCAACAGAAAAGACCCTGGGAACTGGGCCAAGAACTGTGCACATCAATTTACTTTTCATATATAGATCTGAAAAGATGATTAAATTTATAATCAAATGGACAGTAGCTGGGGCCAAGGGCATCCTACTAATTGATAAACACTATAAATAGGATAGATCTCCATTCACACAAGAAGGAAAACAAAACAACATGTGTTCTATTAAAATCTAATTGCCACATAGGGAAGGGGAAAACAGAGTATTATGAAGACTCATTGGAAGAGCATTTTTAAAAAATGATTTATCAAAGAAAACAGAAGAAAACGTTAAAATATTTCAGCTTGAACTAAACCCCAATATGCAAGAAATAATGATGTCTACGCATATATGAGCAGGAAGTATTGAGAGGAAATGCCGACAGATATGAAAGAAAAGGGGGATGGGCTGAAAATAAAACAAGATGAAACACACAAAGGCTGAGAAGTTAAGAAGCTGATCTAAATAAGGTATCAAATTAAATCAGGAAAGCATAATTAAAATTTGCATCAGAGGCAGTAAAGATAAGAGCTACTATTGCAGCAAATAAAACCATTCATGTGAAGCATACAGTTGAGATTCATTCCTGGAAACAAAGAAGACCAAGGGATTAAAAAAAAAACTATTAAAGAAAAAGTGAAGCAGATGGAATTTAGAGAATCGAAATCTAAAATGCGTATTTGAGGTTTTCTCAAAAAAGAAACCAGAGCAATTAGAATGGAAGTAATCATTAAAGGAAAAAAATGATGAAAAATTTCCACAACTGATAAAACTATGAATCTTCCAATAAAAATGCTTCATAATATTCCAGGAAAGGGAAATAAAAAGAACCCACACCAAACCAAAAATTCTAATTAGAATAATTAAGGTAAAAATTCATATTAGTATCCAGACAATGAAGTAGGTTACCCACAGAGGAACAACTTGAATTGGTCTCAGACTTTTCCACTGCAGGAGTTATTTCATAAAGGCAATATTTATTGCATAAAGGCCTCAGAATTTTGATATGGTAAATTTGAGACCTAAAAATGCAAAACAACTATTCCTCCATATGTTAAGGCAACAAGAGGACCTTCTCAAATTTGGAAGTGCTTAAAAATGTACACACACATATTTATTTTAAATAGATTTAAGTACATACTACAGCTTATTAAGAAAGTATTAAAATTTCAAACTCAAGAATGAAGAAAACTGTAAGCTAGAAGATTTGATAAATTTTGAAAACATTTAAATATAGGCAGCCCCTGACTTATAATGATTTGACTTAACATTTTTTCGACTTTATAATGCTGCATAAGAAATATGCATTTGGTAGGAACTGTACTTTGTTTTTTGTTTTTTAATTTTATTATGCTATGTTAATCACCATACATTACATCATTAGTTTTTGATGTAGTGTTCCACGATTCATTGTTTGCGTATAACACCCAGTGCTCCATGCAATACGTGCCCTCTTTAATACCCATCACCAGGCTAACCCATCCTCCCACCCCCTCCCCTCTAGAGGAACTGTACTTTGAATTTTGATCTTTCCTTGGCTAGCGGTATAAAGTATGATAAAGTATGATATTCTCATGATGCTGGGCAGTGGCACTAAGCTGCAGCTCCTGGTCAGCTCCCCAGCATGAGGGTACACAACCTGTACATTTACAACTCTTCGGGACCATTCAATCATTCTGTTTTTCACTCTCAATATAGTATTCAATAAATTACAGGAGCTACACAACACTTTATTATAAAATAGGCTTTGTGTCGGATGATTCTGCCCAACTGTAGGCTAATAGAAGCGTTCTGAGCTTGTTCAATGCATATTAAATGCATTGCCAACTTATGATATTTTCAACTTGCAATGGGTTTATAGGGACATAACCCCATCATAAGTAAAGGAAGACCTGTAATTATATCAAATGTTGTGAGGTCACAAATTTTTGATGAAGGGAGATGTTCAAAATAATAATAATTTAATATCATAATTTGGGTCTAAAACCAAATTTTATCAAATGAACAGGAATAAATTTTAAAAAAGCAGAGAAATACAAGCTTGTCAAAATTCTCATCTTTTGTGAATAGATGATAAGGTAGTAAAAGGGAATAATTTCATGAAACAACAGAGGCTGCTGATTAATGGAGATTATCATGAAAACAAAAAGCAATTAGTTAAGGAATTTAAAACTGGAGGAATTACTTCAGAATCCCTGAAGATGATGAACGAAAAATACTTTCTTACAGCAAAAGGTAGAAAACAGGCAAATTCCAGAAAGCATAAAACAAGACTTACTTATGAAAATAAGTATGAAAGGATTAAACTCTTCTATTAGAAAATAAAGACAATTGTATTTGTCTGACGATCCAATATATAACTATTTGAGCCACACACAAGAGAAAATAATAAAGATCAAATTATACTAAAATATTAAAAAATAAAAATGATAATAACTTATCCAGTAAACGCACACTAAAATAAAGCAGTGGGAAACTATTTCAGTAAAGTGGAAAGCAAAAACATTACACAAGATTAAAAAGATCTTTTCACAATAATATAAGTTTCAAGTGAATCTACAGCATAGGAAAATGAATAAAAACAGAAATGAACACAAATACAATTTGACAAGGAGTAATGAAAAAACTCATGTCCAGCCATATATGAAAATATTCTCTATTACAATAAATATAAAAATCATTGATTGTAATATACACCATAGTTTTATGTACCACAAAAAAGAAAAGTGATTTTCTATGTCATCTGTAAGAATCATCTCCATTTCAGAAATGTTTACATATGAAAAATTGTGCTAATTTGAACTGGAGAATTGCACTATCATAAAGCTTTCATAATTGAAATAGCATTATACCAGACACAAAATACAAAAACAGAAATGTGACAGCTCATAGAGCCTTGAAATAAATGTTTGTATGAATAATACCTTAATAATCTATATAAAAACTTTAACTCACATGATATCCCAAAAGAAGCCTAACAAACTGATTAGAAAGATATAGAATATTCAATAAATGGCTTGAAGAAAAAAATACATCTTTGCTAAAAATGTCATTACTATTCACTGAATGGATATATTTGCCTAGGTACAAAAATGATGTAATAGAAGACCAAAGAAAATAAAAGTGAATATTCAAATGATTTTGAATAGTTAGGACTAATAAGCTATTGTTTTAATAACTGGGGAAAAATCACAAAAGGAACTTTTAACTGTGTGAGAAGTTAAGATTTCTTTTTTTTAAAAGATTTTATTTATTTTTCGACAGAGAAAGACACAGCGAGAGAGGGAACACAAACAGGGGTAGTGGGAGAGGGAGAAGCAGGCTTCCCACTGAGCAGGGAGCCCGATGCGGGGCTTGATCCCAGGACTCTGGGATCATGACCTGAGCAGAAGGCAGATGCCCAACGACTGAGCCACCCAGGCGCCCGAGAAGTTAAGATTTCTAAACATCCGGGGGTGCCTGGGTGGCTCAGTCGGTTAAACATCTGCCTTCAGCTCTGGTCATGATCTCAGGGTCCTGGAATGGAGCCCATGTCTGGCTACCTCCTCAGCGGAGAGTCTGTTTCTCCCTCTCCCTTGGCCCCTCCCTCTCGTGCTCTCTCCCTTTCTCAAATAAATAAATAAAATCTTAAAGAGATTTCTAAACATCAGAAACATAAAAACTGAAAGCTAAAAATTAGGTTGAAACATATGGTATCACTATTTTTGTGGGTTAATATGGCTAAGTATTGGCAACCTCTAAATAAATTGGGAATAAATTTTGACAACATGAAAATTAAAGGTTGAATATCCTTGACTGATTAAAAACATCTACACATTATGATAAATACAGTAACACACTAGTAGAAAAATAGATGAAGGACAGTAGGAGTCGATTTTTAGAAGAAACAGAAATAGCCAATAAATATAAAAACATTTCAACTTAACATATATTTTAGATTAAAAAAAAAGCAATTAAAAGGGAATATACCAAAGTGTTAATTATGGTTCTCTCTGCCTGTTGACATTATGGATGACTTTAATTTGTGGGATTTTGGTTATTGTTTTATTTTTCTTATACTTTTCTGTATTTTGAAAATATTCTCAAATGAGCATGAGTTGTTCATTAACATCAGGAACATATATAAATACATATAGTGACTGGGATAGAGCAGATGGTACCCAGTAGAGAGAATAGAGCAAAGGAAAACAGGAGGCTGAATGTAGAATGTTTCTGTTGGCTGAGGCTGGAGTGAAGGGACAGTCACTTTCCTTTCCGAACACTACACTTTGACAGCACAGCATGTATTTTAGAGACAAGTGTGCTCGAGAGGGACTTGATAGCACCTTCAACTTAGTAACACTGAAGCCCTCAGTGGCCCATAAACTGAGGATATCTAAGGAGGGCAAATGAGCAAGACTGTGTACCTAAAGTGAGAACTCTGACCCCTAAGTGTCATAGGCCATCTCAATTTTTTTTTAATCTTTCACACTACTTTTTATATGGTTGATTTAAAGCAAGGAACACATATTTTGATAATTAACTTTTTACATGGGGAGAATAAAACTTACATTAAAGGGGATGCTAAAATTGCTGATACATCACAATTCTTAATGATTCTAGTCCCCGAAATTGCAGATATTAATGACCCTAGAAATAGAAAAGTTATCTAGATCAGTAGTTCTTAAAATGTGATCCCACACCAGCAGCAGAACTGCATGGGAATTTGTTAGAAATACAAATTCTCAGACCTCGCTAATACCTACTGCATCAGAAACTCTGGGAGTGGGGTTCAGCAATCAGTGTTTTAAAAAGCCCTTCTGCCAAAAGAACAAACAACCCAATTAAAAAATGGGTGGAGCTGAATACACATTTTCCCAAAGAAGATGTACAAATGGCCAACAGGTACATGAAAAAGTGCTCAGCATCACTAAGTGCCAATCAAAACCACAATAAAAAAATCACCTCAGACATGTTAGAATGGCTATCATCAAAAAACGAAAGATAACAAATGTTGGAAAGGATGAGCAAATGGAACCCATGTACACTGTTGGTATGAATGCAAACTGGTACAGCTGCTATGGAAAACATTATAGAGATTCCTCCAAAAATTAGAAATAGAACTGTCACATGATTCAGCAATCCCACTTCTGGATATATACCCAGTGGAAATGAAAAAAAGATCTTGAAAAGATTCCTGCACTTCCATGTTCAGTGCAGCATTACTCCCAATAGCCAAGGTATGGAGACAACCTAAGTATCTGTCAGTGGATGAATGGATAGAGAAGATGTAGGGTGTGTGTGATAATATGAAATACTATTCAGCCAGAGAAAGAAGGAAATACTGCCATTTGCAATAACATGGATAGACCTTAGGGCATTATGGTAACTGAAATACATCAGACACAGAAAGACAGGTACTATATGATATTACTTATGTGTGGAATCTAAGAAAGCCAAACTCACAGAAACAGAGAGCAGAATGGCGGTTACCAGGGGTCAGGGGGTGGGGAAGTGGGGAGATGGTGGTCAAAGGGTACAGACTTTCAGTTATAAGATGAGTAAGTTTTGGGTCTAATGTATATATAAGTAACATTTATTGCTGCTCTTTTCCCATGGGGAATGTTTTCAAAATAATCACTAATTTCATTAGCAAAATTCTCATGGGATATGAAAATCTTGTTATTCACGTTGAGTGATCCTTTCAAAATATATACAGTAGAAAAGAAAGATGGGATGTGTATTTATTTTAATTTTGTTGTACTTAACTTTAGAAGTAGTTGAGGTCTAAACAAGTCTTAAAATTTCTTTGCTGTAAACTTTAAGCTTGTTTCTGTGTCATGACTTTTGTACTTCTAGTCATTCTACTTGGATGGCTATCCCCCTTATCTTTCCATAGTTGGTTCCTTCCCATTATTCAGGATCTATCTCAGAGCACTTATATGAGTACCCAAACTAAATTAGCTGTTTAATCCCCAACAACTGTCTCTGTATCAACTGTGTTCACTTTACTGTTTCGGTATGACTTAGAGCTATTGGAATTAATTTTGCACGATTTGTCAGTGGTGCTGTTTATTTACATATTTATATCATTATTTCATTATACTGGAGGTACCATAAAAGGTAGACTCTTTGTTTTGATCACCATTGTGTTACTACCACATAGAAGAATGCCTGGCACATGGTAAGCACTCAATAAATAGCTGTTGATGAAAAGCAGAGAATCTGATGTTTTATACCAGTGTTTCGAAAACGTTTTCTGTAAAGGGCTGGATAGTGAACATTTTAGGTTTTGTGAACCATGTGGTCTCTCTCATAACTATTCACTTCTGCCAGTGGTAGCACAAAATAGCCAGAGATATTATGTAAATTTATGAACCTGGCCATGTTACAATAAAACTCTATTGAAAGAGGAGATGGGCTGAATTTGGCCTGTAGGTCTTAGTTCAACAAACCTATTCTGTAGCATTATCTAACAAAACAACTTATACCGGGATGGTATAAGTTTCCAAGTGTAATGTATTATCTCCCTTCATCAAGAAAGTGGGCCAAACTGCAACTTGTAGACTTGCAGACAAAACTGAGGTTTTGGATACATACTCCTACCAATGACTTTTTAAAATACTTTTTTATTTTAGAAAAGCTTAGGTTGACATAAAATTGCAAGAAAAGTACAGAAAATTTTAATGTATCCCACACCCAATTTTCCCTATTATTAACATCTTATAATGGCTCATTTGTTATAATTAATGAACCGATATTAACATATCATTATTAACTGAAGTCCATACCTCTTTCAGATTCCTTTAGTTTTTATCTATTGCCCTTTCTCTCTTTCAGGGTCCCATTCAGAGTTACCACATTGCATTTTATAGTCGGGTCTCCTTATGCTAATTATTTTTAAAAGCATAAACTGTTACGTCTTCATCTTGTCTCTCATCTTTGCCCATTTCCTCTCTTCCTTCTCTTTCCCATGCCTGGGCCAAAATCTGGTGGTAGCAACTGGTGCAGCTTACAAGATGCTTTGGAAGGCAGCATGGCATAGCAGAAATAACACCTGAGTTCTGCTCACATCCCTGAGTTTTCTGGACAGATAACATAATTCTGTACACATCAGTTTCCACGTTTTTAAGAGTGCTAAAACTCCTGTCTCTTTCAGGAGCCTGTTTCAGAAGTAAGCGGACTACTTTATGAAAGCAGTGCCTGAGAGCATTTTGCAAACTCTAAAGAACAATTCCAATACAAGGATTATCATTAACGTCAAAGGTCAGAATTGTGAGGGCAAAGTGCCCAATCTTTCTTCCTGACTTCAAGGCTGGAAACTACTGTTATTAATTGGATCCACAGTAAAGAGCAATAGGCAGAGTTAAGATTGAATTCCTAAGCACTTATGCAGAACTCCTAATGATATTTTATACTTCAGACCAAATTGAATAATCATTAGATATTTTACTGCCAAAATAAAATCTAAGCAGATAAAAATGTACCTTCTGTTTAAAATTCATCATGGTGAACTGTGGAATTATATCAACGGGGACATTTTCCATGGATAGACTCAGTCTTGAGCCAACATGATCTTCTTCCACATATATCAGAATTTGAAAGTGTTAGCTGTTTTCCAAGTGTAATGTATGTAACATAAATATTGATTGGAAAAGCCCCTGTTGTGACTCTGAAAGTTGAAAACACTTCAAAGATGCTTGTAAATAAATTAGAAAATCAGGTGAGCCTACATCAGAATTAGTTTAATGTTTGCCTTCCTTTTCCCCCTTAAAGCCTGCAGTTCCTTCCTTCCTTCCTTCCTCCCTTCTTCCCGTCTTCCCTTCCTCTCTCCCTCCCTCCCTCCCTCCCTCCCTCCCTCCCTTCCTTCCTTCCTTCCTTCCTTCCTTCCTTCCTTCCTTCCTTCCTTCCTTTCCTTCTTCTAGGAGATATTTCTCGTATCACAAATTATAGACGCTTCATTGCATAGTGAATGATTAGATTTGACTAAATTCTCTAAAGAGTTTGGGCTATTATTTTGTTTATCATCATACAATACATTTCGCATTTTGTGAAAACACTTCTCTATGGTACTCCTCACTGTGCAACTTACTCTACTATGTAAGTTATTTCTCAGATGCTCTAGGGCAGCACCATCCAATAGACCTTTCTCTGATGGTGGGTATGTCCATCTGAACTGTCCAATATGATAGCCACTAGCCACTTGCAGCTCTTGAGCACTTGAAATGTGGCCAGTGCAACTGAGGAACTTTTTAAACTTTTAAAACTTTAATTGATTTAAAGTAAAAATAAACAAGTACATGTGGCTACTATAATGGATGGCACAGATCTAGAGAATTCTTTTATCCTGTGCTTTTTAAAGGCGAAATGCAGTGTAGACAATCCACATTTTCATTTCATTAAAGTCTAGTTACTATATCTTAGAACCCATTTATGACAACCATATTTGAATTTTGAATTTCTGAAAAATCATCCTAGAAAAAAATGTATAGAAAGTTTGGGGACAAGTTACCTGATTTTTAAAATTGGAAAAACAGTTACACTGGAAGTTCTGATATCTCTCCTCTTCTTTCCTCAAGTTGGTTTTGTCTAACATTTGTTGTCCTTTCATAATCTAGGCCCTGCATGGCAGTCTAAAACAGCCTGACATAAATCAGACACGGTTGCATCACACATACAGATAACAGTGCAGTGGAATAGGTGAGAAACCTTTATTTGTAGTCAAACTAGAGTTACTGGAATCCCTGGACCATTCTTCTCAGTTCTTGGGACTTCTTTTCTCTTTTCAATCTGTAAGTGAATTTGATGACAGCAAGTCTCAAGGCTCTCTCTTCTCTAAGTACAGTGGCCCGATTGGCATAGTCCACTAATTAGCCCTCACTGAGATTCAGCACAGTATAAATCGTCCTTGACATAACTGTGGACACCAAATGTAGGTCACTCACTGTGTTCCAGAGCCTCTTTTAAGTGTTTTTCTTGTATCACTTCTTTTTTTTTTCTTAAGATTTATTTATTTATTTGAGGCAGAGAGTGAGAACAGTGGGGAGGGACAGGGGGAGAGGGACAGAGAGTCTCAAGCAGACTCCCTGCTGAGTGTGGAGCCCAATGTGGGGCTCAATCCCATGACCCTAAGATCACAACCTGAGCCAAAACCAAGAGTTGGATGCCGAACCAACTGAGCCACCCAGATGCCCCCTGCATCACCTCTTTATAGTAATCCTGAAGACAGGTAACTGCTATCATCTCTCTTTTTCAGATGAGGAAACATGAGGTGGCTCAGTTAGAAAGTAGTAAAACCAAAATTTGAACCCATGTAGCAGAATTCTAAAGCTTTCACCCTCAACTCAATCGTTATGCCAAACTGTTTTGTCAAAAGCCAGCTAGAAGAATTAATGCTACTATAGCCATTGAAGTACTTTCCACCTTGCAATGGACTTGATCCATTAAATCAATGGTAAATTTAATGTATTAGAATAGAATTCTTCTTAATATTTGAATAAACAGGTTAAAAAGAACATAAGCAACATGAAAACAAATAGATTTCCAAAGAATGCCTCCTTCCACAGCAGCAGTGCCCTAGAGGTAGCAGGCTTTTTGAAAATGAGTTTCCACTAAAGGTGTTGACATATCTTCAGAGGTCTAATTTATTCTGAATTGTTCTCAATTGCTTTCTATTTGAGAAGATGGCAGCACTCCCAATGGTGCCAAAATAAGCCATATCACGAATGGTTTAGAAAATAAAGTCAATTAGATACAGAGAATTTAGCAGTGGCAAAGTGATAATGGTAGTAATACTAGCTATTATTAATTAAAACACTTACTATGTGCCAGATATTTGTTCTAAGAACTTTATATGGCTAGTTTTTTTTAATGTTATTCTAGAAACATTTCTTTAAAAAAAAAAGATTTATTTATTTTAGAGAGAGAGCAAGCATGAGCAGGGGGAGGGGCAGAGGGGGAGAGTCTGAAGCAGACTCCCCCCAGTGGGCGGAGCCGCGTATCCCACAACCTCCAGATTATGACCTGAGCCAAAGCCAAGAGTCAGACGCTTAACTGACTGAACCACCCAGGCACCCTTAGAAACATTTCTATGAAGTAAATATTATTATTGCACCTTTGTTCTGGATAAGAAAATAGAAGCACAGAAAGTTTAAAGTAACTGGTCCAAGGTCACTCAAGTGGTAAATGGTGGAACAGGAATTGAAACCCAGGCAGTCCACATCCATTAGGCTGGACTTTCTCTGTGTCAGCAATCCTCAATTTGGGACAAGACGCTTGTGTAGGGACACAGAAGGCTGCTCTCCTATGGCCTTGATTAGCAACTGCATTCCTTTTTTCCCCCCATAAGAGCTTGCCCAAGAGAAAAGAGAGAAAAAAAATCCAATTATAAAGATGAATGAGATTCAGATCCAACTAACATAAGGAAAAGGAAACTTGGTTCTGATAGATGAAGTAATTTGCTATATATAACAGAATGCTTCAAGTTACCAGAAGACTGAATATTAACTGTCTTTTAAAAATTTTTAAATAAAACACTTTCTTGTTTCTGAATGGAAGGCAGTCAGGAAATGTGGGAAAAGGATAAGCTGAGAAATTACTCAGGTTCCTACCACAATTTTTCAACAACAAAAAAGTTTTGATTAAACAGTGGAGTTCAGGGACACTTGCTCTGTGTAATCAACCTTTTAAGAGACTTCATAATCATATGGAAAGGGTTAAGAACCTCTGGGAATGAAATAGTAGATATAATAATTTCTTAAAAGAAGAAAAACAACACTTGATACATTATAATGAAGACTTCCATGAGCTAAGAATGGAATTAGCACACTTAATAGTGTTTTAGACATTTCATTATCTTATTCTTCATGACCTTAGCAAAAAAGCTGTACACCAGGAGACATACAGAATACCCTAATTAAAAACAAACAGTTCTAGATTTAACAAAGTTTAATCTGACAGGTAAAGGCATCCAAAGAGTGATGTATGTTTTATCAGTAGTATTCATTTACCTGCAGCTGAACAACCATACACTCATCAAATGGCAGTTGCTAGAACAAGCTGCACATAAAAGAATAAATATAATTTTGAGGGTACAGATGATTTGACTTATTGCATTTTTTTTGTGGTCATTTCAAAATAGTTAACTCTACAATGTAGACACAGTTTACATAGAGGTAATGTTAATAAACCAGAAAATCCTCAAGTCCAACCAGAATAGAATCCTGAATTGAAATAAGGCATGATAATTTATTTCTTGAATGAATATATAGTATAAAGCTGGAAAATGGCCAGCTCAATAGCAACAGAAGCATAAAGATCCTAAAGATATTTCGACACCCGTTCACTTCTATTGGATCAAGATCCCTGAGGTAGATTCAGAAAACTTCCAAGTTCTCTGAGATCCAGTTCTAGCATGCAGTCAAGTCACACAGTGACTTAGTTTCCTCTTCTAAAATTAGAGATAAAAAAAAACCTTTTGACTGTCCTCATTACAAGACCATGAAAAACAAGTAGTATTGTACAGAAAAGCTATTTTGCAAATTATAAAGTAGATATATCATTATTATATAGATACAAAAAAAGAACAGGACTAGTACCTGTAGCTTCTAACAAAGTCTACCTAGACCTGGTGTGGTGGGGTCTTGTATCTTGTATTCAGTTTATTTCTTTCATGAGCATCCACCCCAGAATGATCCCTGTAATCCCTAATCACCTTGACCTAGACATGTTTATCTATATTTAACCTCTCTCTCAATCTTTATCTCTGCTTCCCTCCCTCCCTCCTCTAACCACTCCCCCATCTCTCTCTATCCAACCAAATAATTGTATACATGGCTGAAAGAACCAGCAGTTAAGATACTTTGGCAACATGAAGTTCTTATTGAGGAACAAAGCTAATGTTGAAGGATTTCATCTTTTAGAAAGTAAAACTCTTAGAATCTAAAATAAAATCAGTAATAGATTAAAGCTCAAAGATATTATTAGTGTATTAAGTATACCCAGTTCGGATAACACATAATAAAAACAAACTTTTCTTCTCGCCAAAGTAAAATCTCAAATTTTTTTTTTTAATTTTTTTATTGTTATGTTAATCCCCATACATTACATCATTAGTTTTAGATATAGTGTTCCATGATTCATTGTTTGTGCATAACACCCAGTGCTCCATGCAGAACGTGCCCTCCTCAATACCCATCACCAGGCTAACCCATCCTCCCAACCCCCTCCCCTCTAGAACCCTCAGTTTGTTTTTCAGAGTCCATCGTCTCTCATGGTTCTTCTCCCCCTCCGAGTAAAATCTCAAATTTGACTTACAGCTCTCAATACGAAAACTGACTATCAGATTGACAGCTCCATTTAATAAGCAAGCAGTTATGAAAAAATTCAGATTTTTGAAATTCCTCCAAGAACCTAAATCTCAGATAGTTGCACACTGCAACGTATAACAGACTGTTGCTAACTGACCTAATCAAGTATGGCAATTCATAAACACTAGGTTCTGATTGGTAAAAATCCATATTTCCCAACTGTGAGAGACAGGGGCAAGAGCTAAAATGGTCCCATCCACCTTAACTTCCTTCCCAGGTCTCAGAGTGAACATGTTCAAATGTTTATAGCAAACAGGCACAAACATAGCCATCCCACTTTTCCAGTTACCTCAATGAAATCCTAGCTCTCTGTCCATTAAGGTATTCCAACCACACCTTACATGACATCATGTTCACAATGATCTTTTAATGGCAGGAGAAATTTAAACATCTGGTCAGAGCAGTGTAACAAAAACTGTCATAATCAGCAGCTATGCATCAACTTTAGGATGCTGTTCAGAAGACCAATCCTTCTAGGTTCTTACACCATGTTTGCAAAGGATGGGAACATCTCTGCAATTTTCCAGACAGGCCACTTTTGTTGAACTTTACCAATCCAACCAGTGAAAGGCCACCATTAACACTCTTAATGTTAATTACACAATAATGGACAAATAACCTATTGTAGCTACCTCTGAGCTGTGAATTTTCATTGGAGGGAGCCTTCTAAATGTGAACTAGCTCCCTGAAGACAGTTACCTCTCATTCAGATATCTGTAGCTAGATATAGACAGACAGACAGACAGACACACACACACACACACACAGAGTCTACGCTAAAGTATGTTTAAGTAAGTTACAGATAACAAAGAATGAACCAATCAGAAGCCATGGTGATTCATGTAAGCTTGCATTATCCATGATTACAAATAGCCTGGAATCTAATAAGTATCTTAGTCACTGTCATAGCTCTCTCTTGATCTTGCTTTTTGGAAAGCACCTGGATTGTTGACAGCCAGCAATTATTTATGTTAAAGGGTAATATTTCTATTTTAAAATCATCTCCCTGTTTTTGAATAGGATTATTTATAAAATAGTAAAGTAATTCCTATAATTTATCTAATGAATTTTCAGCTGAACTCTGATCAGTTTAACAGAGTAGAATATTATATAACACAATTTAATTAAAAATAAGTTAAAAATAAGTGTGAAAATTTCCTTAGAAAATATTTAGATCATTCAGTTTGACTTCAGTGTTTAAAGGAAAGAGCTCCCCTGTGTAAGCAATGTTTGGGGTGGGGGAAGAGCAAAAGTAAAGTTTCTCATTCAATTATATTAATTTTGACACTACAAAATAAATATATTAAATGATTAATAGCTTCTTCAATTTGACAATATATCTGCCAACCTTTTATGAAAAAACCATTAAATTCTGTGTTAGTAACTTTGTATTTAATGTGAAGAAAGCCTTTAAAATTTTTATTCTGTTTTCAAAATTGAAATATACCTGAGTTAACTTTCAGTTATCTTGCTATTTATTCAGCTTTGTACCCTCAGGGATTTCCTCGGGGTTCCACAACTTCTAAGAGATTCCAATAAATGTCGGTGGCAGTTTATATTTATTGAGTGCTTACTCAAGGTACTTGCACTTATTTTATTATTTGATTTCTCTAATAATGACTCTATGAGATTGTAACCCGCATTTTACAGATTAGTGAATGGAGATACAAGTGAGTGCGCGAAGCCATAAAACTAGTACTAGTACATGGCAGATCTGTATTGGAATCCATGCAATATTTCCAGAATCTATGCTCTTGAAAGTTATTTTAAATTGCCTTTGTTATATGTTGAATCAGATTTTTAGTTGAAGAATCTTGTTTTTATCGAATCCTATTAATTAGCTGAAGTAGGCAGGTTTGGAGGATTTTTGAGATTAAATGGTCTTAAATTTGAATAGAATATTATAAACTTTCACCTCGATGAGAAGATGAGGTGATTTTACAGTTTCCAATAAAAAATGAATAGGAGTTATTCTGGTTTGGATGCTTTCTCCTACCTTCCATCTGCAGATTCAGGAGAGTATGGTCATAATTTTCATCTCTCTTCTAGCCTTGGATTCAACAGATGGGGCATCCCAATATTCCTGTGTAATGATAATACATAATTACTCCAGGGTGATTTAAACAAATTAACAAGAGTCCTTCAGTTTAGAGGTCTAAGTCCAAATGGCTGTTATTTCTGGGTATTTTGTTCTCAATGCCTTATGGACAGATTTGAACCATTTTTTTCTTAAGGTGTTAAGGTTAAATCAGGGCAGCCAAGATGTGCACACTATGTTGGAGTAAGCATTCAGCTTATTCAGTAGATGGCACTCTTTCCTTCTATCTACAAACTTAAAACAAAGCCCTAGCATAATCTTGGGGAAACTTATTGGGGCCATTTTCCATAAAAAAATGTGCAATAGATGCCAGGGACAACAGTTTAATACTCAGATTTTTTTTTTCTTTTCCCTTAAGAAACAGCATTGTTAAATTCTAAAAAGTAGCACATTTACCACATTGTCTCTAAAATATAACCAAAATTATCTCTCTACTCCTTTCTAGTTTATACCATTATATAACATATATGACATGTTCCACTTCCAAAAATCTATTGCAGTTATTAAATACTTAATATGTTGAGAGCATGTGGGTAGAAAAATTTCAGTAACATCAATTCTAAAATGAAAACTAGACTATTTTCTTTCTGTTCCTTACTATTTTATGCATCCATAAATGGTCATCTCTTGTTTTTGAGTTACACAAGAATAATATCTTTGATAACAGTAGTCACTATTAATTAATGATAATCTAATCATTGTGTTCTGCATGGCCGAGTCAAGTGTTTCTTAGATAAGACTTATAATTTATAACATCTTGCATGTCCGTGGACTTTAAATATTACTTATGTGTGGTCCTTTGACCACCAGCAGCAACACTGTTTGGAAGTTGTCTAAGAACAGATTTGAGGCCCCACCAACCCCCTCTGAATTTCTAGGGATAGGTTCAGGAATTTATATTAACAAGCTGCCCAGGTGATTCTTAAGCACGACAGGGTTTGAGAAGCACTGCAATAGCTCAATGAAGCCAATTAGCATTAATTGGTAAGACACACCAGGTAAAGATACATTTCTCTGTGGGATGCTGACCGCACCTTTACTCTTCACTTCATCTTAGTTTCAAATAAAGACTGGGACTAAAGTGCCAAACATAAAATGTTTCTTATATTCATTTTGTGAGTGAATGAAACTATGAGTCACTTCCCTTTTACTACACTCCTAAGTAGATCTGCGACTCTGATATGCATAAAACAAAGGATCTTGTGTTTTTGATATAAAGCTTCTTCCTTCCTTCCCTTCCTTTCCCTTCTCTTCCCTTCCTTACCCTCCCTCCTTCCCTCCTTCTTACCTTCCTTCTTTCCTTCTATCTTTTCTTTTTTTTTGTAAAAGATTCCACCTTAAATCCCATGGAATATATGTGTGTGTATATATATATATATATATATATATATATAGTACAAATTTAGAACACATAATCTACACAAAGTAAATGAAGATGATCTAAACAATTATTATTTCTCATTTCTGTGGAGAAAATTAAACGATTTTTTTTTTCATTTGACACATCTGATCTAACCAAACAAGTCCATCAAATTTTATAATTTTACTGTATAATAGTGCATTGGATAACTGAAAAAACTTATGTTTGATTCTAAGTCCTTCAAATACATAATTTTTTAAAGATTTATTTATATTTATTTATTTATTTATTTTTATTTATTTGACAAAGAGAGAATGAGAAAGAGCCAGGACAAGTAGGCAGAGCAGTGGGCAGAGGGAGAGGGAGAAGCAGGCTCCCCGCTGAGCAGGGAGTCTGATGTGGGGCTCCATCCCAGGACCCTGGGATCATGACCTGAGCCCAAGGTAGACACTTAACTGAATGAGACATCCAGGCACCCCCTTCAAATATAGAATTAATTTAGAAATAGTGATAATATATAGGCAGGTATTGCTCCTACTCTTGAGATCAGACTGAATCACCAGCACAAATTTATGGAGCACCTAATAGGTTATAGCATGGTTTTAGGTATTATGAAGAAAGCACCTTGAGCTTAGTTCTTGTTCTGTAGTATAATCCCTTCTTGTAATTTATATACAGAGCTCTCAAAGGTATTTGTTCATTTCCACCTTAGATAAAGCAAAAGATCATGGGAGCTTTCCAGTGAAAAATA
Organism: Phoca vitulina; assembly: GCF_004348235.1. Taxonomy (NCBI): domain Eukaryota; kingdom Metazoa; phylum Chordata; class Mammalia; order Carnivora; family Phocidae; genus Phoca; species Phoca vitulina. Next base: position 32,513,346 of record NW_022589716.1, on the reverse strand, counting down.
GGCTCATGGGTAGCCAAGAACCAGAGAAGGAAAAAATAAAGTGCCATAAATTTGTTGCTAGGAACATATAGGAATCTTTTTTCATATCCCAATGAGAGAAGAATCTGTGGTTCTATGTGTTTTGAATATATATTAAACCTATAAAGATAAATATACCCAGAATTTTTATTATGCTTACCTTTATAGTATATTGGGAGGTATTGAAATAGCACAAATTCATAGGACATACAATGTCCATCCAGTAAAATTTGGGACATTGCATGTATACTTGGTTAAGCAACTGGATTTAATAATTTCTGTTTTGAACTGCAATGTATTATAATGTTTTAAAGTTTAATTTTTGGTATCATGTAACACTATTGGTAAAATTCCTGTTATTGGTGACAGGGAACACTATTCATTGTAGGATTAATATAAAATATCATAAACAATTAAATTGATAATGATGTATTTATAATTTAATATATAACTTAATAATATTAACAAAAGCAAGAATAGCAGAAAATAAAAACATCAACTAACTGTTACTGGTAACATATAACACTATTCATTGTAGGATTAATATAAAATATCATAAACAACTATATTGACAATGATGTATTTATAACAATATATTAACAAAGAAGCAACAATAGCAGAAAATAAAAACATCAACTCAAGACAACATTAATAGTATAATGATAAAGCAAATTCAGAATTGTTGGAATTCCAAATTTCCTTGTTCAAAATTTTCCCAAGGGCCATGTGACAGAATATTGAATTAAAATCTTCAATAAGCTCTAGCAATACCTCAATTTTAGTTTAAGAATACCAAATCTTAGTTACATTTAATAGCACATATATTAGGTTAATGGTAAGAACTCCCTAGTTCTATTGCATAAAAGTGAAAAATCAATGGAATTATACAAAATTTACCTATAATAACTGAGGGAAGGACTTACATCTTTTGCAACAGTTCAGAGCCCCATAAGAGATCTATGCATTTTAGAATAGATCTACTGAGAGAGATGAGATATAAACACTAAAACTCAAACTCACTAGAATGATATAATAAGGATGACAGTAGAAAGGATGTCTCAATGTAGTATGAGCATAAGACCAAATGATAATAGATACAATGCATATTAATAAGAATTCAGACCACAGAAGTCATTTCAATCTGAGATGTGCGTGTTTAAAATAGTCCTTGAATTGTATTAAACATCTGGAAAGTAAAAGAGGAAGAAAGAATCTTGATGGGAAAATATTATGAATCAAAGGGTGAAGGTCAAGAAATACCCAATTACTACATTTGAACAGTTTATATTAATTATAAATACCATATTTACTGGGGTGAACCACAAATCACAAAGTTACATGGTATTTTTTCTAAAAACAAGCAAAATATTTTCAATGATTTTGTATCTTACTACCATTGAAAAATTCTATGTTCATATGATAGTGGAAAAGCTTCCTTAAGATTGTCCAATTTGGGTATTTCATTATGTTTTTAATAGTGGAGCACATTACTGAGTTGACAAAGGCAATAAACCCTATATAGTGAAAAATAAGCCAATATTGTCCAATTATTTAGGAAGGAGGGAATGATATTGGGGGAATCTTAGAGAGGGGATGGATAAATGTTTATGTTATTCAGTCCTCCAGATGATACTGCCTTTCATTAATCTTTATATTACATTGATTACAAAAACTCACTGAAGGCTCACTGGTATTAATTACTAGGAAACCAAGAAACATAACAAAATTGAAAACAGTAAAGATTTGTAAGTCAGGTCACTATAAAATATCCCCCAGCCTTCACTTGAACTTTTGTTTTCTTCTAGTAGATATCTTATCATTTCTGGTTTTTTTTTTTTTTCCGTTGTGATAACTTCCTCCCTCCCGCCTTTCCTTCCTTCCTTTGTATGTAGGTATGCATGCATGTATGTATCCTAAATGTTAGAGTCCTATCATCCTCTTTTCCAAAAGCCTCAGAGGTAACCATTATCTTATAAGTGAATTCCTATCAAATGCCCTGGAGATCATGTGAAAAATGCAGATTCTGATTCTCCAGTAGGTCTCCAGTAGGATCTGAGGTTTTATTTCTAACTAATTGATGTCGTTGGTGCTGTTGTGTAGAGACTACACTTTGAGTAGCAAAGCCTCTGTTGGTTTTGTGTTCTTGAGCAGGAGATTATTTTCTTGATAGCTCATGTACACACTTAAAAGATGTTTCAGGGGCGCCTGACTGGCTCAGTTGCCTTTGGATCAGGTCATGATCTCGAAGTTGGGGGCGGCGGGGGGGGGGGGGGTTAGGGATCAAGCCCTGTGTCTGGCTCCCTGCTCAGTGGGGAGCTTGCTTCTCCCTCTCCCTTTGCCCCTACCCTCCACTCATGCTTTCTCTCTCTCTCAAATGAATAAAATCTTTAAAATAAAATAAAATAAAAAATTTTTAAAAGATGTTTCAATTTTTAAAAAAAAATCGAGCAGGTTTAAGTGTTTTCTACTAAGAAAGGTTTTAAAGAATGAAGTTCCAAAACATGCTTATTGTTTTAGATTTTGCATATAGATGCATGTGTGTAGACTTTGTGTGTTTGGTTTAGACCTTTGGATGGGCTTACTATAAAAAAGCTGTAGCAAGTATATCTATATAACCTCACATTAGTGTCAGTAGAAATTTGAAAATTTGATTTCTATTCTTTTGATCGTCTACAAAGCAAAGTCTGGAAAACAGCAGGTGTTGAAAATAACCTGTTCAGAGTTGTTAAGATCTTATAACTTGGAATCAGAAATACAAGGATTCCAGATAAGTCCTGCTATGTTAAAGCTGTGTGACTTTAGGAAAAATACTTTTCTAAGCCTTAGTTTCGTTTTTCAGTTTATCTGTAAAGTAGGTTTAAAGGAATATTTACCTTAGAGGGCTGTTTTAAGAATTTAGTGATAGGGCGCCTGGGTGGCTCAGTCGTTAAGTGTCTGTCTTCGGCTCAGGTCATGATCCCAGGGTCCTGGGATCGAGTCCCACATCGGGCTCCCTCCTCCTTGGGGGGAAGCCTGCTTCTCCCTCTCCCACTCCCGCTGCTTGCGTTCCTGTTCTCACTATCTCTGTCTCTGTCAAATGAATAAATAAAATCTTAAAAAAAAAAAAAAAAAAAAAAAAAGAACTTACTGATATAGGGCACCTGGGTGGCTCAGTTGGTTAAGCGACTGCCTTCGGCTCAGGTCATGATCCTAGAGTCCCAGGATCTAGTCCGCATTGGGCTCCCTGCTCAGCAGGGAGTCTGCTTCGCTCTCTGGCCCTTCCCCCTCTCATGCTTGCTCTCTCTCAAATAAACAAATCTTAAAAAAATAAATAAAATAAATATTATAAAAAAAGAATTTAGTGATATAGTCAAGCTCTAATTTTATTAATGCCTAAACATTTGTCTTTTTTAAGACACATAGTAAAGCCTATAATAAAGGGACTATTGTGATTATATTAAAGAATGATTAAGATCATTACTCCTTAAAAGACAAACTAAAATCCCCCTCAAAATTATAATTTGAACAATGATTTCAGAATTACCCATTATATTCATATTCTAGACCTGTATTGTCAGCCGCTAGCCACATGTGGCCATTTAAATTGAATTTTAAAAAATTAAATTAAAAATTGAGTTTCTCATGCACACTAGCCACATCTCAAGTACTGAATAGCCACATATGGCCATTGAATAATGCATAGAAGGTTTCCATCATTAAAGAAAGTTCTATCAGATGACTATGTTCTAGATCATATATAACAAATATTACGTTGATAAATATAGACACAAAAAGACAACTATATTTAAATATAATTTAACTACTGTTTTGTTCCAGTTTTCTCCCTGAAATGACTAACTTGGTTTTTTTTTTGTTGTTGTTATTTGTTTGTTGTTAAATGGATTCAGTCATTGGGTTTATAAAAAGAATGCTTAAGAAAAGAGTCTAAAAAAACAAATAAAAACCCTGTCATTCCTTCAGAAATGAAACTAAGCCGTGGTTTCTATACTGTCATTTAATTTTGCTTAGGTCATTCTTTTTTCTTAGTGATAAATGGTGACTTCAGGGGAGGCACAGATGTGTATCACTTGCTTACTGGACCACGAACCAACCAACATATTCATAACACTGTGTAAACAAGCTTACAGTAAGATATTCAACTGGATAGTCAGAAGAGGACAAAAAATAAAAAGGTAACCAAAAACCTAATTGTGGGGAAATTTCCAAAGTATGCAATGCAGTATGAGGGGGCAAAGAGGTAAAGGAGGGATTGTTGGTTGTGTTTCTAGCAAAATAGGAACTAAATCAAATTCAGGGCATCGTTACCAATTCGACCTAACCTAGAGGAGATATTGGATTGGTCATTACACATTATGTAATTCCTTAAGGGAAAGAAAATAGATTTGGAAAATATACAGTTTAGGAAATACTATGAAGGTGACTATTTCAGAGATTTAGAATGTTGAGGAGAAAGGCTAAGGAAATGAATCTCATTCTCATAGGAAAACAGTGCACTTCATGATGATTTAATTAAGCATTTAAAATGGGAAAGGGGCTGGATTAATAAAATTGATCCTTAGATTATATTCACACTGGGACAAGACATAGCTGTTAAAAGGAGGAAAAGACACATTATAGTATATTAAAGAAAATACTGCAGAGTAACTAGATTTGGATGCAGTAAGTTTACACGATAACAGCATTGGAACAATTCCAACTGCCCGATGTAATCATCACAACTATTTGATCGGCAACAATATCAATAATGTATTCAAATAATCTTCAGTCTCCTACTGCAAACAGATGCATTCCTCAACTTAATCTAATTCACATCTCCCCCAAAGATTGCTTTATCAAATGATATGACTTGCAATAGCATAAAAACTGGAATTTTATTATTTCAGTGATATCTAGCTATATTCAAATATTCATTAATTTGAAAAGAATGAAACTAGCAACAACAGGATATCCTGTGTGTGCTGATTTATTTTTAATTTCAAACAGTTAATTAGTGGTAGAAAGATTATAGGTTGCAAACGAGTTAATTGAAATCTGAATACCATGTTTCTGGAACACAGTAGGTGCCCAATAAATATGGTGAATCAATCAATCATCACTGTTGCTGTATTAAGACTTCCGCTCCAGATAACATGGGAAGCACTGCAGAGACTAAAGAGCACAGACGTAGTTCTTCCACAAAGTCTTCATTTCAAGAAAGTTAGCTAACAAGCTACAGAACTAACAGGTTCTTTGCAATTTGTTAAGCATACATACAGCTTAACGGAAATTGAGTTCACATTTTGAAATTCTATTTCATGAGAAGAACTGAGTTTGCAACCATTGTGGTTCTTTTTAGAACTATACCATGTTTTTTAAAGCACCTTTAAGTTGGGACCCGGGCTGTCTTATTCATCTTTATAGCTAGCTATTCCTTCCTTCGTCCCATATTATCACAGTGTGTTTGTTGCACACAATAAATGCATATGATACATGCCTGTTTAATTGAAATAAAAGGGCATTACACAATGCTTCTGAAAAGTCATCGTACACCAAGCTTGCCCTTTTGACGTGCTAATCCATTTTAAGTATGGAAATGTATTATTTAATAATCTTTATGTGTCTCTAAAGGAGAAACTATCTGGGACTTAAACATAATTATGCACAAACTTCCCTTGACAAACAAAATTATTTTCCAATGATTAGATTAAGTCAGAAGACCTTATGGAAAAATAAAATAGCTCAACACAAGTCACTTGTCAAGGCTCCTAACATACCTCTTTTGTTTTATTTTGTATAATTATATCTATCTTTATGGATTAACTGCAATAACAGTTGTGAAAAATTCTCTGTCAATTTTAATCAGTGAATGCCCCAAGTAAGTATTCTCATTTTAGCAGGGATCCAAAGTATTGAAGAAATTGTCTGATCTCTCCCCTTGATAGAACATGAAGATACTTAGTTTAATTCACCACGAGTTCATGAGAAATTTCTAACAAAGACAATCTGTTTTATCATTTGCAACAAATATTTATTACTGCTCTCATTAACCTAGTGAAATCAAGAAAATGTCATGGGTTTCATTTTCTGCATCACTTTGTTCATTAGTGGGCGTATTGTCCTGTATAAATGCAAGGATAAGTGCTTTCATATTCTACTTTACATTAAGAAAATAATATCATCACTGCAGTTGAAACATTTTAATAGTTGCAGAGGAAACTTTATTGCTTAATATTCTGATTTTTTAAACAAATGAAATTTCCTTAGAAAGGTATATATTTAATGAGATTTACTATCATTTTTTTCACCAGTAGTGAAATGATTTTGAAATGGTCTTGATGATTTATAATATAATATTAAGGAGATGTTTTATTTTTCTTGAGGTCTTATACCATCAAATTTTAAAGGCCTTTTAATATTTCCATTAACTTTCTATTTTTCACATGCTGTAAAACTTTTTCTTTACCAGGCCAACAACAACAAAAAAGATTCAAAGCATTTGAAAAATTACTGAGGAGGTTTGTGTGGGAAAAGTATTGTTATAAGAGAAGGTATAAGGTGAGTATTGTTTCCTGTGGCTAGAAGAAAGCGTGCTGGGTGAATGCGTTTGTATATAAATGATCTGAAATCTGATCTGGAAGGAGAAGCCTGGTTGAGCCACCAGAAGCATTTTAATGGAACATTTGAGGCTTTCACAATAGTGCAGCACTGTGGCTTTCCAGTCTATTTTGATTATGGACCCATGCATGTACACTTCCCATACTAACAAAGCACATAATAGATCTTCCAATTCTCTTATCTCATCCAGTTATGTTGGTTGGTGAATCAAATTGCTGGTGCTGATAATGCAAACAAATAAATATTAGGAAATGGTTGCATATTCAATAACACACTGCTGGTAAAGAATTACCTTGTATTCTGCGAACAGTGCTATACAGTGAGAGGACAAGATGAGAAAACAATGTCTTAAAATTTGGTGTTCCTTTCATAAAGCATCAATTTTGATGATACACTGAATGAGCATTTAAAATGCCATTTATTGTCATTTTTTCCAACATCCCCAAATGCCCTTCGAATGCTTTCTTTTCAGTTTTCCAATTGTCCATATACCATATATGGGATACTATTGTAAAATCAATTTTTAAAAATGTTATTAATTTTATCCCACAATATAAAAGCATCTCCTCAAAAATGATCAAAATTTAAAATGTGTTTATTATAATGGTTTAAGTGAAGAAATAAACATAAATTCTTGACCCCTGTAAAGGCAAATTTGCCAGGTGGTTAAATGGTAACTTTAAGTTTTCGGAAATAGTTCAGGTACCTTGATTTTGACACAAACAACTAGAAACATGTATTCTGGATACTTATATAAGGCTCTTCCCATACACAGAGTAACAGTGAATTGCAGCTTGACTTGAGGAGATCATATAGCCTCTGTGTCCTGGGTCGGCCTCATAAACTAGATCACTTTCTACTAGGGCTGCTCAATTCTTCCCCAAGCAAAGCACTTTGGAATGAGCCCTGAGACAGACCTTCCTGACTACGGAGAGACTATTTCACTCTGCACACCATGGCAGCAAGTTTTATATATAGACCATGGGCTTGCTAGAAAGAATTCTGCATTAATCAGGTACATAAAAAGCTTATCACTGCCATCTGATCTTTCACCTTATGCTTCTCTTCAGTAATGCCAAAATAAAAGGTCAAAATGGAACATCATAAAGCCAGAAATAGAGGTTTTTCCTCTTTAACACTGACATGAAGGTGTTTTCACACATAGCATGGCCTAGCAATATCATCTGAGTGATTGACATGCTTTTTCACTTTTTAACTTGCTTTTGCACTGGGTCATTTACTAATTGTACCCGCACACTTCCACCCTACTGCCAAGCCCTACATGAGACTTTCATAAACCCAACAGAATCAGAATTGATGCACTTTCCAGACACAATCTGTCTTCTCATTTTTTTTCTTTCTTCTACTTCCTCTTTTTTTTTTTAAAGAGTAGATAAATGTGACTTGGCAGATTCAACATTCATAGTTGAAACTATTCCTGAGAGAACCCTGATATGTAGTAATCTGTCATTTTGTTGAGGTACAAATCTGAATCATTCTAATAATTCCTTACAAGGCTGATGGTCAAAGCCAGTCATTCATCCCGTAGCAAAACTGGTCAACAGCCTAATAGCAATGTCTCAGTTCGGTAATGTTGGTTACCTTTCCCACTGCCTCTCAAGATGACAGTCTTTCTTTCTTTTTCAGATCCATTAAGTGAGATATAAAACACTGAAAACTGAAATGGCAGCAAACTAGGGACATGATGTTACACACTGTGGATAACACATGTGACTCTCTATGGGTCCATGATTCAGGAGAAACTTCCCTCTGTTGGCAAATTTCAGGATTATGGGAAGTCTCAGGGCATAGTCCTTGTAAACTTCGACAAGCTGCTAGCTCTCATTTTCATCTTCAACTCTTGTTCAAATTATTCCCTATGTGCAAAATGCTTCCTCTCTGCTTATTTCCTTTTGTTTTACTTCTTTCTTTACTGTTTTATTTTCAAGTACAAGTAAGGCATGAATGCAGTCTTGCTTTAAAATATTTAAATAATACATCATTATAAAAACAATGTCAAAGTTCTCATCACCATCTCCTCACTCCTACTTTGTTCTCCAGAAGTAACCACTTACCTATATGGCATATGTCCTTCCAGCACCCTTACTACTCAGTTACATAAATAGATTTACTCAAATGTGCATAGATCTTTTCACTTATTTTTATTTTTTACATAAATTGGATTACAGTAGAATGTAAGTTCCATGGGAGCAGGGACTTTGTTGGCTCTCTGATATATCCAGAAGTCAGAGAAGTGCTTGGTACATAGTAAGCACTTAAATATTTGTTGGGTGAATAGAACTTGTCTTTTCAGCTTAATATGTCTTGGTGACTATCCCATGTCAGCACCTGGATTTGGATTCACCTCATTTTTCTCATACACATGCATAGGATTCTACAATATGGGTATAAGGAAATTATTTAACCACTCTAAATCCTAGTTTTTATTTAGAAGTTGAAGTATCTCCTTCACACGAATCCTTCTCTATGCACCATGACTTCTTATTGGATCTGACAAGACAGTCATTTTGGCCCTCATTCTCATTCTCTCTTTTGGCATTATTAGATCCCTGACGGTGTCTGCTAGAGATGCTGCCATTTACTTCTTTGATAGAAAGGCTACAAGAGTGTTTCAAACAAATGTCAACTTTAGACTAAAAAGCATACTGACACATACCTACATAGTTGGTGACTAATATCTGGAGGAAGAGTTGTACCTAAGATATATTTGGTGGGGAAGATTACAAACTATGATTTAGTATTATAATTGTTAATCAAATGGCTTAGAATGGAGTTGGCTATAACCATTGAACTTCTCTGCAGACCTAGAACAAGGTGGGCAGACAATTGGAATTGCCTCTATAAAACACTATTTTCTTTAAATATTAATGAACACTGCCCACATCCCACTTTTCTCACTTAGGAAGAAGATATGAAGTTTCTCAGATGATAAAACTTGGCCTTGTATTAATAATTTGCTTACTGGACATTTTTAAGACATCCCAAATAGTGCTCAACCATACCTGTTAAAATTTGTGAAAATCAGCATTTTGTCTCAAATTGCATTCAAATTAAATAGAAGAGTAGGATGATGAAACCTGGGGGAAAGTTTGAGCCTTTCTCCTACAATGACATAACAATTGTGAACTAAGCAACTATTTTTTTATTCTTGGATGAGCTTAAATAATGATATATCCACACCAAAAACAATATTTTTATCCCCAGGTAAGTGATTGTTCTTGTCTAATAATCTCAAAATATTGCCTTGGTTGTTAATTGTTTTCTTGACATAAAAATGATTGAGAACAAGCCAATAAAATTTGTTGCTGAAAAAGGAAAACATTAAATTAGGCCCCGACTTTCAGTAAAATAGAACCATATGGTACATTTAATTTTAAGTTGAGGAGATATTTGAAGTTTTAATTTAAATGTTTTACTTACAACATTAGCTCAACTCTTCTGGCCAGATAACCAACATCAAGCCACAGCACCTCAAACAGAAAAACAACAACTCAAAAGATAAAATAAAAAAACTGACAAGTCATGTACTTGTTCTGCACATCAAAATGATGTCAAACTCAAAAAGTTCAGCAAATGGGGTCAACCCATAATGAATTCTAGTTCTCTTTTTCTCTCACAATGGACGTTGATTATGTAGTTTGTGTTGTTTCTTTACTTTGTCAGTCATAGGGATCTATCATGGAATCAGAGCTTTGGGCACAAATCCTTGTTTTGCCAATTCATTTGTTCATTGATTTATCAATTCATTAATCACTCGACAAATATTGAATGCCTAGCGTGTGCCAGGTACCAAGCTAGACACTTTGAGGACAAAACGGTGAGCAAAAACTGGCAAGACGCCTATATGCCTGCAGATTAGAGTCCAGTTACTAGGAATTGATTAGCCTTTGTCAAATTATGTATTTATCTCTCAGCCTCAGTTTCCTTGTAAACTGCAAAAATGGTATCCACTTCAAAGAATTATTGCAAGGTTTAAATAGGATAATGATATATGTAAAGAAATAGCTTAGTACCTGTCACAAAAGAGATACTAAAAACTGCCAGCTACATTCCCTAACCCTTTCTCACCGCATTCCTTGAACGAACAGAGATCTTTAATCACACTAAGCTAGCATCCTCAGAAAGCACTGCTGTACTGCACAGCTTCAGGGTGGCATGTACTCTGCAGACGTTACCCTCTTACAATGAAGACAATGAAGATTGATGAGTAGAGAAGGGGGAAGGCCTGAATGTGGGGCTCCATCAGGCACTTGATGGATCCTGTGATTTCTGCACCTCTCATTTTGCTTGGTTTGAGGCAAGAGGAATTGGGCCAGGAACAGCTGAGCAAACAAAGTAATCCAGATCATACTTGTGGTAATGGTGACAAACTCTCAGAAATAACATCAATCATTTCAGGCAATGACTGTCTTCTCAGACTGTGTTCACAGGGACTAGAGGAGGGAAAAAAATAAGTCTGCCGTTCAGTACTCTAGAGGAAAAGCTCTTTTCAACAGGGATGCCTTTGTTGTTTTCTTATTACTCACTGTATTATATCCCCTATACTCACTCTTCTTGTTCTACCTTCACTTTCAGCATCATAAAGCTGACAGAGGAGACTGTGAAACCTATTCATCGTGTGACCTGTCCAATGAATTACATTTATTCCCAAATTCTGAAAGGGCTTCTGAACAAGCACAGAGGGAGTCAGCATTTCCCTCATTACATTACCAAATGGTGAAAACCTTGGGTTTCCTATGAAGAAAGTCCACTTCAGCAACTTAAGGGAGCATCTCACCTCCAAAGAATTCTGTCAAGGACACTGCCCCCAAGGGAAATGAATTATTATTCTATTTCCCTGCTTGCTTTGTCCTCACGCCTTGAGGAGAATTCGCACCTTCTCCCTCTAGCCAGTTGATACACACTCTGGTGCCAGAGCTATTGCTGCTGTTACCACCTACTGCTTTTCTCCTCGTTTAACAACACTAGTACTTTATTATTCACAGCATCATTAATTAATTAATAAGACAGTTGGTGATGATATTAAGGAAGCTGGACCCATTTCAGTTTAGATCGACACTACTCAAGACATTGGCACAATTGATGTTTGTTCAGAAATAGTAGAGGATGGCAGGGAATCTGGGAGAGAATAATGGATGGCTAATTTGGACCCAACTAATTAGAAAATCATCATAATTTGGATAGGGAGTAAGCTAGTATTCATCTTTTTACAAGTATAAAAATGATTTCTGAAGCAGTGCCATAAGGCAGTGATTCTCAGTGGGGATAGGGAGCTATAGCAGAATCTGTTACCAAGAAGCATGCCAGGTTTGAAAAAGTATATTCACTATACCTATTTCTTACATAAGCCTGAAAGGAGAGCTGGATAAAACTTCTTGACTGGGAGAGAGGGAATATATAGAATATGGAGTGAGAAATCAATGTAGGAGGCATGTGGAGTGGGAACAAAAAGCCAAGAAATACTTTAAAGATATAAATTAAATATTTGGAAGAGTATTTAACTTATTCATGAGAACAAACAATTTTCAAGAACTTCAGCAGCATATAGTATATATATTTAAAAGTCCTGGTTACCATGGATTTTAATAACTGGTATAGCAAAATTTCCTTTTTTATTTTTTTTATTACTTTTAAGCCTAATTGGAGAAAGTACTGTGGTGCAACAGACAGGGTGCTACCAAGATACACTGGTTTTGTTGCTATGCTGCAGTTAAATTCAGCGAACATTTTGAGAGCATACTGAGTATGTGTCTAGGAACTGAGAGCTCACTTCTTCCTTGAACCTGTTTCCTCACTGTAGGGTTCAGTTACTAATGCTGTGTATTAAGTCACCCCAAATTTAGTGGCATAAAATATCTGGTATCCTGCTCATAGATATAGGTAGGAGTTTGAACAGGACATAGCCCATATTGCTTGTCTCTGTACAGCAATGACTGGGGCCTCGGCTGAGTAGCCTGAAAGTCTGGGATGGCTTGAACGCTCAGGACAGGAATCATCTGGATGTGTCTTCATTCGTGTGTCTGGTTGTTGATACTGGATGCTGATTGGGTGGTCAGCTGGGCTGTTGGCCGGAACACCACATTCTACGTGGTGTCTTTGTGTGGGCTAGTTTGGATTTCTTCACAGAATCACAACTGAGTTCCAAGAGCAAGTGTCCCAAAACAGCTAGGTGGAAGCTAGCCTTGAAAGACTTTTGGCATTACTCTCCCAAAGTCACACAAGCCCGCTGGGATTTAAGAGGTGGGAAGATGAATCCATCTCTTGATAGAAGGGATGTCAGAGTCGCATTATAATAGCAGCTTCTGGGATGGTAGATGTTGGCAACATCACTGGAAAACTCAGTCCTTCATACTTCAACAGATGGCGACTTGCTGAAGAAAAGTTCTGACTTTCAAACATGAAGGTCAGAGGATCTAGTGGTTTTCAAACAGCTGTAACATCATAGGGAATATTGTATTTTCTTCAAGAGACATTATGAGTCCTTTCTTCCCCAACCCCCAGGAGGTGACTGGTTTTGTTTTGTAAATACTTTGAGCATCTTCTTGAGTTGGTGGAGTGTAAGGCCTTCAAAAACTCTGATTGGTAACAATACATCTCTTGGTAATGGCCTTTCTTAGGGAGAAGTCACCCTGAGATTTGCTAGGATTTGTATCCTCCCTCTACCACTTATTGAATGTCCATGGACAAATTACTTAATCTTCCTTTGCCTCGGTTTCCCTATCTATAAGACAGGATATCATAATAGTAACCTCTTAATAGAGTTATTTTGAAAATAAAAAGGGGTCATTAGCAACACGCTTAGAATATACCAAGCACTCAATAAAAGATTGCTGTTATTATTTAGGAGGGTAGCTTAAACTGAAAGTATTTATTTCACTAAATTGTTAATAATAGTAGTTGTTATTCAGTGCAATAGGAGAAATTTTGAGAAGTGTTATGTTGGGAATCATGAAAGGGGTTTATAGCAGAAAGAAACTCTGGAGGAAAATGCTTAAAGAGCATTTTTTAAAAAGATTTATTTATTTCATATATATATAGAGAGAGATAGAGCGCGGATGCGCAGGCGCACAAGCATAGGGAGGGGCAAAGGAAGAGGGAGAGAAGCAGCCTTCCTGCTGAGCTTGAGCCAATGCAGGGTTTGATCTCAGGACGCTCAACTGACTGAGCCACCCAGGCACCCCTCAAAGGTATTTTATTTTTTATTTATTTTTAAATTTAATTTTAATTTTACTTAAATTCAATTAATTAACATACAGTGTATTACTAGTTTCAGAGGTAGAGTTCAGTGATTCATCAATTGTACATAACACCCAGTGCTCATTACATTAATGTCCATCACTCAGTTATTCCCTCCCCCAGTACCTTCCCCTCCAGCAACCCTCAGTTTGTTTCCTATGATTAAGAGTCTCTTATGGTTTGTCTCCCTCTCTGATTTTGTCTTATTTTATTTTCCCCCTTTTCCCCTATGATCCTCTATTTTGTTTCTTAAAATCCACATATGAGTGAGATCATATGATAATTGTCTTTCTCTGATTGATCTATTTTGCTTAGCATAATACTCTCTAGTTCCACCCATGTCATTGCAAATAGCAAGACTTCATTTTTTGATGGGTGAGTAATATTCCATTATATATCTATATCTATCTATCTATCTATCTATCTATCTATCTATCTATACACACATACATACATACATACACCACCTCTTCTTTATCCTTTCCTCTGTCGATGGACATCTGGGCTCTTCCCATAGTTTGGTTATTGTGGACATTGCTGCTATAAACATTGGGGTGCAGGTGCCCCTTTGGATCACTACATTTGTATTTTTAGGGTAAATACCTAGTAGTACAATTGCTAGGTCATAGGGTAGCTCTATTTTTAACTTTTTGAGGAACCTCCATACTGTTTTCCAGAGTGGTTGTACCAGCTTGCATTCCACCAGCAGTGTAAGAGCGTTCCCCTTTCTCCGCATCCTCACCAACATCTGTCATTTCCTGACTTGTTAATTTTAGCCATTCTGATGGATGTGAGGTGGTATCTCATTGTGGTTTTGATTTGTATTTCCCTGATGCCAAGGGATGTGGAGCATTTTTTCATGTGTCTTCTTTGGAGAAATGTCTGTTCATGTCTTCTGTCCATTTCTTAACTAGATTATTGGGTTTTTGGGTGTTGAGTTTGGTAAGTTCTTTATAGATTTTCGATCTATATTGGATACTAGCCCTTTATCTGGTATGTAATTTACAAATATCTTCTCCCATTCTGTAGGTTGTCTTTTGGTTTTGTCGACTGTTTCTTTTGCTGTGCAAGAGGTTTTTATCTTGATGAAGTCCCAATAGTTCATTTTTGCCCTTGCTTCCCTTGCATTTGGAGTCTAGCAAGAAGTTGCTGCAGCCAAGGTCAAAGAGATTGCTGCCTGAGTTTTCCTCTAGGATTTTGATGGATTCCTGTCTCACATTTAGGTCTTTCATCCATTTTGAGTTTACTTTTGTGTATGGTGTAAAAAAAATGGTCCAGTGTCAATATTCTGCATGTGGCTGTCCAATTTTCCCAACCCTATTTGTTGAAGAGACTGTCTTTTTTCCATTGGATATTCTTTCCTGCTTTGTGGAAAATTAGTTGACCGTAGAGTTGAGGATCCATTTCTGGGCTCTCTATTCTGTTGCATTGATCTATATGTCTGTTTTTGTGCCAGTATCATACTGTCTTGATGATTATAGCTTTGTCATAGAGCTTGAAGTCCGGAAATGTGATGCCACCAGCTTTGCTTTTCTTTTTCAACATTTCTTTGGCTATTTAGGGTCTTTTCTGGTTCCACACAAATTTTTGGGTTATTTGTTCCAGCTCTGTGAAAAATGTTGATGGTATTTTGATTGGGATTGCACTGAATGTGTAGATTGCTCTGGGTAGCATAGACATTTTAACAATATTTGTTCTTCCAATGAATGAGCATGGAATGTTTTTCCATTTCTTTGTGTCTTCTTCAATTTCTTTTCTAAGTGTTTTATAGTTATCAGAGTACAGATCCTTTAGCTCTTTGGTTAGGTTTATTCCTCGGTATCTTATGGTTTTTGGTGCAATTGTAAATGGGATTGATTCCTTAATTTCTCTTTCTTCCGTCTCATTGTTAGTGTGTAGAAATGCAACTGATTTCTGTGCATTGATTTTATAGCCTGCCACTTCACTGAATTCCTGTATGAGTTCTAGCAATTTTGGGGTTGAGTCTTGGGTTTTCCACATAGAGTATCATGTCATCTGTGAAGAGTGAGTTTGTTCCTCTTCTTTAGTGATATTAATGCCTTTTATTTATTTTTGTTATCTGTTTGCTGAGGCTAGGACTTCTAGTAAAATGTTGAACAACAGTGGTGAGAGTGGACCTCCCTGTGGTATTCCTAACCTTAGGGGAAAATCTCTCACTTTTTCCCTGTTGAGAATGATATTTGCTGTGGGCTTTTCGTATAAGGCTTTTATGATATTGAGGCATGTTCTTTCTGTCCCTACACTGTGCAGAGTTTTAATCAAGAAAGGATGCTGTACTTTGTCAAATGTTCTACCATCAATTGAGAGGATCATAGGGTTCTTGTCCTTTCTTTAATTAATGTAGTGTATCACATTGTTTGATTTGCGGATGTTAAACCACTCTTGCAGCCCAGGATTAAACATCACTTGGTTATTAGCACAACCAAGTGGTATTGGCTAGTATCTTGGTGAGAATTTTTGCATCTATGTTCATAACGTATATTGGTCTTTAATTCTCCTTTTTGGTGAGGTCTTTGTCTGGTTTTGGGATCAAGGTAATGCTGGCCTCACAGAAAGAGTTTGGAAGTTTTCTTTCCATTTCTATTTTTGGAAACAGCTTCAGAAGAATAGGTATTAATTCTTCTTTAAATGTTTGGTAGAATTCCCCTGGGAAGCCACCTGGCCCTGGACTCTTGTTTGTTGGGAGCTTTTTGATTACTGCTTCAATTTTAAAGAGTATTTTAATGTACTATTTTTTTCCCCTTCCTACTATCTTCTTCTTCTTCTTTTTTTTTTTTTTTTTAACATATAATGTATTATTAGTTTCAGAGGTATAGGTCTGTGATTCAACAGTCTTACACAATTCACAGCGCTCACCATAGTAGGAAGGGAAAAATGAAGGGGGGGAAATCAGAGGGGGAGACGAACCATGAGACACTATGGACTCTGAGAAACAAACTAGGGTTCTAGAGGGGAGGTGGGTGGTGGGATGGGTTAGCTTGGTGATGGGTATTAAAGAGGGCACGTACTGAATGGAGCACTGGGTGTTATATGTTAACAATGAATCATGGAACACTACATCAAAAACTAATGATGTAATGTTTGGTGATTAACATACCATAATAAAAAAAATAAAAAATATGTAAAAAAAAAAAGAGTATTTTAATGTAGTATTGCCATTTGGTGTTCATGGCTAAGGATCTTCTCCATCTCCACTTTAAATTTTCATATAAACCACCATTTCCCATTTATGTGCTGTGTGGTTGCATATATTTTGAGGCTGCAATTGCGGTGCAGAGTTTTGCTTCAAATAGAGAAAGAATGAGACAGAAGCAGCCTTGAGAGATCACATATTTAAACTGTTGATTCCCTAACAGCCCTTTCAGGGTCTACAGAGGGGAAAGGACAGGTGCCACTCAATTTCCTACCTTTGCCTCAATCAAAGCTATTGTTAGGTTTTTTTCTTTCTTTATTTTTAGGTTCTGCATAAAGAAGCCCTTTCATCTATGATGAAAAATATTATTTGAAAAACAGTGGGTCTATAGATTCCTCCAGCTCTGAGACTTTTTGAGAACTAATTCTGTGTGTTCTTGAACATCATGCAATTGTGATCATACACATAGTCTTCCATAATTTACATTTTAAATTTTAACTTTGATACCTTGAAGCTACATGTAACTCAAAGTTGGTAGAAAAGTCATTTTTTAGATTATTAACAGTACAATAAATACATTATCAAAACAAAAGTTTATATGAGTATGAAAGCTAATTGTCTAATAAAATGAGAGAACAAAGAGCATGTAAAAATCAGATTCCTTTTTATAAGAACAAGCTCCCTGGAACGCACACATTCATATACAACCACCACCACAAAGTTTAGCCATATCACTGAAAGCGATATCCATACTAGGTTTTTTTTAACCTATAGCTAAACTGTAGCTACATTTCCCAAATTCCCTTTCTTGTCTGGTTCCAGATTAAAAGAAGAAATTTTATGGGAGATTTAGGAAGTGGAGTCCCAGCCAGTTTTTACGCTCTGAAGGTCAAGTGTAGGGTGCTAGCCACTAGGGCAGCTCATGGATATTGTTGCTGACTTACCAACTAACTTTGTTGGTGTGGGACAGCACCCAGACCCACACCTCCTGCAGATCCTGCCACCTCTTCTCCTTTGGTTTTTCTGAGCTTTGGGCCAGATACGAATGCACCTCACCTAACAGATGACCTACATCATCAAAAGTGGAGGCAGTGAAAGACCAGTGCTAGAGGTTCCAGTTTGTCCTTGCCCTCCTTCACCTTAAGCTCAATGCCAGATACAAAGGCAACAACCTTGCAAGCTCTCTTAACCAGTTCCCATAATTGCCTAAGGTCTAATCTCAATGGTAACTCCCTCACTCCACAGCAACATAACTGTTATTTCTTTGATTGAAGCCCAACCGATAACACCTACTATCATATTTCTTTGTTGTTTATAAACCCACACCTCTACAATCTTTTTTTACTTTATTTTCTATAAATACCCAACAGTTAAGAAGATTTTATACAGTTTATTTTCAGTGCATTATATAAAATCAAGAGGCACTGAATGATCTGGCTCCTGGCTACTTCCTCACTTGACCTTCTACCATCTTCTACTTCCATCCTAAACTCCAAACACACTGATCTCCTCAATGAGCTTCAAACCATGGCACTCTTCTTTCTCAAGGTGCTGGCAAATGGCTGTGACACTTTTCCTCTTGCTATTGCATGGCTGGTTTCTCTTCTCACTTTTCAAATACTTAAAGATCACCACTCATGAAAGAAATTCCCTTCCCTTCCCTTCCCTTCCTATGTGACCCCTTGAAACCTTTCCAAAGGTGTCTACATTAAATTGCCTGTTTCCTCTATAACATACACCCAAATTCTTGTAATGTTTGTATTTCTTTGTTTAGTGTATTATTATCCATGTCACTGACCAAAATACAATTGTTATCACAGCAGAGACCTAAGTTTTATTTTTTCTTTTCTTTTTTTTTATTATGTTATGTTAATCACCATACATTACATCATTAGTTTTTGATGTAGTGTTCCATGATTCATTGTTTGTGTATAACACCCAGTGCTCTATTCAGTACATGCCCTCTTTAATACCCATCACTAGGCTAACTCATCCCCCTACCCCCCTCCCCTCTAGAACCCTGTTTGTTTCTCAGAGTCCATAGTCTCTCATGGTTCGTCTCTCCCACTGATTTCCCCCCTTCAGACCTAAGTTTTATTCTCATTTGTGTTTACGTTTCCTAACACAGTGCCTGAAATACAGCAGCCTCCAATTGGTGAATAAATAAATTTAGTAGCTAAATTAATACATTAACATACCAACCCAGGTATGTATGCACTTGCAGTCACCTTATCCCTTACAGGACAGGAAAGGAGTCACTGTCTTCTGTTGTTGATAAGTAGTAGTTATGAACTTGAACTTGTCAGGAGAGCTATCACAAGTTCCAGGTTCATGTTCACATTCTAAATCATGTTAGAGTTTTGACTTTGAAAATTAAATTCAGTAAAAAGAATATACATTTCTTCTTCCCCCAAAAGAACTGTGTTTGGTTATAGATTTCTTGTGGTGGAGATGGTAGTTAAAAAATAAAATCCTAACCAATCTTAATAGTTATCAAACTGCATATGTGTAGGTCTTGGTTGTAATATACAACATAGTCCAAGACAGCCTGATAAAATGGAACCAGTGACCATTGCACATGAGAAAATATTAGTAAATCTTTACTTCTTTACTTTCCTGAATATTATTTATAGATATATGCTTTTATAGAGTCACTGAGTCTAGTTGGAAATATAAAAAATGTAACTTATTTCCCTGGATTCATGTAGAAACAGAAATGGTACTGTCTGATCAACCATGCTATTTCTGATGTTCTCTAGAGTCACGTATCTAGAACAGAGCCAATAAAAATGAAAAAAAAAATCTCACATACGCCTACCTAGATATTCTCATTCTCTTTTTTTAAAGTTTTCATATCTATTTCTATTGAGTATCTGCAAAGAAGCTAACTGCAGTTGGCCACTTGTTTCAAAACAGAAGGAAGAAAAGAGCTGGCTTTGCCACAGTTGTTCTAGCAGAGTCAGTGACGCTCAAAGCATTTTAGCTTTGGAGGTTGTCCTTGTGCATTAACTGGCCCATTCCTGAGACACTCAAATCATAACATGTTAACGGAAACCTCTTGTTTTTTTAATTCCATTTTGTGACAAAATAGAACCTCCTCATTTGTTTGACAAAAAAAGTAAAAATCAGAAGTAAAATATATGTTGCAACTATCACTTAGAAAATTTCGCTGACTCCTAAACTACCGCATTTCCCTCCATTAAATATCTCATCATTGTATCTTCAACTTCTCCTTAATATCTTAGCACACCGCTATAAAAAAAAATTAAGTAAGATTTAAAAAGTCTCTCTTCCATCTCTTCCATATGAAAGTATAAATTCTTATGGGGATTCTAGTAAGGAAGGGTATGTTTTCTCTTATTTACTGTTGTGAAACCATAGCTTTGTACAGTGCCTGGCATATAACATGCATTTGATAAATGTTCGTCAAATGAAAGAACAATGAATGTCCTTAACAAAATAGTACCAGCATGGTTCATTTTTACCTATGTTTTCCCTTTTCTACCTTCATTTCTATGTGAAAAGAGAGATGAAAACTCAGGCACTTACAAAGTCTTGAGATTATCATCACAGATGTTATGAGACCCTGTGCTAACACATAACATCACTGCATAGATGTAGATATAATGGTGGTAACATTGTGATTTTCAAATCCAAGAGAACTGTACATATTAAGTGCTTGATAATATGCTGAGTCTACAAAGCGGCCATGTATTAATCTTCTTCTAAACACTAAGATCACTGGAGAGGTCTATTTCCTCATATCATGGCTCTTCCACCACTGAAGGTGAAAAAAACATCAATTCTTCAATAAAACTTTTAATGTCACTTAAATTATCTTGAATGTTTTCTCTGACCTCTTTTTTTAAACTTTCAGCCTTGAAAATAAGTAGGATGCCTGGTAGACCTAGTCAGAAAGAGAGGTAAAGAAGTGGGACAAATCAGGATATGGTAATTAATCATACAAGTAATTAATCATACCACCTAGGGCACTGCTTCCAAATTTGGCTAAACATAAGAATTACCTGGAGCATTTGATAGTGAAAAGAAAAAGAAAGATTACTGGCTGCAACTGAGACCTACTGAATATGAATTTTAATGGTAAGTTATATATTTAATATGAACCCCTTAAGGATTCTTATCACCAGCCAACCTAGGATGAATTGCTCATGGCAGTCTAGGCTTGGGGGTAAACCCAGGTACAGGTGATAGGTGACTATCTGCAAAGAAGCTAACTGCAGTTGGCCACTTGTTTCAAAACAGAAGGAAGAAAAGAGCTGGCCTTGCTACAGTTCTAGCAGTCAGTGACGCTCAAAGCATTTTGGCTTTGGGGGTTGTCCAAGGTGTAAATAATGAAGGGCATAGGGGTGCCTGGGTGGCTCAGTCTGTTGAGTGTCTAACTCTTTGTTTTAGCTTGGGTCATGATCTCAGGGTCGTAGGATCGACCCAGTGCAGGGCTCTGTGCCAAGTGTGGAGTCAGCTTGGGATTCTCGCCCTCTGCCTCTCCCCCCACTCGTGTGTGTGCGCGCATGCGCACGCACACACGCTCTCTCTCAAACGGGTTGATGAATCTTTAAAAAAAAATAACGAAGGGCATAGCACACAGAGCACAGATAATCGAGGCAATTAGATCTGCAATACCAGGAAGCCAACAGAACAAGACAGGTTTCGCAAGTTACCATAATATAACCACAGTAATTGTGGTATAACAAAATATGAGTTCTAGTCAGATAAACTAGTTCTTTTATTTTTTCTTAAGTGGAGCCTAACATGGGGCTTGAACTCACAACCCTGAGATCAAGACCTGAGCTGAGATCAAGAGTCAGAAACTTAACCAACTGAGCCACCCAGGTGTCCCAGTTCTTTTATTTTTTTAACAAGAATTTATAACTTTGCATTGCTTGCTTGTCTGATGCCTGCAAATAAGCATTCTATCCATGTTTCCAGTTTTTAGTTTTGCTTACAATGGAGTGATGAGTCTGAATCAGCTACTCTGTCAAATCCAGACAGAAAGTCTACAGACTAGATCCTGGCCTCTAAGATGTTCACCAGCAGGTCACAGGGCTGGGGTTGAATGGAAGACCTCTATTCCTATGGCTAAATTGGTAAATAAAAGGACTGGACACAGTCTCGGAAAAAACAAACAAATAAACATATTTATTTCTAGTCAGGTTAGCCAAACCATGACCTATAAATGGGAGAAACATAAAAAAATGACCAAATTTTTGGAACTCTGTTACGGGGCAGGGTGTTGGTCTCAGTAATAAGACCAAAACCCAATTATCAGAATGTGAATACGCTGTGTTATCAACATGTTAAAACTGACTGTGGGTCATCCATGTATTTAGGTAATGGCTCTTAACTTCCCTGTAAGCAGAAGGATAATCCTAGGACCTAGCATGACATTGTTTCCACAGGTAAGGATCAAGTGGCATCAGTTCTGAATGATCAAGAAGGCAAGACCATGGAATATTGGAGATTTGTTTTTAGTTGATGACACCAGGTAGTCTGGTTTTTTATTAGAAGAGAGAGATTTGAATAATAAACTGATCGTGTAGTGACAGACAACCGTTTTGCTTAACTGAAATTTACAATAAAAATAGTCAAGAAGAACTCCCCTGATCCTCCACATCAAAGATTCACTCAAGTAAAGAAGGGAACCTCTAAGATTGAAGTGCCCTAGTTAACATAATGCTTATTAATTATAGACTTCAAAAAGCTTTTATTTTCAAAGTTTAGAAGCACTGCCGATGACCTTAATATGTCTTATTATGCATATCTTTACCTCACCTTGCCACTGGGGAAGAACAAATTTTAACTCTGATCTGCTAGCTCAAGGTATTAAATAAATGAGCATTTTAAATTGATGTTTCCTAGGTCACTATTTTTTTTTCTTTGAGTGTGTGAAAGAAACAAACAAAAAAAACCCAAAGAGTTTTCAAAAACTCATTTGCCCTTCCTAGAAAATAATTACTTGAAAGATTCTCTGTTCCATATCCTATCCATTCTAGGCCTTATTGTGCACACTGGTTAAGAAAGAGGGGTGAACGAGGGAAACAGATCAGAGTGGGATCTACATTTAAAAGAGCAGAAGATTACTTATGGCAGAAAACTGAAGGTAAGGGAAAAGAGGAAGAAGAGAGCAAATATTATTAAAAACAGCTACTGCTTGCTGGGCACTCTTATAAATATTGTACAGGTATTACATTAGTTCAGTTACCTTCATGACAATACTGAAGGTAGTGTAGGGACATTATCGGTTATGTATTCAATATCCCATTCCCCACTTCTTTCTCATGAAGAACACTTCCCTTTTGTTTGGGGACAATGTTCCAAAGGAAATTACTGGCCTTACAAGCTTCCCATGCAACAGTTCTGGACAATGAGGTGTAAGTGGGCCTCAGCTGGGGATTTGGGGGAAAGCTTTTACATTAGATACCAGTGCAATTCTTCCCTTCCCTTGCCTGAAAGATGGACATGGTGGCTGAAGAGGTAGCAACCATCTTGTAAAAATGAGAGAAGAGCCCAGAAAATTACAGCTCGGATATTGAGTTCCCAAACTGAGGCCAACCACCAGTTCCTACCAGACAGACTTCCTGTTGTGGGAGAAGTAGATAAATCAGATTGTATGAGCAATGGATTACCTTTTCTTGTAGCTGACTTCATTCCTCATTACTACCAGTAGGCCTCCTCATTACACAAATGAGAAAATTGTGTCACAGTGAGTTTAAATAACTTGTCCAACATCACACAGGTAGAAAGTAGAGACAAGAGTGATGAGGGTTCTTGTTTGGGCTGACTTGGAGAGATGAACTTTAGAGCTTGCAGTGGGGGAGGAAAGGGCTTGAGAGCATCTCTAGGGATTGTGTGAGATAATGAGATTGATACTGTGGGAAAATAAAAATTTTAAGATGTTTTGCTTTCTATTGTAAATATACTTTCCCTTTGGTATTTCTGTTAGAGAGACTGTGCTTAATGATTTAGATAGATTTTATTTCCTTAATGGTTGTTGAACTATGGTTCATATACAAATGATATAATACATGAAAAGCACTCAGTGCATGTCTGACACATTTAAAGCATTCAAAGAATATTAGTTGTTGTATTAATATAATAATGAAATCATGAAAATACTGTGCAGTCTTCAAGAAAACCAACCTGACTGTGGGTTAAACAAAGTCCTCTGCTAGAGTTCATTTGTGAGAAAATCCTTCACTGACTCATAAGAGATATACTTCTAGAGTATGTCTGTTTAATGCCAAGGTTCAGGAAGAAAACAACAACCTCCAATATGCACATGCACACACACACACACCATATCCATTATTTGCTCTCAGTAAACTGACCAGATTTATCCAAATTTAAGAAATGAATTAATCTTAAATTACTTGCATTTCAAATTTTACTTACCTTTGGAAACACAATATAGTTATGATTATAATGCCATATCTGAAGATGCATATTATTACTATGGTAGAATCTAAGGCATTAACAATTCAACAAATGTTACTGAGTTCCTATGTGTTTGAAATCTTGTAAATAACATGTAGGCTATTTTATTTCATCATATATTTTCTTTTTATATAAGATTAGATTCTATTTGATTTTAGTATCAGAGAGATTTATTTTTTTAAGATTTTATTTATTTATTTGACAGAGAGAGAGAGAGCACAAGCAGGCAGAGCTGCAAGCAGAGGGAGCGGCAGAGGGCGAAGGAGAAGGAGGCTCCCTGCTGAGCAGAAAGCCGACGCAGGACTTGATCCCAGGAGCCTGGGATCATTACCTCAGCTGAAGGCAGACTGAGCTACCAACGTGCCCCAATATCAGCGAGATTTAAACAAAGATAAGTAAAATAAATTAAGATGCATTATGGAATGTAGAAAAGTGAGTGATCAACTATGCTCAGAGGCAGGAAAAGTTCTTTCGGAGGTATCAATTTTTGAGCTGGAGGTGGAAGGATGAATTATGCACAAAGAGATATTAGAGTAGGAATGAGAATGAAATGCATTCTAGATTGAACAAACGAGGCATGGGAGAATGCTCAATAAATGTTAGTTGTTGGTGCTGAATTGCAGAATATTTGGAAAGAAGTACTAGTGATTCTCTAGGAAAGGTAAGAAGTATGGTCTTACTTTAGCATAAAATTGGATTTTTTTTGGTAGTTCTGGAAAATAAACACATTATTCTTTTAGAAAAGACTACCTGTGGTAGCAAATATGAGGGATTTAGCAATTGGGAGATGAGTTGTGGGAACAGTCACCTCCCTACTTGTTTAGGCAAACAGTTTTCTTGTAGCTGGTAATATACACTCCTGAGTAATATAGAGGGCTCCTATAAAGTCCATTTTTATTGACGAGAAAATTGTGGCTCAGAGAATCCGAATAACTTGCCCTAAATCTCATAGGAAATAAGTAGAAATAAGATGGAAGAGATAAGATATTAAGTATCTTTGAGATGATTAGTGTTATAATTAGTATGTTGTCAGTAGAAATAGTCTAAAAAAGCTGAAGAAAGTTTTGGAGAATTTTATAGGAATTGATAGGACATGCAAAGAAAATCCAACCTGACCTGGAAGTTTACATTCTTGGTGAATCTGGAGATGTATTTTTCTGGAAAAGGCTTCCATTGGGTATATTTGGACTAAGGTGAGATTTCACCACAATGCAGAAATAACCAGTGTGCAGGTTGAAAGCCAAAGTATAGGTGTGAGCTTGTGTGGAACAAGAGATACAAAATGGAGGAAAGAATCAGGAAGCAGAGAGAACCTGGGCCCTTTGGGAATGCCTACATATAAAGGGATAGGTGAAAGGAGATCTCTGAAAATGTCAGTGGATGAATTATTGCTTTCCTTCCTCTATGACATATTATCCATGAAGAAGTAGATTAAATATTGCTGTTTTTAAGACAGAAAAGCATCATGCATTATCAAGATTCTTGATTTCTGTATTTTTGTAATTAAATTTGCATACATGTACACTTCTAAATTAACTTTCAAAGTATCTTATCTTAAAATGATCCAATTTTCCATTGAAAACTGTGGTCTGATTTCCAGGGGACTTTGGTTAAAAATGAGGAAATATTTCCATAGTACAAAGAAGATATATTTGCAGTAAACCTCATATGCTCAAGAAAATAAAGAAAACAAAACAAACAGAAAGAAGCCACATTTGTTCTAGACATTCATCAGGATATGTCATGATGGGAATATCTACAGAGAAAGCAGATGTTTTGTCCTAATATACATTAACAGTCTGTCAGGGAAACTGTGACTGAAAACAAACCACACTGAAGAGTTCTACCCTAGCCCCAACACTCCCACCCCATCTCCCCTGCTCCCCACTTCAAAATAATTCTTAGAAAGTGTTCCCAGAACTAGAGCCTCCTCTTCCATTTCTATATGAGGTAAAAAGAATTTCTCCTGGCCTGGCTTTGAATATTTAATTTCTGGACACATCTGTTTCTCTTCAGGAGTTAAATTTTAAAGGTAACTTTTCAGAAGATGAAAGGGAGGCATGAAACATTTTTATTTTCCTGAAGACTCTCATTTCTCTTCTCTCAGGAGACAACTGCACCTGGGAGCCTTCTGGTTCACTTTAAGCAAAAGCTACTTGTTTCATTTAAGAAAATAAAAGCAAAGTGGCTTGTAAACAGACACACAACTTAAGCAGGTGTTCTTTTAATTTGTGCCAATTAGTTGACCACTGGCATCTAATGTTCCTGTTTGGTTCAAAAAGTTCTCTACCTAGTCCCCAAACATTATAAATCTCAAACTCCGTGTCCAAGCCTAACTTTCATGTTTACCACTTTCCTTTTCAACATTTGTACGTTCTCATTTAAAATGAAAGAATAAAGGGAATAACTGCAAATATAATTATGTAGTGAAGGGGCCATTTATATGGTGTGTAGTTAATTACAGCTGCCCAATTATACTTCTAAAGCCAACTCCTTGTATTGTCGTTTAAAGAGATTGCTGAAAACTATTACAACAAATTGATTGTCATATAATTAGTAGATTCAAATCAGATGACTTATGAGATCGTAATGAATTTGATTTACAATTTACCCTCCCATACCATTTGTGATTTTAAGCATTTTGGGGACTGTTGAGACAATGCTATGCTCTGTTTTTTATATGAGTCATCCCACATAAAGCTCCTTACAGAGGCAAAAGGCAAAGAGAGATTACTGACTTCTAATCTTTTACTGGAATAACAGCCGTGATGGACCAGATTAGCAGTCATAAAAGTTTTACCCCTTAGGTTCTTGTGTTTGCGTGCATAAATGGAAAGAATAGTGTTAAATTTGTTTTCATAAACAAAAATATTGTTCTGTTGCTCTCTTGCCTTCTCTTCCTGGAAGGCAGCCAGGTTTGAGCCCAGGTGAGGTGGGTATCTGAGAGGGGTAGCAGTGATCTGATGTCAAGGGTCAAGTGAAGAGGGTGTCTCAGCTGTGCAACAGCCAAGTGGGGTCAGAAGGCTGACTGTATGAAAGCTAATAAAAGGAAACCTCAGTAAAGTAGACTGGGAATGCTAGAAGGGGAGCTTGAAAGAGAGAGCCGTAATACTCAATGTGAATTACAAGAAGAACAAGAAAGAGAGAGCCATACTACTCAATGTGAATTACAAGAAGAACAAGAAAGAGAGAGCCATACTACTCAATGTGAATTACAAGAATTACAGACCCTCTAGAGAATAATCCTCAACAGGAAAAGAATGGTCATTTACAGCCCCCCCCCCCCCCCAGGAAAGATGTACATTGTAATTTCTATAAGAAATTGACAACTTCTGTAATTCAGCCAGTGAGAAACCATTATTACCCTGAATTCTTCCTTTGCTCCAATATACTTTCATTCAAAACAATCCCTCCCAACTTCCTCCTTCTCCATAAAATAATGTTCCTCTCCTTTGTTGGACTTGACGATGGTTTTATTATAGCTCACTTTTCCCAGATTTCAATTTTATGCTATTCCCAAATAAAACCACTTTTGCTGCTTAAATAACTGGTCATTTTATTTTTAAGATAAACAACTATATGCAGGAGATAGAGCAAATAAATACATATATTGAAAGATAATGGGAGGTGGTTTTCTCACTATTGGAGAAAGGAGATATAAATATGGAAATGGAATAAGTTAGAATGAACTCTTTGTTGGATTGGAATGAGAAACAATGGTGTGAATTCCTGATTTCAGTACATATAAATATAAAAAGAAATCTAGATATAAATGTTTGTGTCCACTGGGATGGCCTGGGTACAGCAATACCTCACTAGCAATGAGCATACTCAGCACCTATATTTCAGTTCTAAACAAACAAACAAAAATTATTCACTAAAAGGATCAGAGATTCTTGGAAAATGGCTGATTACAGGCTGCAGCAGAAAAAGAATAAAATTACCCGAAGCATTTTGTTGTGCCAGAAAGTAGAGACATGTCCAAAGATAATGGGGACATGTCAAGAGGACATAAAGACCAGATTGAAAGTTCTGCTACTAGCTAAATCTGAGACAACCAGACCAACAACAAAAATAAAAATAATTATAGCAATGGACTATAATTGAACTGAATGTGATTCTACAAGAAAGAAAGAAAGAAAGAAAGAAAGAAAGAAAGAAAGAAAGAAAGAAAGAACGAACGAACTATATGTTGGCTAATTGAACATAATAAATAATTAAAAAATAATTTGCACACAATAAATCTAAATACATATTTTAAAATAAATTGATTAATACATTAAAAAAAGAAAGGGAGTAGAGAGAAAGTTTTTCCTTTGAGTAGAGTGCCAAGTTAACGAATGTAGAAGAAATGACATAATTAGAAAGTCACCATGTGACAGCTATCATAATAAAAACTAATTCAGGAAAGAACTGTCACCAGATACTATAACTAGTAGGTAAAAGTGGTATAAGGGGAATGGTACATAATCTCAACGTTTCTACCCACAAAAATACTTATTCTCTACAGAGAGAGGGTACTATTACAGTGAGGAAGCCTGCAGACACCATCTTAATCAGCTTCTCAAAGTTAACACTTCCACTAATAGGACAGGTTAGTATCTCTACACCATCCAAGATTCACTGAGAAGTTGGCATCACTTGTGTGATATTCCAGCCAATATGCGTAACCTGGGTCTAAAGATGCGGAATCATTGCACAAACCCAAACTGAGAGCCATTCTCCAAAATGACTTGCCTTCAATCTTCAGAAATGCCATAGTCAAAACAGGTTTAAAAACTGAGGAATATTCGATTGAAAGAGGCTATAAGGACATGATAAATGGGTGCAACCTGTGATCTGGGACGGGGCTCTTAAGATAAAGGGCATCACCGGGATAACTGATGAAACATGAATGAGTTCTGTGAGGGAAGGTTATGTGGAAGTTACTTGTATGATTCTTGGAAATTTTCTGACACTTTGATATTTTTTTCAAAGTGAAGGTAAAAAATATTAGCACAGTACCAACATTATGACTCTGTCTTTTATGTATAAAAAAGGCTACTAAAAATCAGTACAGATCAATACCAACATCCTGTCTAGTGGAGCATAAATTCTGTGGAGACAGAAGCCCTGTATATCTCGTACACTTCTAGGTGGGCTCCATAAATATCTGTCAAACTTAATAGATCTGTGAATAGCTAGATAAATAGTACTTCCTCATGAAATGCTCAATGAACAAGTGACTTGATGTTATGTAGAATCTGTATTAGGATGTTTTTGTTCTCATTTTGGGAGTCAAAAGCAATCCCCATCCTATGGCTGCCCTCACAGAGGGAGAAATACTGCATTCTAGTTTGCGTGGTGTTAGGACACAGTCCAGAATGGAGGCTGTCCGGGGCAGAATCCTGGTTGTGAACTTCAATGATGTGAAAGCCTGGGCAAGACGATTTTGTTTCCAAGCCTTGGTATCTTTACATGTGGGATAACTGATGAAACACAGGATGATGAGAGTACTAACCTGTCGGTGTTCTGGGTGGTTGTAAGGGAGATAAACGTGATAAATAGGAAGGAGTAAGAAGAACACAGAATTTGCCTCAGCTGGTTTTAAGATGTATGTAATTTCTCTCTGTCTCTGTCTCTGTTTCTCTCTCACACACACAGGCACAAAGAGGTTATCTAAATTCTTGTGAATATAGTAACTTGCAATGAGGAAATCACAAATAAAACAGGAAGGAAGATACAAATGCATGTTCATTAATTCATTTCTTTATTTTTTATCCATTATTTATTGAGTGACTACTATGTACCAAGTACTGTTCTAGGTATGGGAGCTATGTCAGTGTTGTCAGAACAAAATACTAAAGTTCAGTTGGCCTTAAAACTAGAGTGTGTATAGCAACTATGACCTTAAACTATAGTGCACGTAGAAATCACTCAAAGAGGTCCTGATCTTTTGTCTGGATGGGGCTCAGGAAGATACACATTTAATAAGCAGTTATAGATGCTCAGCACTATTAGCACTTCTAATAATCACTATTAGACATTACCAGTAATATTGAAGATGCATTTACCACGATCTCATTTAATCCTTACAATAATCATACGAATTAGGCGCTGCTATTATGTTTTACGTGTGAGCGATCTAAGACAGAGATGTGTGTCTTGCCCTTGGGCATATCCCTAGCACGAGGACAATTCAGGACTTGACCCTAGTTTTGTCCAAGGCTAAAGCCAGCTCTAGGCTAGCCTGCTGCCTTAACAATTTCAGGAGGCAGATCCATGAATTTTGGCATGCCTTGTAGCAGGTAGTGCAGTGGGCTGGCTCAGTGGACAGCCTCAGAGTGGCTGAGGCTCGGTGCCTATCTTTAGTCCCAGGGTATAGTCACGTGCTGACTCCCAGTGAGTGAGCATGCTCAGTTGAGGTTCATGAACACACAAAACTTACTGATGAAAATCCCCAAATAAATGTACCAGAAAAAAAATATTAAATGACAAATGAATGTTGCCTGCAATAAAACAAAAAACAAGGAAAAGAAAAAAAAATTTCTGAATACTACATGTGACTTATGTGTTTTAATCCTATACATGCAAACACCCCTAAAGTGTTCATTTTCAGTATGGTGTGGGGTAAAGAGAAAGACTGCAAGAAATTCAGGGTCCACTAGCCCTAGTTAAAATCTATACAAAATAAAATTGCAACCTTGACTGCTTTATGCCATGGTAAAACCTGATTGTATTCATGCCAAGTCGCTTTCTATATGCAGTTCTGTCCCATCTCAGGCATTCTTGTTCTCAGTAAACAAAGTATAGCCCAAAGACCCACTACTTACAACACTTGATGCTGAAATTCATTATTTTTGGTCTCTTTCTCTGCCTTCTTACACAAAACTCCACATAAATGTATGTCCCTCTTGGCCTCTCTCCCAGTCCCCTTTTGTCAAAGAGCCATCATTTTTAGCTTCTAATGAATCAGGTCTCGCCTTCAGAGAAATTCAAGAAGCTTTTAAGTTGGTTGGTTTTGTACTTCAGTCATGATAGCCACAAGCTAAAAATGTGTATGAATTGCAGAAACAAGCTCTAGATGAAGTTTCTGGAGTTAATAGTGAGGATGCCATTCACACTCAAACCTAGTTGCCAAGCCCTTTTTCTAAAATACATCCTGATGGTAAGGAGTCTGCTCTGAAAGTCTTGGGAAGGATGTAGAAAGGGAAGTCTGGCATTTACTCTGAGACATAGTTTTTTAAACACCAGAATCACCTGTAGTATGTGTTAAAAGTGAAGATTCTTAAGCTCCTCCACACAAATGAATCATGATTTCTAGGAATTTTTGCATTTTTAATACATACTCAAGTTTGAGCCCCCAGCACTAATAGTTGATTTATATTATTAATAATGTTTTTTTGTGAGCAGCTGAAGGCAGTGATCAGGATGTTACGGCTCTCTGCTTTAAGACTCTGTAACAACAATAACAAAAACAACAATAAGTTCCAACATGTTTGCATACTATAGTCCAGATGCATAAGTGCTAGGTGCTATATATTTCACTGAATTCTTAAAATACTATGGCCCATGTAGTAATTTTTTTTTCTCATTTATAGATGGGAAAACTGACACTGAGAGAAGTTATGTAAACTGCTGAGTGTCAATCTCTAGGACAGCTCACTTTGGAACCTAGGACTGCATGATTCCTAAACCATACATACTCTCAAATGCTATATTCTATGTAAACAATTTATAGTTAAAAACACTTGGCAATTTACTAATCACAAAGGTTCTGCAAATAAAAATACACACACACACACACACACACACACACACACACACACACCTAGTTCTAGCTAATATTTGGTTTTTGACTCCAGTTTCAGATACAGAGCTCCCAAACTGGTATCATTTCCCAGGTGATAGGAGTATCTAACACAGAGCTCTTAGATCTCTAGGAATTTCCTAGGTGATAGGAACATTTTTTGTTCTAATGAGGGGATTCTTGATGGGCTCCTGCGTGGGGGGCCGCATACCAGAAAGACCAAGTTGTAATTAGAAGCTTGGAACTTTTATCAGCACTGCTCCCTTTCCTCCTCCAGAGAGGAGAGAGGGGCTGAAATATGACAATAATGGATCATGCCTACATGATAAAGCCTCCAAAGAATTCTTAAAGTAGGAGGTCTGGACAGTGGCCAGGTTGGTGAAAACCTCTATAGGCCAGAGAGTGGCACACCCCAATCCACGGGGCCAGAAGCCCTTGTGCTACTGACCCTTCCAGACCTCACCTTTATCTTTCTTCATCTGGGTCTTCATTTGCATCATTTATCATATCTTTTATTGTATACTAAACTAGTAAACGTACATAACTGTGTCCTTGAGTTCTGTGAGCTATTCTCGCAAATGAATGAAACTGGAGGGAGTTGTTGGAACCCCCCGATTTGTAGCCAAGTCAGAGAGAAGTGAGGGTAGCCTGAAGACCCACTACTTACAACTGGTGTCTGAAGTGGGGGGGGGAGGGCAGTCTGGTGGAAATGAGCCCTTCACCTCTGGGGTCTACCCTAACTCCAGGCAGTTATTTTCAGAATTGCTTGCTGTGGAAAACCCATTCATCTGAGGTCAGAAATGTTGTCAGTGTGGTGGTTAGCAGTGAGGGTTTAAACGAAACAGTGATTTTTTTCCTTGGATGGGTTTTTACATACTTCTTTCAGTTTTCATCAGAACTGAACGCACTAGGAAGGTAGTACTAATTCCATCTTACAGAGAGCTTTAGAGTGCCTCCACATCCAGGAATTGGTTTTGCTAAGACCAAGTCTCCAGATTTCTACTGTCCCAATCTCTGGCAGCTTATTTGTTCCATTACCCTATCTAGCAGGCAAAGAGCTTTCAGTTCCTGCGTTTAAACCAGGCGCTATTACACTTTACCTCTAGGAGCTGGCTGGCTACTGAGCTGTTAGTAATGGGTTTGTTTGAGAGCATTTGGTGAGGACACCTTGCCCATGCTGTTTGACAGGTGAGAAGAATTGTTGAAGGTAGTAAGAGCAGCCAGAAAAACCCAATAAGGAATTGTTCAGGTTTGGAATGGCAATATCTTCTTGCTCTCTTATCCCCAGATAAATGATTCCCATTTCATTTTTGAAACTGAAGCTAGTAACAGTGATTTTGAAAATAAACTTCAGGGGTAATCTGAGCCCTTGGACCTCCAATGCCATTTTCAAAGTTAATGTTGCTTTCTTCTTATCTGGCTGACACCAGGTGTTTCGTAGGGAATGTGTAACATCTACTCTTCCATTTGTAATAATTTAGCATTACCTGAAATATTTGAAAAGGGCTTTATGATCATTTTAGCTCATTACTTCTCACTAGCCCTGAGGTAATTCAGCACTGAAGTCATCAGGTAGATATTATTAGAGCTATTAATACTAATAATAGCAATAAGTTTAGTGCTATTGTCATTTTGGCAAATGGCCTGAACCCCGAGGAGCTGAAAGTGATGACTGTCGATCTATAGGTTTAAAAAAATGGTTTAAGTCATATTCAGACTATAGTGTCTAAAGATGCTGGGGGAATTTTCTGCAGGAGATTCAGCTTTACGTACGAAGGATGACTCATTACAACATGTCACAGCGCAGAAACAACAACAAAATAATACTATGCCAGAAAATCATCTTAACAGGGTCACTGTCACATGTAGATATATAATAGATCTATAGCGGATACCACTTAGTACAAGTGTTTTCATCACAAGGGAAAATATTTACAAATACTAAGCAAACACATACATGATTCTACTTCAAACATAAACTTCTAGCCCTGACTTCTAAATTAGTATGACCTGTCTTCTCCTATTAGTTTATCCATTGATTACCTGATTCTGCCACAATAGCCTCCTTTCTCATTCTTTAACTCCAAGATTTGTGCTTGATTTAGGACTTCTGAATATGCTTTTCATATTCCCTACATTACTTCTCCACCAGATTGTTGCATGACTGGCTCCTTCTGGTCAAGCAGAATTCAACCCGAGTGCCACCTCCTCAGAACCTTTGCTGACCATCCTAGCTAGAAAGGGCCTTCGTGACTATTGTGTGACTGCTTTATTTCTCCTTCATAGCACTTATTACCATCTGAAATTATCTTACTTACACATTTAGTTTTTATGTATCCTTCCACCTTGGCCCCTGGACTGTAAGCTGTCTAAGGGCAGAGAGTTTGTCTGTTTTGCTCACCTTGTGGAAGAGAGCTCCTGGCAAAAATTAGGTGCTTGATAATTATAAACATGAATATATGACTGGATGTATAAGCCAGGCACACACTGTCCAGGGACTCATAGGTATTCATGTATTTATTCTTCACAAAAACCCTGTGAGTTAGATATTGCTATGGACTGATTATTTGTGTCACCCTCAAATTCACATGTTGAAATCCTAACCCCCAAGGTGTTGATATTAGGAGGTGGGACCTCTGGTGGGAGATTAGGTCATGAGGGTGGAGTTTAAGGAATGGGATTAGTGCCTTTATAAAAGAGACCCAGAGAGCTAGCTTGCCCCCTCCACCATGTAAGGACAGATTAAGAAGACAGCCATCTATGAAGAACTGGGCCCTCACCAGATACCAAATCTGCTTGGCACCAAGATCTTGGACCTTCCAATCTCCAGAATTGTGATGAATAAATTTTTGTTGGTTATGGTAGTCTATGGTAGTTTGTTAGAACAGCATAAATGAAACCACTTAAGAGCATAACGTGGAACAAAAATCAAAATGCCTGCACTAATGCTTCAGCAAACCTAGATTTTAAACTAAGTAACCTTTTTCCCTCTCTTTCACAAACCTACCCTCCTCCCTTCTTAGCCTTTTGTTTCAGGAACCCACTACCTAAAAACATGACAAAGGAGGCCCGCAACATGTACACAATTCTTGTCAAAACCGGCTAAATCCTGTATTCCCTATAAAACTCCCCAGCCCCTTCCTCCAGGGGCTTGTAGTTTTTTTGAAGGCCTCAGCCTGCTGCAGAATTGCTCCTCTTTATCCCAAACTCTGTCTTTGTTTTATATTTTGGCTCCAAAGCATGGAGATTGGTTTTCGACAACACCGATGGACTAAAACAGGTACTGTTGTCGTTCCCATTTTGCAGATGAGAAAACTGGGTAACTCTCAGAGAGGTTAAGCTTTTGCCTTAAGTTATACAACAAGAACAAGGATTTGAACCCGTACGGTCTAGGTATGACCACACCAGCACAATAAATGTGGGCTGAATACATCAGTGAAATAATGTATGGACACACAGGACCACACACATGTATATAACATGTTCATACATTTATATGAACACATACACGCTCATGTATTTACATAAGTGCACTGCATTTCTAGACGTATAAACAGATTTGTGCTGATGCACCCCTCTGATACCAGCCTTTTTCAGATCATCTGATTAGAGTAATGCATATTCACTGAGAGTATGGGAGGAACCAAAGAAAGAAAGGTCTACCAAGGTATCAGTATTAACCACATGGTCATGAAGTTCTAATATACTTGAAAGATACCTAAATGCCCCATAGATGTCATAGTGAGGTGGAATCATTAGTAAAGCACAAAATGATGCACAATAAAGCACAATAAGTTAAAAGTTACATAAAATAGTTAATCTATTTACAGTTCAATTTCCAAGAATAGCAAATTTTACAATAATATAAATGTTACAGAATTAGAGAATCTAAATTTTATTTTATCATTTTTTAAAGATTTTATTTATTTATTGTCAGAGAGAGAGAGAGAGTGCACACAAGCAGGGAAAGCAGCAGGCAGAGGTAGAAGCAGGCTCCTCACTGAGCAAGGAGCCCGATGCTGGACTCGATCCTAGGATCCTGGCATCATGACCTGAGCCAAAGGCAGATGCTTAACCCAGACTGAGCCACCCAGGCATCCCTAGAGAATCTAAATTTTAAAGAACCTAAAAGAGCAACTCATTCAATGATCCAAAAGTTGCATGGTTTGTTATACTATTCAGAACATTTTCATATATGTACATACACATACAAACACAAGTGGATATGCATATATTTTTCTCATTTGACCCTATATCACATAGAGAGACATATAAAATTATCCTCATTTTACTAATAAACAAATTGAGAACAAAAAGAAGTTTGGAGTAGTATGTATGTGTATTACTCATAAGTACAATTGGAGAAGGAACTTTGAAAAGGATTAAAATTTTTTTAATGACTGCTATGTATAAGCACTATGTTAGATGGTCTAAATATGCTATTTTACTTAATTCTCACAGCAATGTGTTAAGGTAGATCTTACCAGCTGTCCCCGCTCACAGGATATGGATCCAGTTTTAAATACAGAACCACTTGCCAATAGTAACACAGCTATTTAATAGGGAGTGAGTGAGAAGGCCAACCCAACATTTCTGACAACAATACAATGAACAGTTGAAATAATGACTGTATATTCATATGTATATTTTGTACTCTGTCCTTACACTGTGAAAAATTTACATTCACAGTGGCAAGTCCTAGTGAGAGAAATGTGAAACACTATCTTTGGGAAGAGGACTGTGTTATAAGCGGTTTTGGTCAGTGAAAACTATGTATAGTCAATGTTTTTGAGAATCACTTGCAAATCTTAATTCTAAACATTTAGCAGGAAATGTTTATTTGTCATCCAATCAGTTCTGATTTGTAAAGGCAGCAAAAGAAAAGATAAAGAAAAAAATAATAAGCACCCATTTGGTGGGAATAGATTATTAGAATAATTTCTTCATATGTAAATAATTTACAAGGTAGTTGAATAATTTTGGCTATTATATCTGAATGTTTGATGAGAAAAATCTTGCTAATTTAAAAGTTGGACTCATGCAGTTCTCACTTTTTAATACAAAATCAAAAAGCATCGTGGATAATTTGCATTTGAATCTCTGCTGTAGAGCTTCAGTTATTTACTTAGAGAGCTAGGCATAGCACAGTGTGAAATCATTTATTTTCAAATTTAGCTATATCAACCATTTACAAATAATCATATAATTTCCCTATATCTTCTTCCTAGCATTAACCCACTAGTCTAATGACTGAGCTTGAAATATTTTTCTCCATTTGATTAAGATACTGAAGATAATATTATCAATTCTTTTATTAAAATTTGTCTTCTTAGAAATCTAACATAGATTTCATGTATCTATATAGTTATAAATCTCTAGCTATAAATATCTCTATCTATCTATCTACCTATCTATATACCTACTTAACTAAAATCTTGTCCATTAGGTAATTTTTTCTTGCAAGATATGAAAATCCACTTGTCATCAATCTATCATCTATCAATCAATTAATCATCTATCTACCTACTTAACTAAAATCTTGTCCATTAGGTAATTTTTTCTTGCAAGATATGAAAATCAACTTGCGATTGATCTATCTCTATCTATCTATCTATCTATCATCTATCTATCCATCCTTATTATCATAGTGGTTTAGCATTCCAAAAGGAGTATGAAATTCTTGCATTAAGCAAGGACAAAAGGATGTAATTTCTCTGAGCATTATTTTGTTTTGATTTGGATATGTGTACAATTCAAACTTTAAGCTGTCACTACTTTAAAAAAAGTAAGTGGTGAAAACATGGTAATTACATAATTAAGTAATATCTCTGTTCCGTTTAAAGTAAAATAGTATCATGAAAAATCACCATTATCTTCCTTGAAGGTAGAGGCAAGGATATAGACAGTATCTTTTTTGTTTTATAAACATATGCACATCTGTATTGTTAAATACTTCTATGAAGAATTTTACCTACTAAAATATGAACTAGTTCTTTGACTTCTGAGAAAATCTGACAACCTCTTGCTCATTATTTCCCAGAAATTAAAAAAAAAAATCTTGCCTGACACATACATGACAGTTTCATTTGAATTGAAACTCTTTCAGGGCGCCTGGGTGGCTCAGTCATTAGGTGGCTGCCTTTGGCTCAAGTCATGATCCTGGGGTCCTGGAAATGAGCCCTGCGCCTGGCTCCCTGCTCAGCGGGAAGCCTGCTTCTCCCTCTCCTGCTCCCCCTGCTTGTGTTTCCTCTCTGGCTGTCTCTCTCTCTGTCAAATAAATAGTAATAAAAATAATAATAATAAAACTTTTTCTTCCCCCCATGAAACACACCTTTCCCTACTATGGACTCCTGCATGGTTTCAATGTATACATAGCTCATATTCCATCATTTTTTTGGAGTAAATTGTTGGAGAATTTTCTTGTGATAGGATTAACTCTTTTATCAAAGACCAAAGGACAGACCATATAGAAAATAAAACAGAGAAAAAGCACATGAGCTAAAAGAAGATTTCCTTTTAAGAAGAGATGTTGAATGCTGGAATAGGTTACTTCAGTGGAGAAGTTGGAATCATTTTCTCTGAAAATGATTAGAAATATGCCATGGGTGAATCTCTCTGTGAGTCATCTGTGTCATTCTATTTCAAGGTAGGGCTTTGACTTTTAGTTTTTTAAATAGAAATACTTCTAAAATTTTTGATTGTAGAAATAAAGTGTGCTTATCATAAAAGTACAAAAGTATTGAAAATAAAATAAAATGAACTTGGCATCCTGTATCAGTACCACTTTGCATATTTTAGTGCTTTTCATTCATGCCAAAAACTACAAGTATATTAACAAATTAACCAATTTCATTTATTCATGTATATATACACTTATTCCTTCAGCAAATACTGATAATGCAATTTCTGAGTATCAGTCATTATTCTAGTCACTGAAGATAGTGAACAAAACAGAAAAGTCCATGGACCCGTAGGATTTATATTCTAGAGTGAGGAGACAGGAAAGAAAAAAAAAAAAAATCAACAAGCAAATTCATGGTTTGACTGATGATGATAAGAACCTTGGAGAAAAAGCAGGGTTAGGCAAGTGATGAGTTTTGCTAGTTTACACAAGGGTGGTCAGGGAAAGCCTCTGTAATCAGATGATTGTGTGTAGAGGCCTAAAGGGGCTGACCCTCCCACTGCCAAAAACTTGATAATTCAGAGAGAATAAACCAGTAACAAAAACCTAGGTGACAGCCTGGTGTGTTAGGAATCCTACAGGGACAGGATTAGATGCGAAACAGCTCAGGAAATCTTGACTTGAATTTCTATTATTCTTTTCTATTGAAGACCCTAAGCTTCTTTAAACCTGTCTCTTTGATACCAACTCAACATCCTTCCTATCATAGTATTTTGCACAGAAGCAGGTTTATCATCTAACATCAGAGGTTTTACCCTCTCAGTTGAGTGCTACTCTGAAGAATGAATTTCCTATGCAACTGTGGCCTAATGCATCTACTATTTATGCACTGTTCCCAGGTCTCCCATAGTGTATATATATTATCATTTGTTGGTTTGTACGAAGGATGAAAGGTATGTTTCCTAACTGATCTTAGAGAATATACATAATTATGGTCTTTAACTTCTTCAGGAGAGTTTCGTCGATTGGCTGAGAATGAAGCAATTTTAACTTTTGTGTTATTACCAGAAACACCTGGCTTTCCCAGGACATGATTTGCCATATTGCATTTCTCCTTCTTCACCAAGATGATACAAAAGGGGCAAGGGACACAATGATGGTTTTAGATATGCAAAATTCAGATGACTCTGTTAATCCATTGAGTAGTCAATCCATTAAATATATGAGCCTGTCCATATCTATTATCAATCTTTTTACAATGTCAGTACTTTTCATTGAATTATTCCATGTGTATAATTTAAAATGAAAGATTTGGTTTCTAATTCTTCATAATAGCAATGGAAGAATATTAGCTCCAAATAATTTTAAAGGCATGAATCACAGCAAATAAACATACTCCCTTCCTATAAAGAAAAGCAACACTGAGATAACAAGATCTCATTGGGATCTCATAAGTTCATCTACTTACTTACCTTTCAAAATAGAGAGTTATAGTCATGTAATATTTTGGGAGGGTAATTCTGTCATTTGGCTTAGAACTCTTACCTTTAGCTAAATACTTCTAGACGCTTCTTAAAAATAGTCCTTCCTTCGGTCTGATCTAAAACTCTTGTGATACATCAAGTCTAACATATCACCCTCCAAATGAGGAATTCATATGGCTGAAGGGGATCTTAGATGAAATTGCCTCCCACCCACCATTCATTAAGCAAATAAAGTAAGTGAGTCCAAGAAAGATTAAGTGACTTGACTGGAGTCATGTAAGTATTCTATAGAGTCAGGAGTAGAAGAATGTGTCTTTGTGTTCCTTATTTCAAAATGCAGGTCTAAGTCATACTGAAGTTTAGCTAATCTGAAATTATGGGCAGAAAATTGACTATGGATAATACTTGCAAAGGAAGATTCCATGTAATGGGAAAACAAATGTTAACATGCAAATCCTGCAGCCGTCAGTTCTAATTTGTCCTTTAAACTCAGGCGATGGCCCTACTCCATTCCTTATTATCTGGGGGTCTGGAGATGGCTGAAAAATCAATATGGAACCTCATCATCTTCCACAAGTTATTGAGCATCCACTGTACATGTGGTGCTGAAGTCAGTGCTCTGCACCGCAGCCTCCTTCACCATCTGGTCCCCAGGGCCAGAGCAG
Source organism: Phoca vitulina (assembly GCF_004348235.1). NCBI lineage: Eukaryota > Metazoa > Chordata > Mammalia > Carnivora > Phocidae > Phoca > Phoca vitulina. The sequence goes on along the minus strand of NW_022589716.1, from coordinate 32,472,311 downwards.
CAATTTCTGCCTGCAATGCTTGCCTCAGACTAGCTTAGGGAGTGTGTCCTGACCAAAGAACATCCTGTTTCCCAGTGAAAATTCTCATCAAAATTCCTTTTAAATTTAGTGATTCCTTATCACCAAACACCATGTTCCCAAGTCTTTTAATACGCATGTTTTTTCCAAGACTACTGGCTGCTTATTTCGGATCTGTCCCTGCTCAAAAGATTTTCTTAGTCAAGAGACCTTCTATGATTTCACACAGTATATACTCTGACAAATTTATACCTGAATAAGATTTCCACTACTTAGAAAAAATTTGTTCATCATTTTTCACTGAAAATGTTTAATTGCACATCACCCAGCTAGGGTGTACTCAGGAAGTTGAACCCAATTACAACATAAGCAGAAGAAAACATAAAGCAAATAGATATTGCAGAAATTACATAATATCTCCACTAATCAAATATAAATTAATTTTACATCAGCTCATGCTTTGGATTATCCATGCCTCATTTGCTCCTGCTGTTACCTTTTACTATCCATAGATGACAGATTAATGTGGATTGTTTTGTTAACATTTGACAAATGTCAAAACATAGCTTCTCATATCCCACCAGTGACCTCTCTCTGATTTCCAGCCTATACACTCTCATCTCTATGTGAGTTTTTCAGATCTGATCTCTGTGGGAGTCAAATGCATTCACCAGGGTTTTGCAAAATAATGAAATGTAACACCATAATGAAAGTGCATGTCCCTGGCGTCAGGTTACTTTATGAATTCCAAAATCATTTAGGTTCAGTGAATGAGACTTGTAAGTGCCTCAAATATGATCAAATGGGGATCAGCACACTCACAGATACTGACTCCTTTCTAAATGACCTTTCTAAAACATCCCCCTTTATGATGGAAATTCTTTTCCAATTTTACTGCGAAATAATTGACACACATCACTGTATAAGTTTAAGGCATAAAGCATGATAGCTTGACTTAAATATACTGTGAAATGATTAGCACAATGGGTACAGCTAACATCTATCTTCTCATATGAATACAAAAGAGAAAAAAATAAACAAAAAACATTTTCCTCCTTGTGATGAGACTGTAGTATCTATTCTGTTAACAGTGTGTATCACACGACAATGTTAGCGACAGACCCTATGCCATACATTACATCCTAGAACTTGTTTATCTTATAACTGGAAGTTTGTACCTTTTGACTACCTTCCTCCAATTCCCCTTGCTCCACCCTCTGCCTCTGGGAAATACAAGTCTGATCTGTTTTTCTATTATTTTGTGTTTGTTTCTTTTAGTTTCCACATAAAAGTGAGATCGTATAGTGTTTGCTTTTCTCCAACTTGTTTCACTTAGCATAATGCCTTCAAGGTCCATCCATATTGTCACAAATGGTAGGATTTCCTCATTTTTATGGCTGAATTATACTCTACTGTGTATGCGTATATGTATGTATGTGTGATTTGTATCTTGAGGATGAACAACTTCTCTATCCATTTATTCATTATTCATTGATGGACACAGATTGTTTCTATGTTTTGGCTATTACAAACAATGCTGCTATGAACATAGGAATACAGATATCTTTTTGAGTTAGTATTTTGTTTCCTTTGGATACATTCCCAGAAGTGGAATTGCTGGATCATATGGTAGTTCTATTTTTAATATTTTGAGGATCCTCCATACTGTTTTTTATAGTGGCTGTATCAACATAAAATCCAACCAACAATGCACAAGGGTTCCCTTTTCTCCACATCCATGCCGGCATTTCTTACCTCTTGTCTTTCTGATGATGGCTATTCCAACAGGCAAGAAGTGATATCTCACTGTGGTTTTAATTTGAATTTCGTTAATGCCTAGTGATGTTGAGCACCTTTTATGTATCTGTTGGCCTTTTGTATACCTTCTTTGGAGAGAAATGTATATTCAGATCCTTTCCCAATTTTTAAAATTGGAGTATTTGTGTTTTTGTTGTTGTTGTTGTTATTGACAAGCAGGAGTTTTTAAATTTTTTTTGGATATTAACTCCTTATCAACTATATGGTTTGCAAATATTTTTTCCCATTCCATAGGTTGTCTTTTAACTTTGTTGATCATTTCTTTTTCTTTGCAGAAGCTTTTTAGTTTGATGTAGTTCCTCTTGTTTATTTTTGACTATGTTGCCTGTTCCTTTGGTGTCATATCCAAGAAATCATTACAAAGACCCGTGTCAAGGAGCTTTATTCTTATCATTTTCTTCCAGGAGTTCCATGCATTTTAGTCTTTAATGCATTTCAAGTTAATTTTATAAGTGCTGAACAATATGGGTCCAGTGTTTCACATGTGAATACCCAACTATTTAAGCACCATTTATTGAAGAGACTATCTTTTCTCTGTTGAGTATTCTTGGCTCCCTTGTCAAATATTATTTGATCATATATACTTGGGTTTATTTCTGGGCTCTCAATTCTGTTATATTGATGTATATTTTTTTATGCTACTACCATACTATTTTTTGAGGATGTTAGCTTGTGATGCCTTCTACTTTGTTTTTCATTCTCAGGACTTCTTTGGCTATTTGACATCTTTTGTGGTTCCATATAAATTTTAGTGATGTTTTTTCTACTTCTGTAAAAAATGCCATTGGAATCTTGATAGGGATTATATTGAAGCTATAGATGGCTTTTGGTACTATTGACATTTTAACAATATTAATTTTTCCAATCAATGAACACAGGATACTTTTCCATTTATTTGTATATTTTATCAATTTCTTTCTTCAATTTCTTATAGTTTTCAGAGTAGAGATCTTTCACCTCCTTAGTTAAATTTATTCCTAAGTATTTTCCTGGAATTTGGTTTGCTAGTATTTTATCGAGAATTTTTGCATGCATATTCATCAGGAATATTGGCCTGTAGTTTTCTTTTCTAGTAGTGTCCTTTTCTGGTTTTACTTTCAAGATAATGCTGGCCTTGGGGCATGTGGGTGGCTCAACTGGTTAAGCATCTGCCTTCTCTTCGGGTCATGATCCTGGGGTCCTGGGATTGAGCCCCGTGTCGGGCTCCCTACTCACTGGGGAGTCTGCCTTTCCCTCTCTCTCTGCCCCTCTCCCTCTGTTCTCTTTCTCTCTCAAATAAATAAAAATCTTTTTTTTTTAAAAGATAATGCTGGCTTCATAAAATGATTTTGGGAGTATTCCTTCCTCTTCAATTTTTTGAGAAGGAGTGATGTTAATTTTTCTTTAAATGTTTGGTAAAATTTAGCAGTAAAGCCATCTGGTCCTGGGCCTTTCTTTCTTGGGTGATTTTTGATTATTGATTCAATCTTCTTACTAATAATTGGTATATTCAGGTTCTCTGTTTCTTCCTGATTCAGTTTTGGTAAGTTGTATGTGTCTAAGAATTTCTCCAGTTTTTTGGTTCCAATTTTTTTTTTTATAATCGCTTATGATTCTTCAAATTTTTGTAGCATCCACTGTAATATTTCCTTTTTCATTTATAATTTTGTTGATTTGGGTCCTTTTTCTTTCTTCCTCGGTTAGTCTAGCTAAAGGTTTGTCAATTTGGTTTATCTTTTCAAAGAACCAATTCTTGATTTGATTAATATTTTCTATTGTTTTTCTGTTCTCTATTTCATTGATTTCTTTTTTTTTAAGATTTTATTTTTTTTATTTGACAGAGAGAGAGAGAGAACAAATAGGCAGAGTGGCAGGCAGAGGGAGAGGGAGGAGCAGGCTCCCCGCTGATCAGGAAACCCGATACAGGACTCAATCCCAGGAACCTGGGATCATGACCTGAGCCGAAGGCAGATGCTTAACCGACTGAGCCACCCAGGCGCCCACTATTTCATTGATTTCTAATCTAATCTTTATTATTTCCCTTCTTCTGCAAACTTTGGACTCAGTTTGTTCTTCTTTTTCTAATTCCTTAATGTGTAGAGTTAGGTTGTTTATTAGAGATCTTTCGTGCTTCTTAATGTAGGTGTTTATTACTATGAATCTTAGAACTGCTTTTGCTGCATCCTGCTAGTATCTGATATATTGTCTGGTATCCTCAAGAGGATTATTCTGAATTCTTTATTTGACAACTCATAGAGCTCCATTTCCTTAGGGTCAGTTATTGGAAGTTTGTAAGTTTCCTTTAGTGGTGTCATATTTACCTGATTTTTCATGATTATTCCTTACATTGGTATCTGCACATTTAAATAATCAGGCTCCTCTTCCAGACTTTAAAGGTTTGCTTTGGCAGAGGAATTTCTTCACCAGGTTACTCAGTTTGAGTTTCTGGGTATGTCTATTGGTAATGCCCTTGGGCAGGTGGGACCTACTATTACAGGCTATTTTTGGGCAAGGCAAGAGGGTAGGAATGGAGAGGGATGTGCACTGGCTGAGAACAGTTGGATAGGACTGCTGGGTTGGTTCCCTATCCAAATGAGGATGGGTTACACAGTTGCCTGCATTCTCTGGTCAGGCTTACTAGATGGTGGAGACTGGGTACTACATTCAGTAATAGATGGGGCTATGAATTAACTTCCCTGTGCAGCTCCTTGTTTGGGTACCCAAATCAGGTCAAAGTGTGCACTGAATTTTTCATTAGGCAAGCTTTCCAGTTTCCCTCTGCTGTTGGGGGAAGCCACAGGCGGTGTTCTCTGTTCAAGTGCTACTATTCAAGTGCCACTGTGTATCAAGGGCTACACAGCTTACCATGTGCTCTGGTTAGGTTCCCTGGTCAGATAGGCTAAACTGAAGGCTGTATTCAGCAATGACTGGTGTTATGCCCAGGCACAGCAAGAGAAGCATCTCTAAAGGAGGTAAAGCTCCCTGTTTATTGTCTTAATTCAAGCCAACACACACCCCATTTTCCTGACTGAATAGGGCCACTGGCTTTGCTGTGCAAACTATTGGCTCTGCCCACCTGCCTCTTGGCTTGAGTGCTGCTGGGCTGCACAGCTTCCATGAGTTGTCTCCAGACCTTCTGGTCAGATGAGGCCAGAAAACACTCTCCAAAGCAGGATCGGCTATGTCTCATTTTTCTTGCCTGGATAGGGGGTGGAGGGACCATTCCAGGCTACTCTCAATTTCCCAAACAGGTTCTCCAGTCCAGGGCTGGGAGCAACCCTCAGCTTTGCCTATGAATTAATCCCCCTGCTTCTATATAGTACAGAAACACCCTATACCCAGTACTAGCTTTACCCTGGGGGCCATCAGCTCTGCTCCCTCGCCTCTCAGCTTGAGAGCACTACTTCCAGGAGTTGTCACCAGCCCTTCTGGTCAACTGGAGCCAGAAGACACTCTCAACAGTAGGTGGGGCTGTGATTCAGTCCCTTACCTGGGCATATGCAAACCAGGTTCTAGGGCTGGCAAAACTCTTTGAGGATCCAAATCAGGCAGTTCCTCTCCTTCTCTCCCCAAGTTCCCTGGTCAGAGTGCACTCCAGACTTGATTCTGTAGGTGAGCAAAACTGCTGGTTGGGATAACTTCTTGGGCTGCAGATATGAACTTGATCTGCTAAGATCCATGTGCTGGTTGTTGCAAGGCCCTCACCCTTCTCAGTCATAATTTGATAATTTGAGGTTGAATTCTGTAGATTCTCTTGCAATCCCCATGGAACCAGATCATCGCAGGGGCTCCCACAGAGCTACCCACAATGTTAGTGGGGGCTGGCTGTCCTCCCTGGGTTCTCTTTTCTGGAGGAACTGGAGGATCAGGGAAGACCTCCCCATGTGGTGCTGCACTGGCCTGGGGGGAAAGGAGCAATGGTCAATATGCTGCTTCTCTTATTTTTCTAATGCAGTCTGTTTTGGTCTCTGTGATGCAGGGAGGGGCTTCAGTCTTACACACCCCCCCCCCCCCCCCGGTGTTCTAGAATTCTCTCAGTGATGTCTTGTTCTTGAAAAGTTCTTAGTTCTTCTTGTGAGGGGGTAGTGAAATAAGGAGCAACCTATATCACCGTTTTGGTGAGGATATATTTTCTCCCTCTTTTTAAATGTGAATTATCATTGTAAAGGCACACCTAAGTCCTCAGAAATGTCCTTTAACAATCTCCTATGCTACCTACACCTGTTCACTTCTGTTTTCTTTGTACAACTCTGACTGCTTATCTGAAAGGCTGTGGGCAGATTGAAGGAGGCCAAAAGAGTAATGCTGTTAGTTAAAGAACATTATATAGCGTCTGGCAGGAACATATGGGCAGGTTCTGGGCCAGCAAGTTATGCTGCCTGAGAAACTGTAAACCAGGCTTTGAATAATCTGATTAAATTAGTAACAGGTTAAGCATTCCCTTGTTATGAATGTGTAATTTTATTAGATTTATTTGATCGTGGATAATGGAGATGTTACACTTTAGCTCACCAAGTCTGAACTAACTTTATATCTTGGGGAAACTCACTTTCTTGGGAATCTTGGTAAGGCCAGAGATCACTTGATCTCTTTGCTGCAAGGACCCAAGTGCATTACATAGTCCAGCCTGGCTGGTGCACCTACTCTAGAACTGAACTCTCTAGCTTTTGAACCGAAGAAGCAGAGGCAGTAGAGAATCCAGGTTTGTGGCCAGTGACAGCCATTCTGGCCATCATGCCACATTTTTAGGGTGGTTCTATGTAGACATCCAGTGTAAGCTGGGAAGTCCAGTGTTTGGTGCTCTTTTAGAATGGTTCCATGGTGTGACGTTGGTGTTAGCCCTAACCAACATACTTTGTTTATGCCCAGCTTTTGAAGTTGATTCACTGGATAATTTTGTAAATTAGCTAATACCCTTTCAGTACATTTGTTGTCTACTTAAATTATCCAGAGTTGGTTTCTATTGCTTGCAATTTACAGCTCTGACTACTATTGCTATACTGTGCAGTGCCTATTAGTGGATAATTATGCATTTTACACCTTGTTGATAATTTAGCCCCCTACAGGGAGTTTATCAATTCCTACATTCAAAAGAATCTTCAGTGAATAAAAACAAAAATTATAACAGTTGTCTTTCTTTATGACATCCTGTGATTATATTTTCATTTAGATTCCATTGCAAAGATACCAGTCTTTAGATTTAGTGGTGCACTGTGGGTTCATCTTGCATCAAGGAAGATACAGTTTTAAAGATTTATAGTTTGGTCCTATCTTGTTCATGTCTTTGTTTACTGAGCTAAACAGTCAAATGAGATACCAAATTTGGTATCTGCAACTACCAAGATAAAACCACCTCAAATCTTGGTTTGTAGTAAAAATATCCCCCTGGAGAAACTTTATGTGTAACCCAAAGAGAAACAGCAGACCTGAGGCAAAGATTTAGCCTTCAGGGTTATATAACTTTATTCCGTGTTTAATGTGGAGTTTAAAGCTCATGCTGTCGGACAAGAGGTTTTAGACTTCTGAGCAGGAATGTGCTGTACTTTCGAAATAAAGAGCAGGGAGAATACCATTCCCTCTCCCTTCACATTTTAGCAGTAAGACTTGCTCTTCAAGTGCTTCCTGCTGGTTCCCACCGAGCACAGGAAGCAATGTTCTGGTGATTAAGCAGCAATACCATTATAAAAGCCAAATGAATAATCATTGTGTTAATGAACTTTATCTCAGAAAAGATTAGTTTTTTAATGTTAAGCCTCTTCCAATATGAGAGAGAAAATGTATTTCAATTCCATTTAATCAACCAGAGATGTTCATAATCTATACAATTTCATATCCTGTCTGCACATATCTCTGTAGATCAGCACACACAATGACTTCAATGGATTATGTCTGAAGATTCTCTCAGATCTTTCTCTCTCTCGCTCCTTTTCCTCCCCCCATCTTTCTCTTTCTCCCTCTGTCTCTGTCTCTCTCTCTCACTCTCTCTCACACAGTGACTTCAGTGAGTACTGTCTGATAATTCTATTAGATATTTCCATCTCTCCCTCCCCTCCCCCATCTCTGTGCCTCTGTGTCTGTCTGTCTGCCTGTCTCTGTCTCTCTCTCTTACACACACATGCACACACATATACATAGACACACATTCACACCCCTCCAGGAATAGAGCCATAATATCTTTCATGAATTAAATAGATTTGATTTCTTGGTAACAAGCAACATGTGGTTCACAAATTAGTAATGACAATTAAATCACTGAGAAACAAATTTTGCCACTTAAAAGAAATTTGGAGTGCTTCTTTAAAAAAATGAGATACTAATTCTCTTTTGAAAAGTGGCTTTATGAGCTTTGGGTCCTGACCTGTGTTATGAAGATCAATATCTTTTTAAATGTAAAACCCTCTTCCAAAAAATAAAGACCTTTGTTACATGACAGCAGAAGAAAATTTTTGTCCTTTGACTATAAACACCAAATATCTGCATTCTCTGTCTTTCGGTATCTTATATATTCTTTTTTAAAAAAGATTTTATTTATTTGTGAGAGAGACAGAGAGAGAGGGAGCAAGATCAGGGTGAGGGGGCAGAGGGAGAAGCAAACTCCCCGATGAGCAGAGAGCCAATGCAGGGCTCGATCTGGGGCTCTGGGACCATGACCTGAGCCAAAGGCAGATGCTTAACCGACCGAGGCACCCAGGTGCCCCTGTATCTTCTATATTCTTAAGGAAATTCCACAGACATAAAATGAGTGCCAATTACTGCTTTTATCACCCCCATTTATCTTTCCCTTTTGATGCTATTGACTGAATGCTAATATGAAAGAATGCTAGATAGGGTTTCTGGGGAGTAGGAGTTCATAACTCAAAACAGATACTTTCAATCTAGATGAAATCATCCAACAAGAAATGCAGAATTCTCAAACACTCCAAGAGAAGCATCTGGTCAAAAATTTTACCTTTTCTACCTTAAGAATTTTCAACTGTGGTGTCATGAGCCAGTAATAAAGAAAACATGCATGCTTCTTATCTGTACTGTAGGCCAGGGTTTTGGAAAGCTTGATATCATTTTAGATGATACATGAGCAAACATTTAAAAATTATGTATTGCTATCATAGTATGATTTCATGCATAATTTTACTACAGTAAAGACTAAATTAAAAAGTGAATCAATTTTAAACTGACTTAGAATGGCTATTGAGTAAATCATAGTGCAGATACTAATGCTGGTATGGCAAAACTCTGATGCTTTTATGTGAATAAATGAAGCCAGAAAAGCACTATTTTAACCTTAGTGAATTACCATTTCTGATGGGACTCCAAAAATAGTGGAGAACCATTATCCAAGTTTGAATTCTGACCAAATCAGACCTTTAGATGAGGATTTGGATACTGGGGGTTTATTTAGAAGTGATTCCAGAGTGTTCAGGAAGGGAGTGGGGAGGAGAGCCATGGAAGGTGGGGGGAAAGGCAGTTAGGGCCATTAAGCTTATAATTCCAGGTCAGTCACACTGGGAATACTCTGATAGATGGTGCAGAACATAGCACAGAATTGTTCCACTGATGGGCAAGGAAGCTGTGGAACTTATCCACAACTTCCCATCTATCACTGGTTGATGGTCGCTCCTGGGGAAATTAGTCTTCTGGCAATTTTGTCCTATCCTCAGGGGACCAAGTGAGCTCAAGCAAAGAGAATGGAATTTGGTCTTGACCTTGGCACTGACCTCTAGGATAGGCAAAGAGATGGGAGATGCCCTGATATTATCTGCTACAAACATTGCTCTAAATACTATAAAATTGATTTAAAATGATTTTTAAGTGGCCAGTGATACATGATTTATTTTCCAGAGTTTTAAAAAAAATTATCATTGCATTCTAATTCAGGAAAAAATATTCATCCCAATACAGTAAAAATGAAGTAAATTTATTAACCAAACTATCTATTCCACAACTAGATTGGATCAACAAGAATCCAATTCTATTCATTTCCCATTTTTTGAGGGATTATACTTATAAATGGCATTTGAGGAATTGGTAGGTAATGAGTTAATACTCATATATTCAGTATGACTATGAATATTTCCACACATAGGCTAAAGTTTAATTCTGAAAATCAGGAACAAGAAAGAAAGTAGATATTTGGAAGGAAAAAGAGAAGAAAGATCAACAGATGGTTCATAACTCTATTAGGATCTAAAAGGGTCTCAGTTCATCCCTTTTTCAGTTACCCTTTTACTACTAAATACTTATTTTTTCCCAATCCTTGTTCAAGTGCATTAGTATTTACTTTCCTAGGCTGAATCCCAATTCATTTTATGTCAGCCATCTCTGAGCAGCTAAAAAGCACCCATTTTTTCCTCTTTTTTTTAGCTCTGCACTTGCTAGAATCTGTACCATCATCCCATTTTTGTCATCTAGTAGGGTTATCCACTTCTATTCTATATTTACCCTTCAGGCCAACTTACAATAAATAAAAGTTATGCCTTGGGGCGCCTGGGTGGCTCAGTCGTTAAGCGTCTGCCTTCGGCTCAGGTCATGATCCCAGGGTCCTGGGATCGAGCCCCGCCTCAGGCTCCCTGCTCAGCGGGAAGCCTGCTTCTCCCTCTCTCCCTCCCCCTGCTTGTGTTCCCTCTCTTGCTGGTCTCTCTCTGTTAAATAAATAAATAAAATCTTTAAAAAAAATAAAAGTTATGCCTTGAAGCTTTAGTTTTTGAGAAATCTAAGTATTAATTGGACTATAAGTGCCTATCTAAGATGCTCCAGTTAGAAAGTTAAAATAAAAGTACTATTTGGAATTTTAAAATAGATCTGACTTTAATTGGGATGGCAGCTTGTGGCTGGAGTAAGGGAGGTCCACACAAGATTGGCCTGTTACCACTGTGTCTCTGGCCCTAGACTCTCACTAAGAGCAGTAACTGGAGAGAGGGATATATATTTAAAAACAGTAACTTGACTCCTTAGCCATGCTTTGGCAGGGCTCTTCGCTATTTTTTTAAGATTTTTTATTTATTGAGAGGGAGAGAGAGAGACAGAGAAAGGGAGAGAGAGAGACAGAAAGAGAGAGAGAGAGCATGAGCAGGGGAGAGGAAGAGAGAGAGGGAGAAGCAGACTCCCCGCTGAGCAGGGAGCCCAATGCAGGGTTCGATCCCAGGACCCCGAGATCATGACCTGAGCCGAAGGCAGACGCTTACCTGGCTGAGCCACCCAGGTGCCCCAGGGCTCTTCACTATTGATGACAAATGGAATTGTAGTCTTTCTTCTCAGATTGCCAGTTTATTTTTACTCCTGCGCAGTCCTGTAGCAAACTCCAATTTAGAACCGCAGGGGTACCTCTGCTCTGTCCTCTGAGGCACTGGTGCCGATTCTCACTCTGGGAACATATTTTGCTCTACTTTCCATAATACCATCCTTTTTGCAAAAGGTAAAATTGGAGTTAATTAAAAAGTGCTAGAAAATGGCTGCATGCACACAGACTCAAAAGGATTCACAGCCATTCTTAACTGAAAGCACATGGTCGTTCAAACAGGCAATGCCGATTTGGTGAAAACAAATCCACACATGAGAAAAAATGCTAACTTTTCTATGGCTATTTCTCCTTAATCTTCACATCTGTCCACAAGGATTGGACAAGGATTAGTTATGATTTTAATCAACAATAATAAATGTTCATTGTATGTGTACTCTGTGATGGAAAGTGTTTTAGGCTGGACACAGGGAGATTAGAAAGGTTACTTCCTTCAAGTTGTTCACAGTGTCCTCAGTTGTAGAGGAAAACACAAAGTGGTTTATTCAGTGAATTAGGAGAGTGAGAGGCTTGAGAGGAGCATGGAGTAGAGACTGACGGTCTATCAGGTTGGTGAGCATGCATGGAGGGGCCTCCTTTGCCTCTTTGGCCTCTTTGGCATATAGAACAGAGTAAAAGAGGTGAATGAGAGGATACAGGAAAGTGAAAGACAAAAAGGCAATCATTCTGGAAAGAATTATATTCCAAACTCAAACGAGGGCAGTAGAGGATATCTTTGTTCTACAAATATTTGTTAATCCTTACTATGGGCCGGGCCTGTGCTTCTATAAGGAGCAACAGTGAGAATCTTTGGCAAGGAAGCAATGAGTTGAAGTAATTTATAGATTAAAAGATACAGCAGAGATAGATCGACCAATCATAATTTGGATTCTAATTCAAATGCATTTATAGAAAATTATTAGACATTTGGGAACATTTGAACACTGACTGTCTATTTGAAGGTATTGATGAAATACTGTCATTTCATTTAGGTTTGTTAATAACATTACAGCTAAGCTTTTTAAGTGTCCTAATCTTTTAGATATATTCCGAGATATGTATAAATAGAACGACAACCAAAGATAAAATTTAAAAGTAAGAATTTGGTTCATGATCAGGCAGCTTTCAAATAATATAGTTATTACTGTAAGGCTGGTTCTGGTTTGAGAGCCATAAGCAATTAACCACCATTTATATTGGCCTGTCATAAACACTTATGATACTATGTGACTGGAGTAAACACATAACATAATCCTCCCCACCATCCCTTGCTCAGCCTGCTCCCAGCTCTTTGTTCTCCATCTCCTTTTCTTTGAGTTGGGGTCAGATCATGTCATTTCCCACTTTCAGACCCCCTACTCTTACTCTTTGAGTTTTAATGCAATGGCCGTTCTGGACAGGCACCCTTTGATTGCTCACCTGCCCCAGTGGAAGAAATATGATGTGACACATAAATGACAAATTACCGCATTTCAAAACAAATTCTCTAGGGGGACTTTTGCAATGAAGCAAGCTATAATTTAAAACTATTTCTCTGCTTTCATAACATTTAAAAAAGGAACTGCTGTCTTACTCAGGTGCCTAAGGGAGATGAAAGTGTTCCACGCACCAGAGGGATGGATCTTAAAAGATAGAAACCTCAGGGTGCCTGGGTGGCTCAGTCATTAAGTGTCTGCCTTTAGCTCCGGTCATGATCCCAGGGTCCTGGGATCAAGCCCCTCATCGGGCTCCCTGCTCCGCGGGAAGCCTGCTTCTCCCTCTCCCACTCCCCCTGCTTGTGTTGCCTCTCTCGCTGTGTCTCTCTCTGTCAAATAAATAAATAAAATCTTAAAAAAAAAAAAAAGATGGAAACCTCTTTGAAAGCCATTATGAGCAGAATATAGGAATTCCATTTCTCAGCATTTCCCCTTTATGAATACAGGAAAATGGATTCAAAAAATAAACCCAAGCAAGCATTTGTCACTGATAAACCTTCCACTGGCTTGACAAAAAAAGTGGTCATTGTCTTACAGCCCAATTTTTTCTTGGATGAACTAAAATTCATTTGCCTTATCTGTACAGCGTAATCGCCTCTGCCCATTCTTGGCTGGGATTATACTTTAGTTCTGTCTGATTATATTGTCATTCAGATCTGCACTGAGAGCAGCAGAAAGCATAGGCAAAATATTAAACAAATTTAGTTCTAAAGAACTACTTCCTAGTTTCTCTATCAGGAGATGAACAGAAGCATTACCCATACAATTATGAGCAAGCCCTATTTATACCACAAGTTCTTTCTCAAAGTGCCCTTTTTTTTTTCCTGCTGAAATCATGCCAAATGGCTTAGTGTCGTTTGAGTAAATATTATGTACTTACCAGGTTGGCTTGAAAATAGTTTGGGAATTAGCTCTTGATCCATCAATGAGCAACAAGGAAACTGCAGCTGCTGAAAGGTCTGTTAACACTCTCCCCTGCTAGCGGCCCCTGAAGTCAGAGTCACTTTCCACTGTAAGAGTTGATTAATGGGAAAAGAACTCTCGTACTAAAATAAAATGTCAATAGTTCAGACACAGAACAGTGTAAACCAGTTCTAAAAGGCTTGCTCTGTAGAGTGAGGCATTCATTCATTCATTCATTCATTCTTCTTCTTCACTTTACTCCCTGTGGGCTCCAGGACAAAAATGGGGAATACAAAATGCATATGATACACTCTCTACCCTTGAGAAGTTTATAATGTAGACTGATAGATAATACTCTCTAAGGTGTATTGAACATGTACTTAGTAATATGCTGACTGCTATTTAAAGCATTTTTGATAGATAGTTTTATTTCATCCTCATAACACTTCTACCAGGGTTATACCATTCTAACCTTCAGTTTCAGAAAAAGAAACTGATGCTTAGAGTGTGCTATTGACCCCTAAAAGCTAGAGCACAGCGGGTCAAATGCTCTGGGAATACAAAAATGTGAGAAACGTGTCTAGGTTTGGACTGCATACTTCAAGGGATGTGGTAGTATTTAGATTTAATTTTGAAAGACAAATTGATATCTGATGCCTACTTCCATAGAGATTAAACACACCTCTATTATAGTACTTAGGACCATATTTTATTTAATTGTATACATTTGTTCATTCTCCATGGACTTATACATGATCAGGTACCATTTTATCTTATTTTTTTAGGAAGGGAGAAAGAGAGAGAGAGGGGAGGGGCAAAAGGAGAGGGAGAGAGAGAATCTTAAGCAGGCTCCACGCCCAGTGCAGAGCCCCAGATCAGGCTCAATCTCACAACCCCAAGGTTATGACTGGAGTCAAAATCAAGAGTCAGATGCTGAACCAACTGAGCCACCCAGGTGCCCCAAGCAGGTACCATTTTAAATGCCCAGTGCCTTGAACTGTGTTCAGCACATACAAAGTTTTCAATAAATTGATTCTGAATGTATACATGGACAACATTCATTAGATGCAGTAAAGTGAGCTTTCCAGAGAAACAGAACAGCATGAGATACAGCACAGAGGTATGAATGTGAATGTGTTCATTCAGGATAAATGAGCATTCCCACAGTTAAATATAGGGTGTAAGGATTAAAACTGGAGGAGAGGTCAGGAATAGGGAGAGATAAGAGTGGAAAGGCAAGTTGGAGTCTGATTCCAAGTGATTTGGACTTGACTTTGAGTAAAGTCAGTGGGGGGATAGAATGAACATTAAGACATGACTTACATTGGTAGAAAGACACTTATCAAGCCAAAGATTATTTAGGAAGAGAGCTAGTCCCAGGGTGAGATGAAGTATGCTAGCACAAAGCCAATGGCTAGGATGAAGTGACTGAATGGAAGGGCATTTAGAAAGTGAAATCAAGAGTATTAGAGACTGATAGGATCAAGGAGATGCTTCAGAGAGAGATATAGACTAGAAGTGTGACCTTGGACTTTGAAGGGTGTCTGGGAAGAAAGTCTAGCCGTTAATATAATACGTATTTCAGGGTGAGAAGAAGAAAAACTTGGGTTTTAAATTCTCAAAAGTCCCCCAGAATAGAATAAGGAAAAAAAAAAAAGTTTGTCCCTAACTTTCTTAGGTATTCTAATACATATCTGAAACTTTTCCTGAGCCACTGAGTCTGAAATTCTAGAGCAGTCTTCTTTACCTAACAGATGGGCTACCTGGCATTGGCTATCCCAAACCTTCAAATGTAGTCAGTTCGGTTTTCTCAAGGTATATTCTATAAGAAAGACCTTTAGAATTCAAGTGAACTCCAAAAGAAGCCCTCAACTCCACTATAGGCTCTAAATCCCCAGAGATGGAGCACACAGCAATTCTTGTGTAATTGCTGTGAGACCTGTAGAACAATTTTTTTAAAAGATTTTATTTATTTGACAGAGAGAGAGACAGAGCAGAAGCATGGGAAGTGGGAGAGGGAGAGGGAGAAGCAGGCTCGATCCCAGGACCCTGGGATCACGACCTGAGCCGAAGACAGACATTTAACCAACTGAGCTGTAGAGCAATTTAACATACCAACGTGCTGACCCATCTAGATCCTGTTTTCACAGACATCCATGTACTAGGTTACAGCTGTGTCAGCCAGCAGAAAGTAACAGAAATCCCATCTCACGATGACTTAAAATAAGAACATTTATGGCTCCCCATCAATGGGAATCCAGAAGTAGACTCCATATCAGGAATGACAAAACTCACTTGCTCAGGTGTCCTTTAGAGTTCCTTGGACACTGCTTTCATCTGTGTAGACCCAATCGTCAGGAGGGTGATGAAATGACTACAGAGATGGAACACATGACAATATTTAGAGAAAGAACCAGAGAGAGAAGCTACAGGAAAGAAACTGTTCCAAAAAATAGAATAAAAGTTATTCCAGGTTTCATCAGCAAATGTGTCCTGTATTCTCATTGGTATAAATTATACAAGAGGCCATGCTTGAGCCTATCACTGGCAGGGGGGTGGAATTACTCTTAGAATCAATCAGTAGGGGCACCTGGGTGGCTCAGTCGTTAAGCGTCTGCCTTCGGCTCAGGTCATGATCCCAGGGTCCTGGGATCGAGCCCCGCATCAGGCTCCCTGCTCGGCGGGGAGCCTGCTTCTCCTTCTCCCTCTGTCTACCACTCTGCCTACTTGTGCTCTCTCTCTGTCAAATAAATAAATAAAATATTAAAAAAAAAAAAAGAATCAATCAGTACCCTGGATGGAAAAAGAAATACAGGTCATTTGGCAATGAAACTGTTACAAGGGCAGAATGAGTAGAGGGGTCAGGGAAGTGACCCGGGGGCCAGTAACCGCAAGAAGCCACTATTGCCCCCATACTTGGAGAACCAAAAGGGGAAGGTCAGTGTAACTCAGTACTACTCTTGAAAAAACTGCCACTCTGTCACTGGATAAAAATGACCCAGGAGATCTCTGTCCCACTCACCCTGCTAGAATACATAGTCGCCTGGAGGTTCCTTTGCCACTGATTCCTTTGCCAGAACCAGAGCACTTCTTGTTTCCTACCTAGTGGCTCTCACTGGCAAAACTCACCCAACATGACAGTCTAAGAAATGCCATTTACAGGCTCCCTGCTGGAGCATATGAAAGAATGACTGTGGGGCCAGGTGTGTAAGATAAATGATTAGCACGCTCTCAGACCAAACAGGACCGCACGTGGAGCTGAGGACGTGGTGAGTGAGGGCAGAACTATAGCAGGTACCAGTCGCCCTGAAGCACAGAAGCTAAGTGCATAAGAAATAAACAGCTCAATAAAAGTAGGCTTTGTTTGCATGGAGGAAAGGAGAATGGATACCTGGCAGACTAACAACAGGGTACACAACAGCTGCTGACAAGTAAGCCTAAAATTCATCTTCAATGACTAACCCGCATTTGTGAAGAAACCTTGGAAAATATCACTTGAATTAAAATCACTTTAAAAGTGTGTCTCTTGATAGACTGAGAAGATGGCTTTGATTATTTTTGCTTTTATTGCAGAAACACTCTACATGGACTAAGAAGAAGCATTTCTCTGGGGGATATTGTTATCATCACAACACAAGCCCTAAAAGGAGTAATTAATGCATTAACTAAGATCACCTCATTAAGAAGGAATGTGTTAGACATGCTCACACACATTATCAGTCAGTTTGACTGTTTTATCACTTAATTGATGCTAACAGATTTCCTTCTCAGAGTTTTCACTTCACGTTGGCTCAGTGGCAGTCCAAGTATCATCACGGCAGGGCTGGGAATAGATTTTGTCAACTCTTTTCCTTGATGAACACGTCATTTAGGAGGAATTCCAGCGGGCAAGATAATCTAGGTTTCCAGTGTGACTGGGATCCCATGCCACAGTCCCATTGGACCCATTTCAAGTTGTTTGGCAAAACACAAAAGACTGCTCCATTAACTTACTTCTACCCTACTTACCCTCTAGAAATTTCTAAACTCCATTTCTTGTCAAACAGACATTCTGTTTGAAGATTCTTCTTTCTTTTTGATCATGAATATAACTCAAATGACAAGTAAACTTTTTATGAAACGTGGAGCTATCCATATTTCACATCCACTTATGATGTTATGGGATCATCTACCTTTTTTTTTTTTTACTAGTCTCACAATTCCATTCTGTCTTTCAGACAACAGGGTCTGGTCATGTCCTCCTTCTTTCTGGTTTTCTTTGTAAGAATGTTTTTCTTATCACTGTTTTAATGCTCACTCGATAATACTTATCATAAATGTAATTATATATATATTTTTTGCTATTTTTTAACTCCCAAGAAATGTAAACTACTTGTAACAATTCAAAACATATAGAGACATAGAAAACAAAAATACTAATCCCTTCTTCCCATCCTCAAATTCCTTCCCATCTTTGGAAATCGTGCTAGGTATATCCTTCAAGATTTGAAAAAGGGCGCCTGGGTGGCTCAGTTGGTTAAGCGACTGCCTTCGGCTCAGGTCATGATTCTGGAGTCCCTGGATCGAGTCCCGCATCGGGCTCCCTGCTCGGCAGGGAGCCTGCTTCTCCCTCTGACCCTCCCCCCTCTCATGTGCTTGCTCTCTCTCATTCTCTCTCTCTCAAATAAATAAATAAAAAATCTTTAAAAAAAAAAAAAAAGACAACAAAAATTTTTAAATAGGGAAAATTTGAAACATAAGAAAAAAAAATAATGGTCATTCATTGAGTTAATATGCTAAGTGCCCAAATCAGTACCTGGTATATAGTAACTGCTATTAATCTCCTGTTAAAATGAAAATATAAGTCAATTTATCCATTGTCCAGGTTTGACACGTATATTTTTTCTATTTTTGCATATGAATTGCTTTGTGCTTGGAGAAATGAAACATTGTAGGTTCACTAACATTTTAGGCCCAGAGCTTTTCCCCCATCTCTTCCTACCCTACCCCATCACCATCCCTCCCCACACTTCCTCTCCTGGTAGACCTTCACAGAACAGACCTGTTCATGGAGAATGAGGATAGGCAGAAATCTTAGAATCAGATGCTTGGTGTATAGCACTCTCATATAAATTTTGGTACTTTACTACATATGTACATATTCATAATCAATGCATGCTATTGTTTTGTATATTTTTTGAATATACAAAACTGGCATCACACTGAACACAACTATTTTGCAACTTTCATTATGCTTTTGAGATCTATCCCTTCTAATTCATGTTATTCTTGCTCATTCATTTTAATTTATGTATGTTTTTCAATAGTATGACTAAATGGTATTTTATTTACTCATCTTTTGTTGAAAGATTTTCAGGCTGTGTAAATTACTCTGCTATTAAAAAGGAGGCTAAATGAACTTTCTTGTACTTGTTGCCTTAAGCTCTTATGCAAGAGTTGCTTTAGGTTAAAGATCTAAGCATACATCATTTCAGTTGTAGCAGAAATGTATTTTCACATTTACTAGGTATAATCAAATTATTTTATTAATTAGCCATGTCCGTTGACACTCTCACTGACAAAGCTTGAGAGGTTCCCTCTTTCCTGCATACTAACAACTGGCACATACAGAAATTTGAATTTTTGCCAATCTGGGCATGAAATGGTATCTCATTATAATTTTAGTTTGGCTTCCATGAACATTATTGAGGATATGTATCTTTTTATATGTGGGTGGGTGATTTGGCTTTACTTTTTCATGAAATAGCCTTTGCTTATTTTTCTGTGGGGTCATTAGTTTTTTTTATTGTTTTGTTCACTATTCTTGATATAAGTTATTTCTTGGTTATTTATATTATAAATACCTCATCTAGTATGTAGCTTATCTTCTTACTTTGTTTATGGTAGCTTTAATTTTAATGTAATCAAATTTCTCACCTTCATGTTTTCTCTTCTTTTATCTGTTGTAGATATGTTTTTTATATTCTCTTAGGAAAGCTTTACAACTTTACTTTTTGGCTTTTAGGGCTTTAATCTGTCCAGAATTTATATCTGCGTATTATGTAACAGAAGGATACCATTTTTTTTCCTTTTTCCATATGAATAGCCAATTGTCCCAGGATCATTTATTCTTTCACAGCTTTTTTTTTAATGTCAGATTTGTGCTATCCCAAATTCCCATATGTTCAGCACATTTTTCTTGGCTCCCTATTGGATTAATCTGGTCTGTTTTTCTCTCTCTTCTTTCTATTTTATGTCTCTCTGCTATCACCATAATCTTTTAATTACTAGATGTTATTTTAAGAATTATTAGCTAGATTGCATAACAAACCTTTCCTATCAAAATATGTTTTTGTTTTTTGTTTCTAGCATGTCTACTAGTGAGACCAACTTAAGGCAGAATCACACTTTTTTTTCTCTATTTTTTATCAAATACTACATGTTGGGGAAAATGTTCTGTATATAACCCTAAGAATTTTTCACCCACTTGTTCTTCACTATCAAGGTAGCTGATATGTTTCACATTTGTTGCCTGAGAGAAGGGATGACCCAGAGAATGGATGATCAAGCGGATTCTACAAATAGCCCAAAGATTTAGTCTAGACTCAGAGGGAAGAGAAAGCATAAGAAAAAAGTTTGAAAATAAACTGTCAGTAGGAACCTCTCATTTCCTCCACATCCTCTCCCCGCCACCCATTACATTATATATATTCCAGGAGTTGGAATGAGAGAATGAGATATGAAGTGAAAGTTGTTTAGTGGCGGGTCCCCAAAGAAGGGTGCACCCCAACTTCTCTTAGCCTTCTTCTTTGGGGAGTGGTGACATAAGAGATGAAAAAAAAAAAAAAAAAAACTCCAATAGATTTTGAGTCTGCAGAGGAAACCCAAACAGATGTTGTGGTAGCATCATGTCCCAAATTTCCTTCCTTCCCCAGTGGGTCACTGGAGCAGTAGAGAAGAAATGACTGTGCTCTGTCTCTAGAACGATGGGCCCTAGACTCTTCACAGAGCCCCCAGAATTGAGTGGGAACAGGAGCCCAGGAAAAGCATGGAAATACTGAAGGACTTAGAAACCCTAACTGATTTTCCCACAGCCTCTTTGCATCACTGGAACTGTGGGATTCTTTTCCCTTGGTAGCTACAAGCACCTTCGGCAACAACCTGCATAGGCTTTTGGTCAACAAAACCAAACCAAAAACAAAAAGAAGTTTTTTGGGGGGTTTTAAACTACCCAGTGCACCTCTGGCACTCTAAACAAGAGAATTCTACATATAACATGCACTGGGATTGCCTAGAGGTCCCAACAAGAGGTCGTGGTTATTTTTTGTTGTTTAATGATTGTGTGAGGGAGCTGAATTCAGAAATTAACTTCAGGCTGCCATTGACCTTGAATCTTCTGCTACTTTCCTTCTCATGAATTTAATTATTTTATGTGCGAATATATATATTTTTAATGACTCACTCCCCAAAAGATTGAAAGCACTTCAAGAAAAAAGAATTATGGCTACCAGTTCACCACTCTACCCTAAGCCAAGTGGAGGGTCAGGCACATGGTGATCATTCGATAAATAATTGTTGAATGGTGAATAAATAAATCATATATACACACAAATATAAGGGTCATATCTAGTTTTAATAGGAAGAGCCCTAGTGTGGGAATTAGGGATTCTGGGAAGAACCCTGATCTATTTACTAATCATGTATGACCTTGACAAGTGATAACCTTTTCAGGGACTTAGGTTCTTATTTTGCAAAATGGAAAGATTAGATTAAATCAGTGATTTATAAACTGCGATTGCTCTGGGGATATTTTTGAGAACTAAATAGGTTTGGAGAAAGTGTGCAGTGGGTAGGCTTAATACCTCTCGTTTCTAAACCAATAAGAACAAGATTAATTTAAATATTAGGCTAAACATCTGAAGAGTGTCTCTGTGGCTTACACACACACACACACACACACACACACACACACACACACACACACACATAAGCAGGGAGAATATCTCCAAGCTTCCTTACATCTTCTTGGGATAGACAAGCCAGTCTATAACCAATAAAGATAATACAATGTTTCTCTTAATCTTAACTTTGTATTAAGTGGTTAAAAGCCTACAAGCACTTTTAAGAATCTAAATTGTTTAGCCAAGAATTGTCAGGAAAAGAGTTATATCTGAGGAACTGCAACAGTAAACTGGTCCTCTATTGTTTAATATCTAGAAACTTCATGTATAGATTCTACCAATCAGAAAAAATATATATATATTCTCATAAGAGTTTGGTTGGTGTGTGTGTAATGTTGGCATTTTTGCAAGTACTTAACATGTCCTAGGTTTTTATTAAGAAGTTAAAAAAACTAATAAAATACAGCATTATGAAGTTGATAAAATTGTCACTTGTTTTATATTTCTTCAAAGTATTTATTGAGCAAATGTTTTTTCCTTTATAATATTCAATGGAATGAGCAGTGGATATCAAAGTGAAAATATATAAGTTCCCCACTTTCCTGATAGTAACATGAGAAGTGAGTGGTGGGAACAGAACAGAAAATAAACATAAATAAATTGATAACATACTTTGAGATAGCAATGTGTCTCATCACTCTTACAAAAGATGTTCAGATATGTCTGAAGAAAATAAAAAAGGGAAAATGGAATAGACATGAAGGGGGTAGAGTGGGTGAGAAGAGAAGCTACATTTGAGGGAGTTCTTGGGGAAGATCTCTCTGAGCACGGAACACTTGAACTGAGATCTGCATAATGAGAGGGATCCATTCTGGAGAGAACAACTGATTCAAAGTCCCTGGGGCATGAAGAAACATGGCATTTCAGTAGAACAGAAAGAATGAAGAAACTGAGGCACAGATGGTTTAACTAATTCTTCTCACGCCACAAAGTATATGTTTACCCGGGTTTGCCTGATTGCAAAGTTGGTTCTCTTAAACACTAAGCAATATGGCTTCCTTAGAAATGGACTTGGCAGCTATATAGCTAATACCCATAAAACAGACCAGAGAGCTTCTCAGGATAAAAAGCTGTATGGTTTTGATTATGAAGACATTTAATGACTTGAACTGCTGTACATTTGGGAATATCACAACAGTAGCAATGATTCACCCTTTCATATTTATATTAAGAAAAATCCTGTAAAATCCCCTTTTCCTGCCAACTGCGTAGTTGGCACTAAGATGAGGTACCTTAAGGCAAGGACATAGCCAGGTAATTGGAACTGCAAATTGGTAACAATTAGATCTTTTGTACTTGCATAGCAGCAAGCAGTAATTGTAATTGACAGTGGAGTAGGCCGTAATTGATGTCCATGATTCCAAAGGAGAAGAGAGCAGAAGACAGGAAAAAGGCTTAGATTGTGTTTGTGAACCTAATAATAATTAGTAACGATATGTTAACATAGAATATAAGGTTAGGAGCATGTGGGTGGCTCAGTCGGTTAAGCGTCTGACTCTTGGTTTTCAGCTCAGGTCATTGTCTCAGGGTTGTGAGATGGAGCCCTGCATGCAGCTCCACACTCAGCAGGGAATCTGTTTGAGTCTCTCTCTCTCTCCCTCTTCCTCTGCCCCTCCCCCCACTCAGGTGCGCTCTCTCGCGCGCGCTCATTCTCTCTCTCAAATAAATAAATCTTTTTAAAAAAGAAAATAGTGTTAGAAAACTAGGCATAAGCCACAAACCTTGTAAGTATAATCCTTAGTATTTAAGATTATAAACTCCCAAGGATAAGGAGTATGCCAACGGAATGATCCTTGTGGAGGGCAGTACAAACTCACCCTTACTTTGGAGATGTTTTAGAAGTGATTTTAAGCAAGAAATTTCTACAACACTGGGACTTAGGCTACGGGTTTGCTGCATTTATTCACACAGTTCTTTTCCATTTTTAGGCTCTAAGGGTTTCATGGGTCCTGGGATCATTAGTTTTTATAATGTGGCTCTGTTGTACATATCAAGCTTTATTATTATGCAAACATGAGAAATGGTACACAGAGTGGTTGTAGAATTCACTCTTTCTCACAAAGCAACTGAAAATTCAGAGAATGCTTCAGTCACTAGCTCTCACTGATTATTTCATCCCAAACTGAGTCATGTGTGTACTATGTCCTTGGGCTAGAAAGGAAGAAAATAGCACCTAAGGAAGAATGATATAATCTGCATGAAGTAAAAGGCTTAAAGAAATATACGCATACTATTTATCCTCTGCAACTTTCCATTGATAACATTTCCTTAGTTATTCAAAATGTATTTTTTATTTCAACATGCATGCATATTTGGGCAGTACAAAGCTATATGAAGAATATTTACACCCAATATTTTTTCTGTGATTATTATTTGTTCTGGGGTTAAGATTTTATTGTATACACCTTTCTGTTTCCTGCTTTTATAGTTCAATATAACATAACAAGTATTTTACCATACCATCACAATCTTCATAAGTAAAATTTCAGTGACTGTACATCCTTTCTCCTAATGCTGGATTCATTTTTCTCAATTTTTATGATAAACATTGTATCCTTATGCATAATTTTTGCATTTCAGATGATTTTGAGTTGACTTCTAAACTGGGTAAATAAATGGTAATATTTTAAAAATGACATTCATATCCTAAAATTTAAAATATCATACGGCTAGAGTAGTGCTCATCAAATTTAAAGTGTGTGTGAAGTATTTGGAGATATTTTTAAAATTGAATTTCTGATTCACTAGGTCTGGTATAGGGCCTGAGATTCTGCATTTTAACAACCTTGCAAGTGCTGTTGATGCGGCTGAGACTTGCCCCACACTTTGGTAGCAAGATTCTAGTGATTTTTTCCTAAATGTGTCAGTGGTAGATATATTTCAAAGTTCATGTATATCAAAGAACACTCAATGCTGCCATCCAGGAAAAACATTAAGACTGGATATGCATATTTAGGTGTATATGATATTCACTGAAAATTCTGAGGAAAATCCATTCTTTTGTGGCATTTCTGTTTTGTAGAAGAGAAGCCTGAGGACACTGGTCTTTGCTTTCATCTGTAATTACATACTCTCTTACATTTCCCCTGTGTGTTTATAGGGTCATAATTCAAAAATGAACTTCAAGTGGCAGGACCAAGTAAGTTATGTAGAACCAAGGCTCTTGCAGACACTGACCATGAACTCCAGACAAAATACAAACAATGACATGAAGACACTGAGCAGTGAACAAAAACTATGATATTCCAAACTGATGGTTGGAAAAAAATAAGAGCACAAGGTGAGCTTCTGGAGGTTACAGTTTTCAGTCTGAGGGTAAGTCATTGTCAGTGTCACACAGGCAGTTAAAACTCCAAAAGAGGGGTGCCTCGTGGCTCAGAAGTTAAAGTGTCTGACTTCAGCTGAGGTCATAATCTCAGGATCCTGTGATTGAGCCCTGTGTCAGGCTCTGTGCTCAGAATCTGCTTTTCCATCTCCCTCTCCCTCTGCCCTTTCCCCCACTCATGAGCTCTCTCTCTCTCAAAAAATAAATACAATCTTAAAAAAAAAAACAAAAAACCAACTCCAAAAGAAAACCCACAGTTTCTGCCAAGAAGCACTGGAAGTTAGAGTTTGGGGCAATCACTTCTCCCAACGTCAGAAGATAGTCCTACAAAGGAGATATGCAGAAAGGGGAGCCCTCCAGTCTGTGTATTAGCTCTACTGACATCCCAGTCTGAACCCCGAAATGTGTATGTGTAAAGCACCTTGCTCAGCTAAGGATGAAGGAAATTTTAGATGCCACCCATAGGAGACCAAGTTTAACAAAACACATGTAGTGCCTGGTTTAGTCATCTACTAAAAGGAATTGAGAAAACCTAAAAAAATGGAGAAATATAAACATGGTAATGGTTTAAAAGACCAAATATTTTTGGGCACCTGGGTGGCTCAGTCGGTTAAGCGACTGCCTTCGGCTCAAGTCATGATCCCAGCGTCCTGGGATCGAGTCCCACATCAGGCTCCCTGCTCAGCGGGAAGCCTGCTTCTCCCTCTCCCACTCCCCCTGCTTGTGTTCCTTCCCTCTCTCGCTGTGTCTCTCTCTGTCAAATAAATAAATAAAATCTTAAAAAAAAAAAAGACCAAATATTTTTTTAAAGATATTATTCATCTATTTGACACAGAGAGAGAGAGACAGAAAGAGAGGGAACACAAGCAGGGACAGAGGGAAAGGGAGAAGCAGGCCTCCCACTGAGCAGGGAGCCCGACGTGGGACTTGATCCCAGGACCCTGGGATCATGACCTGAGCCGAAGACAGACGCTTAACGACTGAGCCACCCAGGTGCCCCATAAAAGACCAAATATTTTTAAGATATCAATTTTACCTCAAATTCATCTATATATTCCAGGTACTCCCTATCAGAATCCCAAAAAAACCTGATTTAAAAATTCATATGGAAATGTTAAGGACCCACATTATCCAAGCAATCTTGAGAAAGATGAACAAAGCTTGAAGACTTACACTACATAACTTTAAGATTAACTATAGCATATGATGATCTGGTAATTATTTTACTGGTACAGGGATCAATAAATGTATTAAATTAACAGAGAGCTAAGAAATGGATATGTACTTATATATCCATTTGATATTTTTGGCAAAGATATGAAAACAATCCAGTGGGAGAAAGAACAGTCTTAATTAACAGGGCCAGAAAATCTGGATATCCCTTAGGAAAGCAATATACCTAAACCCTTACCTCACACTAAACACAAATACTCAAATGTATTACAGACTTGAATGTAAAAACAAAAACTGTAAAGCTTTTAGAGATAAATGTAGGAGAAAATCTTTATAACTTGGGTGTTGGCAAGGGTTTCTTAGGATACAAAAATCAAAACCATAAAAAAATTATGAGATTTCCTCAAAACTATTAAAATTGTCATTAAAAAAAATCCCACCAACTTTGGCATGTGGGCATAGATAAAATTCATAAAGTACAAGTAGATAAATGGCAAACTAGCAAAGAGGTAGCTGACTGGCATCCCACTGGCCCAATGTGGGACAATGAAAACCACAAAATTAGTAAGAGTAATGAAGTAAAACCCTTTAAATAAAAATGAAAACTGATAAATTCAAAAATAAATAGATAAAGTAAATAGGGGTGACAAGCTGTTTCTTTAGTAGGATGACAACCAATAAATGAGGATATTTATACTGTCTCAAATATCTATGCCCAGTTTACTTATGAATTACAAAGGGACAATAGTAACTTTAAAGTGAAGGAATCTGGCAGACTCCTCCTTTAACCAAAAGATCAAAGTCAACATCATGAATAATAAGACAAACTGGTAACATTCACTTCTTCATGTGATTCACTGAGAAGGATACAGCATTGCTTACATAGTACTCCCTCAGAAAAACCCAAATTGAGGAACATTCTACAAAACATATGAACTATGCTCTGCAAATCTCAGTGTCATGAAATACAAAAAAGAATGAGAAACTTTTCCAAGTTAAAGGCTAAAGAACCATGATACCTAAATGCCATATGTGATCCTAGATTAGTTCATAAATGGATGAAAAAGTCCTATAAAAGATCATTTGTGAAACTGAATAAGGACTTTATTAGTAGTATTATTACTGCTGAATTTCCTGAATTTGATCATTTATTTCACTCTGCTTCTGTAAGGGAACAAATGACCCGTTTTGTAGAGACAGAGAAAGAGACTGAGAGAGACAGAGAGAGAGAATAGTCTGTAGCGAATGTGGTGAAACAATTGCTGGAGGGTGTATGGTTATTAATTATATTATTTTTCCAACCTTTAAGGTTTACATTTTTTTACAAAATAAAAAGATCAAAAAAAAAGCCAAAATAATCTAATTCAAAATTTTTTTCTGCTGTTTACTTAGGAGAGATTTTCTTTATAAATGGATTAATCGTAATTTGTGATTTACAGTATTCCCCAGCACATGTAGGTTTTCTTTAATAGTAACTTTTATTAATGTTTCTTTTACAAGTGTTCTTGTTCTCTTTTCCACTTTAGGAACAAGAATATTTCTTAGATTTTTAATATCATTATCCATTTTACATAGTATCTTTCTATCTTATTTATTCACTCATTCATCCATCCATCCATTCACTTATGGAGTTGGGTTCAAAATCCCAGATCTATCCCTTATAAAGTAGTGATTTAGATTCCTTGAGTCTCATTGTTTTCATCTATATAATGTACTTTAGAGTACCCACTGCATAGATCTACTGTTAGTGAACTTTGTTATTTTTAGTGAATATTTATTTTAAATTTCTTAGTCCTACCTCTTCATTCTGGTGGCTCTTTTGAAGATGGTTCTCCAAGTCAATGATTTTATTTCCACACGGTGAATTTTATTTTGTTCAGCCACCAGTTCAAATTCTATTATTGCATAGATTCATTCCCTGAAAACCTTCCCCTATCACTTTCCATTTCAGCCCAACCTATAGTCTGACAACCCTTGCTGCTACTCTTTCTTAGAGTGTCTCTACCTGCAGCCAAAAGAGGATGCCAATTTTATCTTACACTCCTTAGTAAATCATTCTGAGGGGTCTTCCTTTGAGTTTTCAGATAATGCTTTTCTTCCATACTGTAGTATTTTGTTTTCACAAACACCATGTTGGCCTTTTTTTTACAGCTGACTCACCCAAAAGGGAAAGCAAGCAGTCTGCCATTTGCTAATAGAAGACTTGTCTAAGTGAGGTGTTCCCAATTATTCCAATGCTTCTGTGTTAGACACAAGATGAGATCTTCATCTTGCTCCCCAGTCTGGCTCTCTGCCACACTTTTTATATACAGAAAACTTTCTAAATTTCTCTACAGGCTACCCACCACTGTATTCATAAGATTGCATTTCCCAGCATCCAAAATGACTTCATAGATGCCCTCACCTTGCACAGTTATTTATTTTTGTTTAGTCATTGAATGCTTGTAGATGATCCAGATCATTGTGTATGCATTAGAAAGACAACAACTGAGTTCTGTTTGTTGGTGCAATTTTTTTTTTTTTTAAGCTAAGGACTCCAGGTAATAAAGGCAAAAGGATCTTCATTACTTCATTCTTCATTACTCTTAGACTATCAGAATCAGTGAGTCATAAGTGATTATAATTTTATCCCCCATCCTAGGCCTATCAAACTTTTGGAACTAGAATTTGTTTTTTTTTTTTTTAAAGATTTTATCTATTCATTTGACAAAGACAGAGCACAGGCAAGGGGAGCGGCAGAGGGAGAGGGAGAAGCAGGCTTCCCACTGAGCAGGGAGCCCGCGGGGCTTGATCCCAGGACCCTGGGACCAGGACCCAAGCCAAAGGCAGAAGCTTAACCAACTGAGCCACCCAGGCGCCCCTGGAACTAGAATTTGGATTTAAATGAAACTTTCAGGTCTTGGCACTAAAATGACTTCCTGTCTTAGAATTTTAAAACTTGAGTATTGATTATTTTCAATGTCTTCAAAGTATTTTAGTCAAAAATTGGTAGAAGATTCACCAGAATCAGGTAGTCTGATCAGTTTAAATAGTTTCCCTCATTATTTTTATCTGTACAAAATAAACTTGCATTACTAGTAGAATCAACTTTTGGACAAAGCAAAGAGTTAACTTAGAGAAAGTAAGAGGTATCATTTTAAAACCAATGATGAATGCCTGCTTTTCCTTTTGAATTGAGTCCTTTTGTTTCTTAGGTTTATTTTTCAAAATTCATATTTTGTGTTGTGCAATAACTGCAATATACAGGAACAGAAGCATGTTCTTTATTTTGAAAATTGCTTTGAAGGTATATATCTTAAAATAAATCAAGTTAAGATACAACTTTTGTTATTAGTTTGTAGTTGTATAGTAGTAAATTGCAGTGAATGTGGCTGGATTTATTTCTACTTTTAGGGATTTATTGGTGTTTTCTTTATGGCTTGATATATGAGCAATCATTTTAAATGTTCCATTGGCTCTTGAAAACAAGGAGCAGAACTTATAGAGGATTTAGGATCTGAAATACAGTTACACATAAAATATATCCTGTTAATATATTACTCAGACCAGTGTTCTGTTTACTTGCTCTATCAAAAACTATGTAAAATTTTTTTCAACTAAATTTGTGTTTCTGGCTGTTTCTAAGTGTATGTTTTAAGTATCTAAATCCTAGGTTAAATGCTTAAAGGTTTACTACGATTTCTACTTTATATATATTGTGGCTTGTGTTTTTAGTATACACATAGGCATATACTAATTCTACCTTTTTCTGTATATTTCATCAAAAGCTGGCAGGTTATATTTTAAAATTCTATGACTATGTTTCTAGTGCTTCTTATATGGCTAAGCACTTATTTTATATATTTAGATGGCAGGTTATTCTTAAATTCTCATCAAAGTTTTATACTTGTGGATTGTATGTTTCTAACAAAGAACATCTTTACCTCCTTAAAAGCTTACCTTGAACCCTACTTCCTCCACTTTCATACTGTTACTGAAATCCCTGCTTTGGTTTATTACAAAATTATTATATCCATTTGCCCATCTTTTTCCTTATCTTTCTAGTTTACTTTGTCTTGTCCATGTATGTTGTTGAAAGTACACAGTTTGTTTATGTATATGTGTTTGTATGCCTACTTATTTTAGACTATATCCAGAATAATTTTTAAAATTAAGCACTTGCATTGAAGTATAATTTTCATACAGTGCAACATGCATTTCTTAAATATACAATTTGGTGAGTTAGATGTGTAATGAACAACATTCAAGAGAAAAAATATTTTCATTATCACAGAAACTTCCCATGTGCTTTTCCACTCCATCTCACTGTCCAGAAGAACCACTATTTTGATTTAATCACGTGTTAATTTTTCCTGTCATTAAGATTTATATAAATTTAACCAGACCCAACATATACACATGTAGTCTGGCTTACTCACTCCAAATACTGTTTCCAAGATTCATCTATTTTGTTGCTTGTATCAGTAAATCATTTTAGTCATTTTTGAGAAGCAGTGCATTGTGTAGGTACATCATAATTTTTAAACCAATTTTCCTTTTGATGGGCATTTAGGTTATTTCCAGGGTTTAGTTGTTATGAACAAGAGGCTACTATGAATATTCTTGGACAAGTCTTTTGTGGACATATGTACTAATTTCTCTTGGGTGCAGAGTGGCAATGCTCAGTTATAGGGTGGGTACATATTTAAAGCTTATGAAACTACCACATCATTTCCCAAAGTGGTTACACCATTTTTAATCCCACCTACAATGGAACCAGTTGCTGTTTATCAGCAGTTATTGGAGTGGAGTATTTGTACTCCTGGGGGTTCCCTGAGAACCTTTCATAGGGTCTGAAAGGTCAAAAATACTTTCATAATAATACTAGGATGTGATCTATCTTTTCCACCATATTGATATTTGCACTTTTAGAAGAAAAGCTATGGGAGGGTGGTACAGGAAAGAAATCTGTTGTTCATTTAAGTATAATAGAGCAGTGGCACCAAACCCTACAGGAAGTCATTGTTTCCTTCCCACTGCCGTATATTTACAGTAAGACAAAATAAAAAAACCAAAATAAAGCATAAATTTGGTAGCATCACATAATGATGTCCTTGATGAAGCAGTAAAATTTTCTAATTTTACTGAACAGTGACCCTTGAGTACACTTCAGATTTTAATATTCTTTGTGACACATTTTGGATGTAAAATGGCTATTTTGACAAAAAATAGTTTGTGAGGGAAGCTGGCCTCTTTTTCATGGAATACCATTTTTACTTAAAAAATGACTGACATTCTATTATTATTCATATTGGATATGTGTTAGACAGTTATCAAAAATTAACTACATGTGTCTGTCACTTCAAGGAAAACAACTGACTGTATGTGTTACCAGAGATAAAAGTTGAGCTCTTAAGCAAAAATTAGATTTTTAAAAAATGTGTGTGCACCAGCTTCCTAATATTTAAAGATGCATCTGGTAAGATTGGTGGTGATATTAACATATATGGCTTTTGGTATTACATAATGGAATGTTTGACATTTGGAAGATCTGTATAACTTAGCAAACCAATATTTTCTAAATAATATATGATGTTACTAAATCATGCTTGAATGGAAGATCCATTCAAAGTTCAAGATAAACAATGGATTTTAATGTAACAGAATGTGAAAAGTTTATGATATGCATTTCAGTTTCCTAGGGCTGCTATGAAGAATTACCAAAAACTTTGTGGCTTAAAACAACAGAAAGTTATTCTCTCACAGTTCTAGAAATCAGAAATCCAAAACCAAGATGTTGGCAGGGCCAAGCTCCCTCTGATGATTTTATGGGAGAATCCATTCCTTGACTTTTCCAGCTTTTGGTACCACCAGGTGTTCTTTGGCTAGTGGAGGAATCTCTCCTACCTCTACCTTTATGGTCACATCAACACGTCTTTTGTCTCAAACGTCCCTCTGCCACTCTCTTCTAAGTATACAAGTGATTGCATTTAGGGTCCACCCAGTTAATCCAAGATTACCCAAGGCTCTCATGATCCTTAATTTAATCACATATTTTGCCATAGAAAGTAATAGTTACAGGTTCCAGAGATTAGGAAACAAATATATCTTTTAGGGGGCCATCATTCAGCCAACACTATATGGTTTCATATTCCATACTGTAACCAACATTGAAGATATTACTACTTTTCAAGTTTTGGTATGGTATAAAAGAATATCCAATTAGTTTAAAAGACATTTAAAAATACTCTTTCCTTTTCCAATTACATTTCTTTCCTTTCTGTTTATTTTTTTATAAATTTGCAGTTTTTAAAGTTTTTATTTATTTATTTATTAGTAGTAGTAATGTCTACACCTGATGTGGGGCTCGACTTATGACCCTGAGATCAAGAGTCTCATGCTCTTCGGACTGATCCAGCCAGGTACCCCTCCAACTACATTTCTATTGAATGAAGAAACAAATATGAGAATGAAGCTTCTATTAAGCCAGTTGTTAAAAGATTTACAAAAATATAAAACTACATCATGTTTGTCACCAAATATGTTTTTATTTTGGAAAACGTAGTAATTTTTCAAAAACGTGTTATTTAACATTTACTGGGTTCATTTCTATAATTTGAAACACATTATTAAATAGGTTTTTAAATTTCTGTTTTAGTTTCTAATCTGGTAAATAGTGATAGATAAATACACATTATGGAAAGCTCTGGGGTTTTCACTTATTTTTAAGAGTGTAAAGTAATTCTTACACTACAAGTGTGAGAAATACTACCTTATATTGCTGACATTCATTTTTATCAATCTTTTTAATTTTGCCATTATTGTCGCTGGGGAAACTGTATCTCATTGTGGTTTTAATTTGCCTTATCTTGATGACAAGTGATGTCAAGTACCTTACTGGTTAATCTGTATCTTTTATTAAAAATGTATTTCTTTTTACTTCCTTGCAATATTTGTTTTGACCTAATTGACATTTAAAAGTGCGTTGCTTAATTTTCAAATATTTGGGGATTAAACACACATATATATGTTTCTGTTATTGATTTTTTAATTTATTATGTCATCAGAAGACATACACTACATGCTATCATCCTGTGAAATTTATTGAGACATAGTTTATGGCATGTCTGTGGTCTATTGAGGTGAATGTTCCATGCTCACTTTAAAGGAATGTGTATTGTAAAGTGTACTTCTTTGGTCCCAGCTTTCTTCCCCTCCATTATTCCTCCATACTTTCCTAAAAAGGTCTGATCATGACTCACCCTTTTTTAAAAATTGCCCATGGTTCTCTAATGCCAGATTCTACAGACATCCTCACCTATTTTTCCAGATTTATCTCTAGTTTTAACGGTGCATTTGAGGTGTTCCTTGAACATGCCATTTCATGCACACTTTTGTACCTTTCTGACACAGCTCCATGCACTTCTGAGTCCCCTTTCTTTCTCAGACACCTTGTGAGTCTCACATCCAAGACCTTAAAATGTTACATCTTATCTATGACTTACATAACTATTAATTAGGTTATTTTGGTGATGTTGTTTTTTAAATCTTCACTGTGCCTTCTAATTTAATTTTTTCCTACTTGTTTCATGAGTAATGAAGAGCAAAGTGTGAAGACCTCCATATGTAATTGTGGATTTGTTTATGTCTCCCCCTATTCTGTCAGGTTGCTTCATATATTTAGAATGTCTGTTCTGAATCACACACAAATTTAGAATTTTTATGCATTCTTGCTGAATCGACCCTGTTTATCATTATGAAAAGCTTCTCTTAATTTCATATTTCTTGTTCTGAAGTGGACTTTTGTCTGCTATATATGAAAACACACCAGCTTTCTTAATGTTTTCATGGTATATACTTTTTCATTCTTTTACTTCCAACTTTTTTTGTGTTTCTATATTTAAATCATATATTTTGTAGATAGCTTAGAAGTGGTTTCAGATATTTCTGCTGAGTTTGAGAATTACTGTTTTTGAAAAGAAAGTTTTGTCTACTTACATTAAATGCAGTTATGAAGAATAGTTTTTCTCTTTGTCCTCTTTGGTTTTTTGTTTTTTTTTTTTTGTCATTTCTTGCCTGTTTTGGATGAATGGAGTATTTCTTTAGGATCACATTTTATTTCTTCAAATAATTTTTTAACTATCCTGTCTTAGGGGATATGGTTTAAATTATACTTAACTTATCACAGACTACCACGAATTCAGGTTGCACTACTTCACACATAATTGGGTTGTTATTTCATTTGTTCCTCCTTTTTCCTTTGTGCTATTATTGTCATATATTTTACTTCTCTATGTTACAAAATTCCCCAAAATTATTATACATATTTTTTCCAAAATAAGAAAAGAAATACTTAGTCATTTAAATTTGTATATGTGGCTATTTCTGGTGCTAGTCGTTTCTTCTTATAAATATGATTTCTTATCTGGTATCATTAATTTTTCAGCTTGAAAAATTATTTAGCTTTTATTTTAGTGCATTTCTTTTATGCTGGTGAAAATTTTCCCAGCTTTATCTTATAATATATTAATTTCACCTCTTCTTGAAAGTTGTTTTTTGTGGCACACAGAATTCTATGTTGATAGATTTTCTTTTTTTTTCCGTTCTGTCAGCACTTTAAGGATGTTATTTTACTGTCTTCTGCACTCTTTTGTTTCTGATGAAAAGTCAACTATTATCTGTACCCTCTCCCATTATGAACAAAAGAAATATGTTTCTTTTACTGCTGGTTGCTTTTAACATTTTCTCTTTATTTTTGCTTTTTGGCATTTTTGCTTTTGATGTGCTCTTGTTTGTATTTCCACTACTTGGAATATTCTGAACTTCTTTCTGAACTCCTGAAATTTGTATTTCTCAGTAAATTTGAAAAATGTTCAGACATTGTATCTTCAAATATTTTTTCTGCCCCATTTTTTTTCTATCTTTTTGTGACTTTAATTACAAGTTAGATTGCTTGATATTGTCCCACATGTCCCCAAGGTTCTGGTTTTTTTTCTTTCAATCTTTATTTTCTCTGTTTAATTTCTAATGACCTTTCTATAAGTTCAATGACCCTTTTTTCTGATGTGTACAGTTTAGTTAAGTCCATCCAATAAGTTTTTTTCAAATACTGTATTTTTTAAATTCTATAACATGCATTTGACTTTTCAATAGCTGAACTTTTCTAATGTGGTTTCTCATCATTTTATTAATTCTGTCTGCTTCTCTTAAAAATTTTTAAACATATTTACAATAGCTACTAAATTCTACATCTAGGACATATGTTGATCTGCTTCTATTGACTGCTTTTTTTCTCCAAATCATTTGCCATATTTTTCTTAAACTTTGTATGTGTAGTAATGCTTTATTGTATAATTGGCATTGTGAATGATACACTGTAGAGCCTCTGTATCTTACCTACCTCTAAAGAATACCGAGTTTCATACTTGCAGGCAGTTAAATTACTGGTAGATCATCTTGATCCCGTAGGGGTTTGGTTTTAGGTTTAATTATAATGGGTACATTTTTGTTTTATTCTTACTTGTAAGGTATATAGTTCCTAGTCTTGGTCTAACTTGTAAGGCATAACCAGACCAAGGTGTTAAGGGAAAGCCCACAGTGCTCAATAAGCTATACAAACTTGAAGGAACTGGATTTGGAAACTGTCTTCCTAGAACAAGCGCTGAAATCTCTGCCTCCTATGTACTCCTTTCTTCGCTTCTTGAATCCTTCCTCTGGATGCACACTTTTAAATATTGTCCAAGGATCTGAAGGAGTTATGTGCAGAGTTTGGGTTTTCCCTTCTGTGGCTTCCTCCTTCCCAGGAATTTCCTTCAATTTCTAGCTATTTTAGCTATTCTGGTAGTACCAAGCTCTGGCTCTTCAGCCTATTTCTGTTTGAATTCTAAGCTCATTTTGTGGTAGAAAAGCAGGAAATGCTTTTAAGAAGAAAGCTGCTTAAATGTAGCATTCTTTCTCTCACAAAGATTGTGTCCTCTAATTTTCTGCCTGTTTTTGTTTGGTTATTGGTAGCTTTATCTTACTTTATCTTAGCTGAGTTTGTTTGCTTATTGGCAGTTTATTTTAATTGTGCAGAATTTATACATGTTAATGATCACAAGATTAGTTCAACACAACATTATCTGTCATTTCCATTAGAATTGGACTAATTCCATTAGTCCTTATCAGACTAATTTTTCTGTTAGTAAGAATATTTATCTCAGGGCGCCTGGGTGGCTCAGTCATTAAGCATCTGCCTTCGGCTCAGGTCATGATCCCAGGGTCCTGGGATCGAGCCCCACATCGGGCTCCCTGCTCTGTGGGAAGCCTGCTTCTCCCTCTCCCACTCCCCCTGCTTGTGTTCTCTCTCTCTCTGTCTCTCTGTCAAATAAATAAATAAAATCTTAAAAAAAAAAAAAAAAGAATATTTATCTCATTACAAAAGAAAATAACACAAATATATGTTCTGTCATCTTATTTCACGTTTTCTGTTTTATATACTTGATATGTTTGAGATTTTCAATCTGATTTTTTTTTCCCCTCCAAGAACTTGGTAGATACTCAGAATAAAAACTTCCCACAAACTTAGGAAAAGAAGGAATTTTTGGTACTCATAGTACAAGTAGTATAATCATCAGTTTTAAAGCTGTTTAATCAATGACGTATTACAAGCTGAAATATCAAAGTCAGGCTCTTGCTACCAAAAGTCAGCCAGTCAGAAACAGATTCACTCCATTATATACGCCACTGACTGCCAAGCAATCAGAAGCAATCTCACCCAAGTAACCATGTGTTCAGTGATGATGTCAACCCATGTATACCTCTGAAAACCCACCAGTCTCTGAACTCCATGCCTTCTCAGAACCCCAACATATGGTCAGTAGTCCACTCTGGAAATACTGTGGCTGGGCATCAACATTCGTCTTTACTATAACAAGCAATAAATTCAGCTTTGAAAAAAATGTTTAGCTATTCAGTGGTGGTCATGCCATTCTTTAGCACAAGCCTGTTCTTAATTCTACTAATTGTTAAAATTATATATCTCTATCATTGTCAGAATGAATACCTCCTTCTTCCCCATCTCCACTCTAGTATTGTTGAACTACTGGTTTGTTGGTTTGTTTGTTTGTTTTTTGGTATGACTTAGAGTTTATTTTATATATTTATTTGACCATCTGGTCATATTCAAATACTATGTTTTCCTTATTTCACTAAGACAAGATTTATCTTACATCCATAATAACAGAAATTGTTTGCACTCATTTTGTATTTAAGTTGCTTTAATGCTCCTCTTTGATCTTTTCTCCTTTATTTTACTATTACTTCTTTATTTGTGTGTTCTTTATTTTGATACATTTTTGGATTACTTGAAACATGCCCCTGGGTAAATTTTTTTCAGGACTGCACATAGTCTATTTCCTGCATTTTATATATCCAAGACTTTTCATTTTATTTTGCCTTCAGGCTTTAGTGATGATGTGTTTGAGTAGAGTATTTGTAGATCACAACCTTTCACACTTAACCATCTACAGACCTTGCCTCTTGTTTTGTAACATTACTATTGCACAAGTGTAGGATCACGATAACCCATTCTTTTTTCTTTTGTTAGTAACCTTACCATTTTTTATTCTGCTTGATGCCTTTAGAATACTCTTTAAATCCTTGAAATAAAATAATTTTATGAAGGTTGTTTCTGATTTCCATGTCCATTCATTTTGACTTATATAGAGTTAGTCCTTTTAATCTGAACTCCATTTTATTCTTTACATGATATTACTTCTGTGTTTGAATACTCATTTCTTTTCCATTTAATTTATTCCCTTCTTATTACTCTAGAAAAAAGCCAAAACTGTACATAATGGAATACAAGGTCTTTCACCATTTGGTCACTAAGTATCTCTTATATTTATCTTTTACTGAATCCTTTCCTCTTCATAGCTAATGCTTTAGAAACGCAGACCTGCTTTCTGAATTCTGAATTCATAATCAAGTCTTATCTTGTAAAGCCTTCTATAATTCTTAGAATTGTTCACTATCTCCACTATACTACCACTACTACCAATACGTGTTTTATTAGAGCACGTATACTAATACTCCATAGCATTCACATGTTGTACCCCATCAGAAAGTAGATATTTAGAAAGTAAGTAAACTATCTGATTTGTTCTGTCACCTGCACTTAGCATAGTGTTTGGCATACAGGAAGTGTGTATTTTTTTTTTAAGATTTGATTTATTTATTTGACAGAGAGAGACACAGCGAGATAGGGAACACAAGCAGGGGGAGTGGGAGAGGGAGAAGTAGGCTTCCTGTGGATCAGAGAGCCTGATGTGGGGCTCGATCTCAGGACCTTGGGATCATGATCTGAGCCAAAGGCAGACACTTAATGACTGAGCCACCTGGTGCCCCTGTATTTATTTTTTAAAAAAAGATTTTATTTATTTATTTGTTAGAGAGCACAAGCAGGGGGAGTGGCAGGAAGAGGGAGAAGCAGGCTCCCCGCTGAGCAAGGAGCCCGATATGGGACTCAATCCCAGGACCCAGAGATCATGACCTGAGCCAAAGACAGACGCTTAACCAACTGAGCCACCCAGTGGCTGTATTTAATAAAAATATATAGAATGAATGAATGGACTTATATTGACATTTGCTGGAAGAACACTGATCAGAAAGTCATAATACTGAAATTTAATCATGCTTGGAAACTTACTAATTATACTAATTATATATTTGTATCTCTGTGTCCTTGTGTCCTCACTTGTACCTTAAGGGGGTTTAGTTAAGTCACTAAGTTTTATTCCAGCTCTGAAATGTCATGACTCTTTAAATGCATTTCTCCACTCACCAATATTTCTTATGGATAATAAGGCAGGTCCGTACAGAAATTCAACAAAAATTTAAGCCTTTTAGGGAAATAAAATTATAACAACGTAACTTTTACTATATGCAAGAACATAATTTATCTCATTTGTTTCTCATAACAACCCACCAATGAAGATAACATTATCTTCATTTTACAGATAAGCAAACTGAGGGACATAGACGTTAAGTAATATGCTCAAATTCCCACACCACCTGTAAATGATGAAACCAATACTGGCAAATAGGTAGATGG
Source organism: Phoca vitulina (assembly GCF_004348235.1). NCBI lineage: Eukaryota > Metazoa > Chordata > Mammalia > Carnivora > Phocidae > Phoca > Phoca vitulina. Next base: position 32,433,334 of record NW_022589716.1, on the reverse strand, counting down.
ACTCTTGAGTTCTGTGCTCTTAACCATGCTATGTTATTTCTCATTGTTGTAGACAGCTAGAATTCCATTTAAATATATATCTTCCTTTTCAATAAAGGTCATTGTTGCATGCTTATAGTAGGTGCTCACTATATATATTTGTTGAATGAATGCATAAACCTTCATTATTTACCTAACCAAGGTGTTGATATAGCATGCACACTATAGCTGCAAGCAGTCTATAAATATAACAGAGACTGTCTAATTGGCTTTCTTGAACTTTCCCATGTTTGTGTGTAGCGAATGCTAAAATAAAATGTTACTGAGATATTTATAAGGCACCAAAGGCAGCATTTTCTTAGAAGGAGAAAAATTAAAAAACTAAAATATTTTCCAAGTTCTTACATTGCAGCTCAACATTGCCACAAATAAGAGCATTACTTATAAAATATGGTGGCAATAATGCTTCCTGCAGATTAGCATGGAGAATGTATATCAGCAATAAAATTGTTAATGTACTAGGCAGGTATAATTCCCTAACTATGTTCAATGCAATCAGGATATAGTGGCATTCAAATCTGAACAGAAATTTAGATGTTAGAATAGTCTTTATGATAAAGCCTTTGTATTTTTAAAAATAGAATTTAAAAAGTCCTGTAATGGTAGGTACATCTCTTTTGAAATGCTGATATATATGGTTTAAGATTAAAAGTACCATATATTCACTACATAAGATATAGAAAATACTGGCAAGCAAAAGAATGGAAACCTGTAATCCTCACCACAAAAAAAACCCCCACCAAAACACACTGAAAACATTTGGGTATATCTCCTTCCTGTCTTGTGTAGGGGTGTGTGTGTGTGTGTGTGTGTGTGTGTGTGATTGAGACAGAAAATTTGAGTATATTCCAATATGTAGATGAGTATATGTTGGCAATGAAAGCAATAATCCACATTCAAATGCAATGTTTCCTGCTCTCTCATACTCTTTGAGGATACTCCACCTGTTTTGGAGTCCCCCTTTGTATTTTTTTGGAACTTTTAGTATTTGCCTTGATTTCCTCTACTATTTCAGCTTCCCATTTTAAATACTCTTTGTTCAAAGCCATTTGGTGTTGCTGCTACTACTGCTATAGCTCTAATTGAGAATATCCATATCTGTGCTGAGAGCGCTCTCCTGATGTTGGTTCCATACAGAATTAGAAAGAATACTCCTCCCACCTATTCTGCGGCCCATGTAGTACCTGGAGCTGAGAATCTGGACTCTGCTCCCTTCTGTGAGTCACATAGTCATTCATGGAGACACCTCTTTAATGTTCTGCCTCTAACTACAAAAACAAAATGAGGCCATTTGAGAGGGCAGGTGCTAATAAATCCACTTTGTTTTCTTGACTTTTTTCTGTTTGAAACCTTGTATTTTGATGCACCACATGAAATCATCAATATCTAGCCTTTTTTTTAAGTTTTTAAGTTTTTATTTAAATTCCAAAAGTTAACACCCAGTGCTCATTACAATTGCACTCCTTAATCCCCATCACCTGTTTAACCCATCTCCCCACCCTCTGGTAACCATAGTTTTTTCTCTATAGTTAAGAGTCTGTGTCTTATAAGAGCACTGAGTGTTGTATGCAAGTGTTGAATCACTATATTGTACCCCTGAAACTAATATTACATTGTATGTTAACTGACTGGAATTTAAATAAAAACTTTTAAAAATGGCTAGATATTGATGATTTCATGTGGTACATCGAAGTACAAGTTTTTACAATGGGATATTATGCCGCCATCAAAAAAAAAAAAAGAAATCTTGCCATTTGCAAAGATGTGGATGGGACTAAGGATATTATGCTAAGTGAAATAAGTCAATCAGAGAAAGACTATTATCATATGATCTCACACATATGTGGAATTTAAGAAATAAAGCAGAGGACCATAGGGGAAGAGAGGAAAAAATGAAACAAGACAAAACCAGAGAGGGAGACAAACCATAAGAGACTCTTAATCATAGGAAACAAACTAAGGGTTGCTGGAGGGGACGGGGGTGGAGCGATTGGGTAACTGGGTGATGGACATTGAGGAGGGTATGTGTTGAAATGAGCACTGGGTATTATATAAGACTGATGAATCACAGACCTGTACCCCTGAAACCAATAATACATTATATGTTAATTAATTGAATTTAAATAAAAAAATGTTTAAAAAAAAAAGAGTCTGTGTCTTGGTTTGCCTCTCTTTTTCCCCTTTTTTTTCTTAAATCCACATATAAGTGAAAGCATATGGTACTTGTCTTTCTCTGACTGACTTAATTTGCTTAGCATTATACTCTTTAGTTCCATCCATGTCATTGCAAATGGCAAGACGTCATTCATTTTTTATGGCTGAATAATATTCTATTATATGTCTATACCACCATTTCTTTATCCATTCATTAGTCGAGGGATGCTTGGTTGTTTCCATAATCTGGATATTGTAGACAATGCTGCTATAAACATTGGAGTGCATGTATCCCTTTGAATTACTATTTTTGTATTCTTAGAGTAAATACCTAGTAGTACAATTGCTGGATCATAGGGTAGTTCTATTTTTAACTTTATGAGGAAATTCCATACTGTTTTTCAGAGTGGCTGCACCAGTTTGCATTCCCACCAACAGTGCAAGAGGATTCCCCTTTCTCCACATCCTCGCCAACACTTGTTTATCTTGTTGATTTTAGCTATTCTGACAGGGGTGAGGTGATACCTCATTGTAATTTTGTCTTTCCTTGATGATCAGTGATATTGAGCGTCTTTTCATGTGTCTGTTGGCAATGTGTATGTCTTCTTTGGAAAAATGTCTGTTCATGTTTTCTGCCCATTTTTAATTAGATTATTCATTTTGGGGGTGTTAAATTTTATATGTTCTTTATACATTTTGGATACTAACCCTTTATCAGATATGTCATTGCAAATATCTTCTCACATTCCATAGGTTGCCTTTTGGTTTTGTTGACTGTTTCCTTCACTGTGCAGATGCTTTTCATTTTGATGTAGTTCCAATAGTTTATTTTTGCTTTTGTTTCCCTTGCCTCAGGAGACATATCTAGAAAGAAGTTCCTACAGCTGATGTCAAAGAGGTTATCCATTTTGAATTTACTTTTGTGTATGGTATAAGAAAGTGGTCCAGTTTCACTCTTTTGCATGTTGTTATCTAGTTTTCCCAACACCATTTGTTGAAAAGATTTTTTCCCACTGGATATTCTTTCCAGCTTTGTCAAAGATTAATTGACCATATAGTTGTGGGTTCATTTCTGGGTTTTCTATTCTGTTCTATTGATCTATGTGTCTTTTTGTGCTAGTACCATACTACCAGACTGTGTAGATTACCACAGGTTTGTAATATAACTTGAAGTCTGGAATTGTGATGCCTTGTGCTTTACTTTCCTTCTTCTTTCTTTTTTCTTTTCTTTTTGAAGATTGCTTTGGCTATTTTGGGTATTTTGTGGTTCCATACAAATTTTAGGATTGTTTGTTTTAGCTCTGTGAAAAATGCTGTTCATATTTTGATGCGGATGGCATTAAATGCATAGACTGCTTTTTTTTTTTAAGATTTTATTTATTTGTCAGAGAGAGAGCACAGCAGGGGGAGAGGCAGGCAGAGGCAGAGGGAGAAGCAGGCTCCCCACTGAGCAAGGAGCCTGGCGTCCTATCCCAGAACCCTGGGATCATGACCTGAGCCGAAGGCAGATGCTTAACTGACTGAGCCACCTAGGCGTCCCGCGTAGACTGCTTTGTAACAATATTTGCTCTTCAAATCCATGAGCATGAGATATCTTTCCATTTCTTTGTGTCCTCTTTAATTTCTTTCATCAGTGTTTTATACTTTTCAGAATACAGGTCTTTCATCTCTTTGGTTAGGTTTATTCCTAGGTATCTTATTGTTTTTGGTGCAACTGTAAATGGGATTAGTTCCTTAATTTCTCTTTCTGTTTTTTCATTATTGGGGTATAGAAATGCAACAGATTTCTGTATGTTGATTTTGAATCCTGTGACTTTACTGAATTCGTTATCAGTTCTAGCAGTTTTTCGGTGGAGTCTTTCAGGTTTTCTATACTGAGTATCACGTCATCTGCAAATAGTGAAAGTTTCGCTTCTTCCTTGCTGATTGGCATGCCTTTTATTTCTTTTTGTTGTCTGACTGCTATCACTAGGATTCTCCTACTATGTAGAATAAAAGTGGTGAGAGGGGACCTCTCTGCCTTTTTCCTGACCATAGAGGAAAAGCTCTTAGTTTTCCCCCATCTAGGATGATATTAACTGTGGGTTTTTCATAAATGGTCTTTGTTATGTTGAAGTAATTTCCCTCTAAACCTATTTTGTTGAGGGTTTTTTATCATGAAAGGATGCTGTACTTCACTGAATGCTTTTTCTGCACCTATTGAAAGGATCATAGGGTTCTTATCCTTTCTTTTATTACTGTGGGGTATCACATTGATTGATTTGTGAATATTGAACCACCCTTGCAACCCAGGAATAAATCCCACTTGATCATGGTTAATGATTTTTGTAATGTATTGTTGGATTGAGTTTGCTAGTATTTTATTGAGACTTTTTGCATCCATGTTCATCAGAGATACTGGCCTGTAGTTCTCTTTTTTAGTGGGGTCTTTATCTGGTTTTGGTATCAGGGTAATGCTGGCCTCATAGAATGAATTTGGAAGTCTTCCTTCCTTTTCTATTTTGTGGGCTATTTGAGAAGAATAGGTATTAACTCTTCTTTAAATGTGTGGTAGAATTTGCCTGTGAACCCATCTGGTCCTGGACTTTTGTTTGTTGGGAGTTTTTTGATTACTGATTCAATTTCTTTGCTGGTTATTGGTCTTTTCAAGTTTTCTATTCCTGTTTCAGTATTTTTTTTAAGATTTTATTTATTCATTTGACAGAGAGAGAGAGAGACAGTGAGAGAGGGAACACAAGCAGGGGGAGTGGGAGAGGGAGAAGCAGGCTTCCCGCAGAGCAGGGAGCCTGATCCCAGGACCCTGGGTTCATGACCTGAGCTGAAGGCAGACACTCAATGACTGAGCCACCCAGGCGCCCCTCCTGTTTCAGTTTTGGTAGTTTGTATGTTTCTAGGTATTTTTCCATTCCTTCCAGGTTGTCCAATTTGTTGGCATATAGTTTTTCATAATATTCTCTTATGATTGTTTCTATTTCTGTGGTGTTGGTTGTTATTTCTCCTCTCTCATTTGTGATTTATTTGGGTCCTTTCTCTTTTCTTTTTGATGAGTCTGGCTACACAATTTTATTGATTTTTTTCAAAGAACTATTTCCTGGTTTCATTGATCTGTTCTATTTTTTTGTTGTTTTGTTTTGTTTCTATATCACTTATTTCTGCTCTAATCTTTATTATTTCCTTCTTTCGACTGGCTTTAGGTTTCATTTGTTTTTCTTTTTCTAGCTCTTTTAGATGTAAGGTTAGGTTGTTTATTTGAGATTTTTCCTGCTTTCTGAGGTAGGCCTGTATTGCTATATACTTCCTTCTTATGACCACTTTTGCTGCATCCCAAAGGTTTTGGACCATTGTGCTTTCATTTTCATTTATTTCCACGTATTTTTAAATTTTGTCTTAGATTTCCTGGTTGTCCCATTCATTGTTTAGTAGCAAGTTATTTAATTAACCTCCCTGTATTTATGGTCTTTCCAAAATTTTTTCCTATGGTTGACTTTGTTGTGGTCAGAGAAGGTGCATGGTATGATTTCAGTCCTTACTCTGTATTTGTTGAGGCCTGATTTGTGACCTAATATGTGATCTATTCTGGAGATTGTCCATGTGCACTTGAAAAGAATGTCCATTCTGCTTTTTTAGGATGGAATGTTCTGAATACATCTGTTAAGTCCATCTCATCCAGTGTGTCATTCAAAGCCATTGATCCCTTGCTGATTTTCTGTTTAGATGATCTGTCCATTGATTTAAGTGGGGTATTAAAAGTCATCTACTATTATTGTATTATTATCAATTAGTTCCTTCATGTTTGTTATTGTTTTACATATTTGGGTGCTCACATATTGGGTACATAAATATTTACAGTTGTTAGATCTTCTTGTTGGGTTGTCCCCTTTATTATGATTTAGTGCCCTTCTTTGTCTCTTGTTACAATCTTTGTTTTAAAATCTAGTTTGTCCAATATAACTATTGCTACTCCAGCTTTCTTTTGACATCCATTTGTGTGATTAATATTTTCCATCTCCTCACTTTCAATCTACAGGTGTCTTTAGGTCTAAAATGAGTCCTTGTGTAGGCAGCATAATAGATGGGTCTTGTTTGTTTTTTTTTTTAATCCATTCTGACACCTTATGTCTTTTGATTGGAGCATTTATTCTATTTACATTCAAAATAATTATTGATAAGTATGTATTTATTGCCATTTTATTATTTGTTTTGTCATTCTGAAGATTTTCTCTGATCCTTTTTGTCTTGTTGCCTTTGTTCTCTCCTGAATATAGCATGTCACTCTCTTCTGGCTTGCCGAGTTTCTGCTGAGCAATCTCCAGCTAGCCTTATGGGTCTTCCATTTTAAGTTAAGGAGTTCTTTTGTTTTGCCACTTTTAAGACTTTTTCTTTCTCACTAATACCTTTTGCAAATTTAATTATAATATGTCTTGGTGTTGGCCAGCTTTTGTTGATTTTGATGGGAGTTCTCTGTGCCTCCTCAATCTAGATGTCTGTTTCCTTCCCCAGACTAGGGAAGTTTTCAGCTATCATTTTCTACCCCCTTTTCTCTCTCTTCTTCTTCTGGGACTCCTACAATATAGGAATGTTATAACATTTGATGGAGTCACTGAGTTCCCTAAGTCTATTCTTGCATTGCATTATTCTTTTGTTCAGCATCATTATTTTCCATTATTTTGTCTTCTAGGCCACTAATTTGTTCTTCTGCTTCTTCCAGCCTGCTGTTCGTTGAATCAAGCCTTTTCCCAATCTTGTTTATTGTATTCTTCATCTCTGATTGATTCTTTTTAACTCTTTTATCTCTGAGGTAAGGGTTTCACAGGTCTTCTTTTCTTTCTCAAGCCCAGTGAGTATCCTCATGATTGTTGCTTTAAGTTCTCCATCAGGCATGTTACTTATATCTTTTTCACATAGATTTCTGGCCATGGACTTATCTTGTTTTTTCATTTGGGATAAATTCCTCTGTCTTGGCATTTTGTCTAAGTCTCGCCTTCTTCTCTGTGTTAGAAAAGGCAGTTATGTCTCATGTTCCTGAAAGTAAAGGCCTTATGAAGAAGAGGTCATAGAGTGTCCAGGGCCTGGCACTTCAGGGAGTGTCTCTGGTGTGTGCTGCACACTCTGCTGGTGCGTTTTGGTTGCTCTATCTTTCAGGCTAGTCATCTGCAGAGACTCTCCTTGCCTGCTGTGGGCAGGGTTTGCTCCCGGGCTTGAATGTGGAGAGTTTTAACTAGGTGTGCTCTGGTCTGCTTGTGAAATGAGGCCTGACACCACTTCTACCGGAACCAAGGCCCTGCAGAACTCTCTGGTCAGGAGACTGTGGTATGGGTACGGGTAGAGGCTGTTTTTCTGGGGGGAGGGGCCTGCCGTGTTGGGACTAAGGCAAGCTTGACTGAGAAGGGCAGTCCCACCGACATGACGGGGGAGTGGGGTGGGCTTGGAGTAAGGAAGCATGTTAGGCAGCCAGTTTGGGTACTGCACTGCTTCCTGCAGGTGGCTCTGTGTTTATGTTGAGGGGTGAGGAGGGAAATGGTGCTGGCCAACTCCTTTGTTCCTCAAGAGTTAGCTCTGTGAACAGTGCCTCTCAGAAATGTGCTCTGAGAAGAGCGAATAATCTCCCCCCCTGTGTGCCCCAAGTATTCTTCAGATCTCTGGTTCCAGGCTGTCTGCCCCTTGGTTGTTTGCTTGCCTTCTCTGCAGGAACAGCAGAGTGCTCTCTGGGCTCTGTCCCAGCTAAGCCCACTGCCCTTTAAAACTCCAGGCTTTAAGACCCCTGATTGCAAGAACTCACAAAATTCAGCCCCCTTTATCTTCCAAGCAAACTGCTTTAAGGAAACATTCTCTTTGTGCATTCCCCTGTGTGCTGCTCTCTTTCTCTCCTTTCTCCATGACCATGGCTCCCTCCCCTCTGCAGCACCTGTCATCTGTTTCTCCCCTAAACTACATCTCTGCATTTCCTACCTTCTTCCATATGGCCTCTTCTTTAGTTGTGGAGTTTGTTCTGTCAGTCTTCAGGTTGATTTCTGGGGTATTTAGGATGATTTGATAGTTATCTAGTTGTGTTCCTGGGACAAGATGAGCCTCAGGCCCTCCTACTCTGCTGCCATCTTCCTCTTTGAGCCATTTTTTTTTCATACAAAATCAGCAATTTCACATGCTTTGACCTAATGACACCTCCTTTCTCCAATCTGAGGCAGAACCCCAAAGGCTCTCTGGGTAACTCCTACCATTCTTCCTTTATCCATCCTCTTTTTATTCTTCATTTCAGTAATAAAATTCCCTTTAATTTTAGTAAGACATTCTACACAGCTAAAGACCACCTTTCTTTCCACCTCCTCTAGCATGGCATCTAGCACATCTACTGAATTAATATCCTTTGTGCTCTATTGCTCATGAGATTATATATTTATTCTGGATCCAGAGTCAGAAGATGGGGGTTTGCTCTCTCGGTCATCAACTCCAAGTCAGATGGCACTGTGAATCTCACTCAGCTCTCTTGGCCTCTCAGTCCTCATCTTAAAGTGTTTTGACTAGACCAGATGTCTTATATGTTACTTTCATGCACTGGTTGGATTCTTGTATCTATTCCAGCATTAAAATTGTGTGATTCTAATGAACATACAGAGCCTCTGTTTAAAGTTTTTTGAAGTTGCTTACCCATGTATGTAATTTCATTTCCCCCCTTGGATATTTTTGACAATTCTTAATTTAGTTCCTATTGTGATTATAAAACTATTTGAGCTTATATGCCATATGTAGACATGTGCCTCTCTTTTAAGATGTTCCTTAAGGGTAGAAACCCTGTCCTGTATTTTGTATTCCTTATAGCATCCAGCAATAAGACTCATTATATAATTGTCAAACTACTTAATTCACAGTAAGAAAACAGACCCCAGTCTTCTTGATACATAGTAAAAGTTAGCACATGAAATGTGAGCTATAAATTCAAAGACACATTGCTTTGAAGTTTAAAGCAACTAAAGTGCTATTTAGTAATATACTGCTTACAATATACTGTTCTAGTTAATACCCCCATGGCCTAAAATGATTCATGTAGTTTCTAAATACTACTACTTCTAATAACAATGACAACTATAATAATAAAATTAGAAGTAGTAATAGCTTAGATTATAGTAGGTCATTTTATGTAGTGCTAAGAGAAGAAAAGCTGTCAATCTATGACATGCCAGTGACTATAAGATGTATCTTGATTTCAGAGATATAAAAAAATGTGAAAAAAATGTGTCTTAGAATTGAAAAATTATTGAAGTAATAGATAAAGATATCCACATCAACAATGCTAATATCACTATAACTCTTTCTGTGTGTTATAATAGGTGCCTTACATGCATGATTTCAATTAAACCGTGAGGTTGGTGCTATTATTTCTATTTTATGAACATAAAATGAAGATTTAGGAAAAACTGACAATTTTCCAAGATTGCATGTAGCTAGTGATAGATCCAGAAGATGAACCCATTTCTATCTGACTCTACAGATGACCTTTTAGCAAGTGTACTGTAATCTGGGAGTTGTGTAGTTCTTTCCAAAGTAGGTACTTCTACTTGGAGATATTATTGGGTTCAGGCTCTAGGTTTGCATCCTAAACACTGGTGAATTGGAAAGAAATCTTGGAAGGGTCCTATTCTACTTGTTTCTTCATACTCATGGCTTATCATTTTTCTATGTTACTAAACTGGCTTGTTTTCTTTCTTTCTTTTTAACAAGATGCCAGGGCAATGCAGTATTAACTGTGAGATGAAGTTCAAGTGTTATAGGGATTCCCTATATAAGATTTCTCCAGTTGCTAATCAAGCAATGTGTAAAGGATTTACATCAAAGCTTCTACACTGATGAATAATGAAAATTCCCTAATTTTATATCCTTGGAGATATAAAACATAATTGGTGCACTGTATTAAAATAGGTAATGATTAAATCTCTTGGTTGTTGATCAAGGACATGCTTTCTGTCTATAAATAAAAGATTGTAGGATTTTTGATCCAAAGGGAGAGGAAGACATATTTGTATTGTCACTTCTCAATCATCTGGGTGCTGACTATTATTTCTTTTTTTCCCTGTTTCCTGGTGTGAAGACCCAAAGCACATTTGAGATCTTTAGTACTCTGAAAGTGAATAACTTGAGAAAGGAAGGGTATACCTCCAGTCACTTAATTTTTCAACTTGTTAGCAGCTCTTGAAGAGTTTGGATGGATGAAAGTTAGTAAGAACCATGTGATTATGACCAGATTACACAGATCTCCTACATAAAGCCCTAAGGTTGGTCTTCAACAAAAACAAGATGACAGATTCTGTCATTTACCAGATGGGTGAACTTAGATCACATATATATCCTGCCAAACTCAACAAAGTGTGTATGAACATCAAAAAATGTATTTGTATTTTATAAAATGGAGTGTCTTGTAAGTTGCAAAGCACCTTGAAGATAAGAATTTTTATTTCATTTGCTACAATTGACCAGGTTCATTCAATTGTCAACATCACCTAGGGACAGATAGAATTACTTTAGGGCAATGTTTCCCAAATGGTTTGTGATAAAAGATAGTTTAAAAAAAATCCATTGTGGATCAATTTCATAAATATCAAAAAATTGACTAAAGAAATTGAGAAATTATATAGTACAAAATGATATAGCAAATAGAAATTCCAATTGTTTCTCATCAAATTCAACATAAAATTAAAGTGTCAAGTTGTTATAAAAGTTTCTAAATCCATCCTCCCCATTACTGTATTTATTTCATTGTAGATGAGTTATTAACATTTCAGAAACCAACACTGTTACATGTGTCACACTTTGAGTAGCACTGGACTAGGGGACCACACAATATGGTACTTAGCAGAATTACAAATTCTGTAAGACATGGTCCCCTGCCTATGCTCAATGCTGCCCTCCTTACTGTTTTTTGAAGGTTTCACCCTTACTCCCCACATCAAGACCAGCAAGACCTTGGCATGATACTCCCTCTATCTGTCATGATCATGCCACCGCTCTTTGCCTTGATAATATCATTCTTTTTCTTTAAATTCCAGATTAAATTTTACTTCTTCAGGAAATCCTTTCTTGAACTCTCAGACTCAGTTATGTTACTTTGATACAGGTTCTCATCACACCATCAACTTTTCCTTCCTAACAATATCTGTACCTATAGTTCCTATTTGTAATTATTTATTGATATTACCAACCACATATTAAAACCTCCTCAAAGTCAAGATCTATGTAAATGTCTTTCAATTTCTGAAGCCCAATATTAGCAACTGTTTGCCACATAGTAAAAACTCAACAGAGTTTCTGGGATAGGCAAGTCTAAGAGTTGATTGCACAAAAAAATTCTTTTTAAGAAAAATGAATACCTGCCCCCTCTCCCACTGTGAAGTCTTGGACACACAGGTTAAGTGTGTTACTTTTAGCATGTCAGTGACAAAACAAAATTTGCCAAAGTTCATGCAGTGAATAATATACTATAGGCTTAATTATTTTTAATATAGTCATGACAACTATTCATTGAAGTACAACTTAAAAAAAATCAATTTAGGGGCGCCTGGGTGGCTCAGTTGGTTAAGCGGCTGCCTTCGGCTCAGGTCATGATCCTGGGGTCCTGGGATCGAGCCCCACGTCAGGCTCCCAGCTCCGCAGGAAGCCTGCTTCTCCCTCTCCCTCTGCCTGCCACTCTGCCTGCTTGTGCTCTCTCTCTCTGTGTCAAATAAATAAATAAAATCTTTAAAAAAAAAAATCAATTTAAGGATTTTATGTCATTTTCACCCAAGCTGTCTAAATTTTCTTGACAGAGCAATATATTGTGGCAATGACTTTTAGTACTACTTGGTATCTAACTTACATCAATCGTGGTGTTTATGGTAAGAATCCACAAGGCTCAATTTTGAAATAACACTGCTATTTACATCATCTCAAGAGAACCTCAGAAAACTTATTTTATTTCTCTTACACATCTATTCCAAAAATATTTATATATACTAGTTCTATATCTATTCATTGAATGGGCAAAGATTTCTATTCATGACTTGAGATTTCTACATAACACATACACTTACCTTGGCATGGTCAATTTAGGATATTAATTCATCATTTAGTTTGTATCTATCATAACAATTTTTAATCTAAACCTCTCAATTCACCTGATTTGCTCTCACTTATATATGGGATCTAAAAAACAAAAACAAAACAAAAACAAATAAAAACAAACAAAAAACTCAAGCTCATACATACAGAGAACAGACTGGTAGTTGCCAGGGACAGAGGGTGGGAGACATGTATAAAATGGGTAAAAAGGTACAAACTTCCAGTTATAAATAAGTAAGTCACATGGATATAATGTACAATATGGTGACTGTGGTTAATACTACTGTACTGCATATTTGAAAGTTGCTAAGAGAGTAGATCTTAAAAGTATTCATTACAAGAAAAAAACATTGTAATTACATAAGGTAATAGATATTAACTGGACTTATTGTGGTGCTAACTTACTTAGCAATGTATGTAAATATTGAATCATTATGTTGTACACCTGAAACTAGTATGTTATATGTCAAATATACTTCAATTAAAAAAAAATTAAAATGGGACGCCTGGGTGGCTCAGTCGGTTAAGCATCTGCCTTTGGCTCAGGTCATGATCCCGGGGTCCTGGGATCAAGTCCCACATCGGGCTCCTTGCTCAGCAGGGAGTCTGCTTCTCCCTCTGCCTGCCGCTCCCCCTGCTCATGCTCTCTCTCTCTGGCAAATAAATAAATAAATAAATAAATAAATAAATAAAATCTTTTTTGAAAAATTAAAATGTCGTCCACAATAGCAACTAAAAGCATCAAATACCAAAGGAAAAAAAATCTGAAAGATATGTGTGTTGGAAAATACAGTAAATTATTGAGTGAAATTAAAGTACACAAACTACATGTATTATAAGATTCAACATTATCCAAATGCCATGACAAACTTGATCTGTAGCTTCAATGTAATTCCAATTAAAATCCTAGCAGCATTTCTGCTAATTAACAATACAATTCTATAATTTACATAGAAATGGAAATGATTTGCCATATCCAAGCCAGTTTTTAATAAGAACAAAGTTGGAAGGCTTAATCTGCCAGATTTTTAAATACAGTATAAATTTATAATAACTAAAACAATGGTTATTAGAGTACAGATAGACAAAAAGATCAGCAGAACAGAGTCCAGAAACGTACTCAAATGTGATTGCTTAATTCATGTCAAAGGTGTCACTGCAATTTACTAAAGAAAACTATGGATTTTACAATAAATGGTGCTGGCATATTTGGATATTTGTATGAATACAAATGTATCCTGAAACCTATCTCATACCATTTACAAAAATAAATTCTAAATGTAAATAGAACTAAATGTAAAATCTAAAATGAAGTATCTTCTAGAATAGCATTGTTCAATAGAAATACAATATGAGCTACAAATGCACCTCATATGTAAGTTAAAATTTTCTAGTAGTACCATTAAAAATAAGAAAGAAACAGGTAAAATTAGTTTTAACAATATATAATAAAGTAACCAAAATATTTTAACATGTAAGGAATAATATAAAAATTATTTGAGATCTTTAACCTATTTTGAGATTTTTTTTTAAAAGATTTTATTTATTTATTTGACAGAAAGAGACACAGTGAGAACAGGAACACAAGCAGGGGGAGTGGGAGAGGAAGAAGCAGACCTCCCGTGGAGCAGGGAGCCTGATGCGGGTCTCGATCCCAGAACCCTGGGATCATGACCTGAGCTGAAGGCAGAAGCTTAAGGCCTGAGCCACTCAGGCGCCCCCTATTTTGAGATATTAACTTATTTTGTGCTACATCCCCAATATCCAGTGTGTATTTTACACTTACTACACGTCTCAGTTTGGACTAGCCATATTTCAAGGGCCCAATACTCACATGTGACTGGTGGACAGCACCATTCTAGAAAAATACGCTGGTTAGAGTAGGGAAATAGTTCTTAAACAACATTGATAAATTGGACTTAATCAAACTGAGAACTGTTCATTAAGCAAACCACTATATTAAGAGAGTAAAAGTGAAAATCATAGACTTGGAGACACTCCCAATACAAAATAATTATATTTAGAATTTATCAAGGACTCTCACAAATTACTAAGAAACAGACAAATCAATAGAAAAATGGGGAAATTGTGGACTCCTAGTCAATTTTTTCTTTTTTTGTATATGTATCTTTTGTATTAAAATATGATTTTAGCCTTTACTTCTCAAAAATAGCAAAATGTGGGGCGCCTGGGTGGCTCAGTTGGTTAAGCGACTGCCTTCAGCTCAGGTCATGATCCTGGAGTCCCTGGATCGAGTCCCGCATCAGGCTCCCTGCTTGGCAGGGAGTCTGCTTCTCCCTCTGACCCTCCCCACTCTCATGTGCTCTCTCTCATTCTCTCTCTCTCAAATAAATAAATAAAATCTTTAAAAAAAAAAAAAAGCAAAATGTTTTATTAAGAGTCATTCATTTATGATTACCTTTTCCTGGGAAATAAATAGTTTTATATTCATTTTAATATTTATTTTTATATATTCCTTAAGCTTGTGGATGTATATTGTACATATAATTTTCCATAAGAAGCGGTTTCATAATATTTTATTTTTCTATATTTATTTGCATAGTATATATAAGCATTTTTATCTATTTACATATTTCTAGTCATCCCAACATATATTTTTCATTATGAAATACCATCATATTAAAAAATCATTGCCATACATGATGTGTTTCAATCTAATGAGATTATCTGATATTATAGATTTTATATTTTAATAGAGAAAAATGTTCATCCTTCCTGCTGGTTTATTCACTTCTAAGGTAAAAGCAACATTTATATCTTAAGGATAAAAGTTTGGAAGTTGTACACAATCATAGTACAAGTAGTCAATTTAAACTAAGAAAATAACCACTTGAGGTATAGTCCAAAATGGAATTTGGCTATTTTTATTTTAAAAAGCACATCTGCTAAAAAGAAACAATGCAATTTTCCTCTGAATAATGTTAAAAATAACAAGATTTATATGATTCTGAGTGTGAGGTCAGTATCTTGGTAACCATCATATTATAATGTAGACAATTTGACTTCACCCAGTAATATTATTTTTTCTTAGGAATACTGCACCCTAGATGCAGGAAGTGTTATAAAGCTCTATAAAATACTCAGAGGGGAAATGAAATGCTATGAGCTAAAAACAGAGGGGTACATGCTAATTGCAAGATTAAATCAGTACCCAGTGTTTGAAATGAACTGTGAAAATTTGAAGTCTTAAATTGGCCATTTTCTAGATGATCTCATTAATATGGTGTTTTGTTACCTGGCACAATGAAATCTGAACTCATATGAAGGAAAATAGTCCTTTGCATTATCAATCAGGTGAAATTTTCATGATAGGAAGACAAGACCCTACAATCTCGTGAAAAGACAAGTCAGAATCCAGTTCTGTACCTAATCATTTGTGTGAACCTGTTAATAAAAGTCAAAGACTTTTATTTATATGGGCAAACTCTGAAACCATATGCATAATGGATGATAAAAATTGTTCATTTCTCTTCATCTGGAATTTTCACATGGAATATATCTTACTAACACAAATAAGAGACTTGCCATTAAATATCAAAACCTAGGAAAACTTTTGCTCAGTCGAGCCTAATGCTAGTGAAAAATTTTACATTTTACAAAATTCTTATATATCTTATCTCACTAGATTATCCTAACAAGTAAGGCACCTAGGAAGGCATAAGATAATTAGCAGTTTATATGTATTTATGGGCAACATGATCCACCCTACATTATAACCAGGCCAAACCTGTGGTCAGAAGTATGACACTTTATAATAGAGTTTTGTTATTTTAGTTAGAATTTACTCTGACAAAACAAAACAAAACAAAACAAAGACAACCTATATTCATATCATATAGCCTCATCTGTATTCAAACTACCTTTTCCAGATCACAAATATCAGCAGGGATAAATATGTAAGAATAGTTCCAAGAGTAATGGAATTATGCCTTGCTGTTTGACACTGTTGGAAACTCTATCAGAAGTACAGGCTCCAGGCAAGGAGGAAGAAAGCTTTTTCACATGGGGAGAATAATGATAATTGGGGAAGGAGGTTCTCATTACTTCCCACAGATACTGTGTCCCAGAGTTTCACCCAAGTGAACCTGCTTACATTCTTTATGGCATCTGAATCTCTTGACCCAGTTATTAGAGAGCTAGGATCAAGAAAACAAACTTCTGAAAGCCCCAGAGGGGTAGTGGAGGAAACTAATGTTAGGCAGGTTTTGTTTTCAGCCATACCATTCATACCATGTGTCACCTGTTTCCTCCTCTCAATTTACTGATTCATTAACCCAGCATTCAAGACCTTGCTCCAGCCTTTAGGTCTGATCTGGTTTGGAATTCACTCTCATTGGGCAATTTCTTATTGTGCAACAATTCCCTTCATGAAGCATGTATGTTACACTTAACAAAAACACAGGGTCCAGAGTGCTTGTGTTCAGAATATAGTGTCAGTGAGGAAGAAACCAGGGATACCATGAAAAGGTGAGAACCCCAAGGAATGCAGTAGATAGAAGAAGCAGCTATGGGTCTGGAAGCCGCTGCAAGGAAGGCAAGAGACACAAGGAGCCAGCTCAAGAACTCTGGAGCTGAGTCCTGAGAGGCAGCCAGAGGACTGACTAAACCACACTCTCTTGTTCAGTAGTCCTGGAACAGAATTTTCATTATTTATTTATTTATTTATTTATTTATTTGAGAGAGAGAGAGAGAGAGGGAGGAAGGGAGGGAGGAGAGGTGGGAGAGGGTAAGAGAGAATCTTAACCAGGCTCCATGCCCATCATGGAGCCCGGCGGGGGGCTTGATCCCATGACCCTGAGATCATGACCTGAGCCAAAATCAAGAGTCCAGTCAGATGCTTAACCAACTTAGCCACCCAGGCGCCCCTGGATCAGAATTTTTAAATCGAAGCGTGGGATCCTCCCATTACCCTGTTTGGATTTCATTTTTGAATATTGAGGCCATTAGTGTAACCTGCAAAGATCTTTTCTGATTCTGCATCTACTAATCTAGGGTTGGGTATCCTTCTGTGCTATATATTCATCATGTGCAGATCTGACCACTCTCCTGCTATAGAGAATGAAGTCATAGATAAAAGGGCTGAAACAAGAGAGGGCCAAAGGAAAAAAAAAATATTAAAATTGTCACTTAAAAAGAAATTCTCTTCATGTCCCCCATTTAGTTTTCTTCAACTTTAATGATATTCTCCTGCCCTACTGTCATTTGTTAAACTTTTATCTCATTTTTCATGGCCTCGCATCAGTCAACTCATTGAAAAGCCAAACCAGATTCCACAATGACATTTAATAGTTATATAGCATTGTCAGTAGCTTTCTTGCAAAGCTTGCTTCTGCCTTGTTTTAGATACATTCCCTTCTTTCCTTACCCAGTTGTGCACTCCATAAGGTTTGGGATTATGTCTTAACTACCATCTTACCCTGCATATACTCAGCAGAAATTTGGGGTTTTTTTTCGGTACAATGTTGAGCATCTGGGAAATATCTCCTAATGAGAGCCTAATTGTCTAAGTACTCTGGGCAGGCCTATTAAAAGCAAGAAGCAGGATTAAAAGATAAAAATACATTCTTTCCTTGGAATATACATTTTCTTCCATATATTTATGGAACACAGAGACTTTTCCAGCAAAACTAGCTTTTACATTCAAATTTTCTCAGTTGGAATCAAAAGCAAAAAAAAAAAAAAAAAAAATTGGTGCTATCATCAACTTATTTCCTAATGTTATCTTCCTTAGTCTGATTTACTAGACTTTATGGAATTTCATGATATATGAGCTGGCTTTTCCTCTTCTCAGCTTAAATCACTGAGCAATTCAAAATATGGGGGATCCATATTTATGAGTCCTTCACCCCAAGTAGAAGAGAATTAGAGGTGACTAAAATAAATCCTTAATGTACTTTTGGAGCTGAGTCCCTCATGAAAGGCCTTACCAGCTACTCCATAAAGATTACAGTTGCCAAAATACAATCAAGCAAATAAATAGGACAGAATTCCATCCAATGTAAGGGAGGTCTCACATATTTTATTGCACAATGTGGTTATCTATGATTTATAACCTCCCATTTTTCATTCAGAGAAAGTTGCATGTATTCCAAGAGGTTATAAACCTTGATTTTTTTTTTGATGCATAGTTCAATCAGCATTATTTATTACAGAAAACAACACTTGTGGGACACCTAAATTTTACTTTATCTTCACTGCCATGATAAATGATTTATCAAGCACACTACAGAGGGGAAAAACACTCTAGCTATATACAGTTGTTTGGATATGAATTTGTTCCCAAAATAAAGCTCTGGTTTGTGATAACCTGTATATAAACCTGGGTTATCCAATACACGTGACACCATGCTGATTCTATATGCAAGAATTGCCTGCCATGCTCAAAGTGATGTGAGTTATCAACCACTGAATCATATCTTCAATTTTCTGATGGTTCTGGCTCCACCACTTGCAATTATTCAACTTAATAGGTTTTGATAATCCTGGACCATTACTTTGGAAATATCAGCTGAAAGAATCAGAAACCCACCTAACTTAACTCCTTCACTGTGTTCAAAGTAGAAAGAAATATAACTTTGTGCTTAGGGTTGACTAAGTTATCCAAGTCAGTAATATTCTACAGGTAGGCATGGTATAGAACTTGAGTCACTGTCAAGACCCTCCATTCTGTTTTTTGGATCAGAGATGCCTAGATAGAGTATTTATCTTTATGCCTTTGGCTAATAATTATATTAACGATAAGAGCTATTTATTAAATACCTATTACTGTGCTGGGTGTTTAAGACTTAGTGTCTTATTTCATTAGTTCTAAGAACCTTATGTGTTGGAACTGGTTCATACTGGCTCTTGAGATCTTATTCTACTTATCTCTGCCCGAGTCCCCATTCATTGTTGTTACTTGGTGTAATAGTCTCACCATAGAAAATGATAAAGGCTACAAATTACAGCTTTTCAAGTTTTTGGTTTAAAAGCACATGCTGTAATTTCTGGAAGTGGATATTATTATTTCTATTTTATATGTGAAGTAATTAAGGCTCAAAGAGGTGAAGTATCCTTCTTATAGTCAGTATTGTCAGTGTGTAAATTTCCAACTGAGGGTTGAATCCCGGTCTATTACACACCAGAACTCAGGCTCTTCCCCATATGGGGAAATAACTGAGGCTGCTTACCCAGTCAAGCAGGGTCAGCCATTGTGAATAAACTGACTGTTCTTCAATAAATTCAACCAAACATTTACTTTCCCTAATGCTTTGGTTATGTTGAATTTATTTTAAAAATGCTATAGAGGACAAACTGATGGCTACCAGAGGGGAGGTAGGTGGGGAGTTGGGTTAAATAGGTGATGGGGATTAAGGAGTATGTGATGAGCACCGGGTGTTGTAGGGAAGTGTTAAATCACTATATTGTACCCCTGAAACCAATATTACACTGTCTGAAACCAATATTACACTAACTGGAATTTAAATAAAAACTTAAAAAAAAACACAAAAATACCCCAGAAAACAAACAAAACAAAATGCAAATAGCCAGTTATCTTAGAACAGTTTTTTGCCTAATAAAACAGATGTTTTCAATACAGGGTTCTTTTCAATGGGGGTGACAAAGGCTAGGATGAAGTATTGGCACCTTTTCCTCTTAGCGATAATGACATGTCAATCCTGATAATTTAACATTCACATCCCAACTGACAACTTTAGCAGGAACCAGGAGGGGATGGAATGGCATGAAGAAGGGATAGGTGGGAAAAAAAATTAAAATGTATCAAGATATAAGAACAACATAACATTTTTAAAAGCATGGTAAGATTATATTTAGAAGTCTTAGTGGTTTTTCCTTCAACAGATTATCAAAACAGCAAAAAAGATCCACAGTTTTTCTCTCCACAAGAAGGATACAATTCCATGTCATTCTTTATAGTGATCCAGAACGGTTTCTAAATTCAAACCATTTCACTTGTTTGACTTCCTGTCTTGTTTCTGTAATCTGTTGTTATGGAAATGACTAAGATGTCAAAACATGTTCTGTATGAACCCACAGGGGAAGGAAGAGTTTTAGGAGAAAAACTCTGAAAGAGGTTTCGAGGCAAACTAAAAACAAATTTGGACTTTGCACTTAAAAATCAAAACACATTTTTTGCTTGGTTGTGCTTTGATTTTCAAACCACTTCTCCCATGTGGACACTAATTCTCTGATTTGTGAAAGGTTCATGAAGCCCACTTTCAGTTGTTTACCATACACTCGTGAACCTGAATAAGTCAATGACACCATTTCTGGCTTGCATGTCAGGAATAGTTCAACCATTTTGATTGAGTTGACCAGCCAAATATAAATGAAATACATCAAACCAGTTATTTGGAATAATGGACAGGCTAAATGACTGCTTATAATACATGCAGTCTGTCAATATCTTTCCATTCTTTTATAAATGTAGACATGTGTTACAAAGGTCAACTCTTTATCAAGTGCAAATCTCTTGTCCTGAAATGTTTATCTTAAAGATCAAATAAATTGCTACGATTTCAATATATGCTTTAAAATAAAAAAAAAAATGTGAGCTTCAAAACACAATTATAAAAAATGTGTTCTTATAAATGCATTTATTCTTTCTTATTTTAGGATTTAAGGGGATGACTGCAGTAATTACATTCAACTGCACTGCTGTTTTCTGTAAAAACTGGCCAAGTTAGTCCTCTGTAAGTAATAAATCTAAATCATTGACTTCACTGCCTGGATGCCATGGGTAGAGGGAAGAAAGATAAAGTGGGGACAAAAGCATAAGACAGCATTTTCTGGGAAATAGTCATCAGTTTGCCAGTCACTCTTCAGAAGGATAAATCCTGGCATGTCCAAGTCTTTATTTTTTTTATTTTTTTTTTTTAAAGATTTTATTTATTTATTTGACAGAGAGAGACACAGCGAGAGAGGGAACCCAAGCAGGGGGAGTGAGAGAGGGAGAAGCAGACTCCCTGCTGAGCAGGGAGCCCGATGCGGGGCTCGATCCCAGGACCCTGGGATCATGACCTGAGCCGAAGGCAGACGCTTAAGGACTGAGCCACCCAGGCGCCCCATGTCCAAGTCTTTAGAAGCAGATTCCTCTCCTGGAGACCACATCAGATGTGTAGCTGCCACTAACTTGGCAAGTAATAATCTACCAGGGTGGTCTACAAAATAATAAAACTGAGGAAGCCTAGAGTTGAGTTTTCCTTGTCAGACAAACCACTAACCCTCTGTGGCATCTTCATCTTGAACCCCAGTGGCCCATAAACTGTACAGTGGTGGGGGACATATTAGGAGTATTTAGCAGGGCACACATAGCTTCTAACACGGTTCACGGCATATAGTTTCACAGTAAGTCTTTGTGCATGAGATTTAGTGAATCTTAACTTTTCTCAGGCTCCATTTATTGATCTGTAAAATGGGAATGGGGCTAAATATGACTCAAAATGTGGTTGTTGAGAAGAAAATAAGGTAATATATGTGGATGTGTTTTTAAAAATTAAGGCTACTCTTACATTTGTTACTTTATAAGTATTTTTACTTTTCCACTATTTATGGCAGCCATATATAAAATATAGACTTTCTTCACTTGGAGAGGATTAGTTACAGTAGGCGTTAGAAAAAAATTAACTTTAAAACCAGGTGATTTTGTTTTACCTTGGATTTTCCTCATGTAAATTTGATTTTTTTTAATGGAATTATTTCTGCCTTATTATGAGCTTCTGGCAGTACTACCTTAGGCAGTTTGAAATTATTGCTAGATAATTAAAGTATTCTATTATTTAACTATATTGTGTTACTGCTTCCTTTACTGAAAGAATATTCTGTGGTCGTGTACCCTAAATTCTCTAGGTAATGCTTAAAATTGTCTTTGCATATTTTATATTTTTCTTCAATTGAATTTTTCTCTGTGTTAGGTGCCTATGTAATTTCTACTTATCTTAGTTTCAGTCAACTACAAATAGGTCCCTGAATAATACTGCTCCAATCCCCAAATAAGGGAATTGATCACAGGCTTAATGCTGATGGTCTAATTTGATAAATTGTAACATTAGTTATTCAATGAGCAGTCTATATTATACCATAGAAAAGTTCTCATAAGATAGGGACAGACTGCAATTGATCTGTGCAATTACTGCTGTTGTTGCGATATCCAAGAAGTCTCCAAAAGATATTTTTACATTAGTACATAATATTAAATATTCGTGTTGAGAAAATGGATTTTCTTTAAAATAAAGAAGAAAAACCATTCCTTTAAAAAAGATGAAATGGATGTCTTTTGAATTGTGGGAAGAAGGAAAAATAATTAATATTTGTTAACATCTATGATGTGCCAAGAAATGTGGTAAGGAATTTATGTATATAATCCTTAACAGCATACCTGGGATTATTATAATATTTTACAAAATAAAGTAATTCTCATGCAACTTAAGTAACATGATTGATTCCACATTGCTATCACATATAACTGTTCAAATAAGCTTTCAATTTTAGAATAGTGTTAGATTTACAGAAAAGTTATGAAGATAGTACAGTTGCCATATATCCACATGCAGGTTCCCCTACTATTCACATATTAAGTTAGGGTGGCTCCTTTGTCACAACTAGTGACCCAATATTGACATGTCATCATCATTATTATCTAAAGTTCCTACTTTATTCACATTTTCTTATTTTTTTTTTTCCTTAGTTTTTACCTAATGTCCTTTTACTGTGTCAGAATCCCTTTAAAGATACTACATTACATGAAGTGTCATGTATCCTTAGGCTCCTCTTGGCTGTGACAGTTTATCAGATTTTTCTTGTTTTTGAGGAGTAATGTATATTTCCTGTTCCAGCCCTAGAATCAGAATTTTCTCCAAGTAGTGCTAGTACCTGTTATTGGAAAATGGTACTGGAAACCAAGAACCAGGTAGGTTCATTGTTGTTCCTAGAGTGTTCCTAGAGTGTGGTTTCTTCTAGGCCCTTTCAGCTGACAAGAGCAAGGAAATATATGTGTATATACTAATCTCTTTCTCTTTTTTTAAATATTTATTTAAGTAATCTCTACAACCAATGTGGGGCTTGAACTCAGAACCCTGAGATCAAGAGTTGTGCACTCTTCCACCTGAGCCAGTGCCCCCTCCCTGTCTTTATATACATTATATATATGTGTGTGTGTATATATATACACATACATTATATATATTTACTATACATTATTATATTACCTTTAAATATTTCTATACATTTATATGTGTGTTTCCACATATCTCTCTCTACATATGTACATATCTATAAATATTTCCATATGTACTTACAGTGAGTTAATATAACTTCATTCTGATGTTTCAAACTCTGGATGGTGAGAGACAGGCTTTTCATTGTTGCATTGGGAGGTTACAGATAAGCAAGGTGGGAAGGCTAGAATGATCCATGAATCCACTCTAACAATGAAAAAACTGTCTCTCACCATCTACCATCAATTTACTTAATTTTTCAATTCCGGTATACATGGATAGTGGTTTCAGAATTATCAACTGTACCTCATGGAAAACAATTATACTAACTATAATATAGTTCTTATGTACTATCTTTGTAACTTTTTAATTCTAGTCTCAGAATTTCCACTTATCTATAACCTTACTTAGGTCAGCACTTTTCCTCCTACCCTCTTCAGTGAGGTTATTCCATACATTTTAACACTGTTAAGATTTTTTTGGTCACTGTCTACATTCTATCCTGGAATCCTCTGACCTCTTAAATATATATATATTTTTAAATGTTAATTCATCTTATTTAAGAAGTACCTGCACAGAAATATCCAGAAGAATGTTTGATCAAATATCTGGTCACCATGGCTCAGCCAAGTTGACACAAAAAATAACGATCACATCTTCTATTCCTAGTTTTTTGTTTTGTTTTGTTTTTAGCGTTTTTGTAATGAATGGGTTTGAATTTTGTCAAGTTCTTTTAGTGCATATATTAGTATGATTATGTGTTTTTTAGTCCGTGGTATAGACTGTGTTTTTCCCACAAACGTATATGTCCTTAAACATTTCTGCTACTGATTTGCTCTCCAAATCTGGTTGATTTATGTAACCTCTAGATCTATTTCTTCAACCATAGAATTAAAGATTATGTTTAGATGTCTCTTTCAGACCCAGAAATAAGACCCCATTTCTACATATAATAACAAAACTCAAATGAAATGACTGCTTTATGTTTCATAAAGGTCATGGCCTTTGTATTTTTTATCCTCCAAACCACTCCCTGTGGTTGAATAAAACAGGTAGTATTTTCACTATTGATTGATGGGGTTATTGAAGTTCATAACAGTTATTTACATTTTCCAAGATCACATGGTTTCTAAGTGGTATTGGCAGGATTCAAACTCAAGATCTTCAGGCCAGCATGCCCAGTATTTTCCTTTTTCCAAGAGCACAGGTTTATTGCCTTAATAAATAAATTAGCTCTCCCAACTTATTCTTCCCAAAACCATTCCTACCCTTGCTTAAAGCTTATTCCATACATAGAAATCAGACTGGAAGAAAAGTTCCCAGCAGCTTGGTTTCATTAAAAAAAAAAATGGGGGGGTGGTGCCTGGGTGGCTCAGGCGGTTAAGCATCCAACCCTTGATTTCAGCTCAGGTCATGATCTCAGGGTCACTAGATCCAGCCCCACATCGGGCTCTGCACTGGCATGGAGCCTGGTTGAGATTCTCTCTCTCTCCCTCTCCCTCTGCCCCTCACCTGCTCTCTCTCTTGCTCTCAAAAAAAAAAAAAAAAATGCGTTTTGCCCACAAGCCTACCTGTACTTCCTTCCTTGTGCTGTGCTTACTACAGTTCAGTTTTCTACTGTAGATGTAAATCATATGATTATATTTTTAATTTATTTTTTTAAACACAAGTTGGCCTAATCAGCAAAAGTGTAACTGTTTTGCAGTCCAAACTGCAAAATTGGTATTAGATTGATATAATTAAATAGCAAGGGAGAGAAGGGAGAGCTTCCGGGCCCTGCCACAGGGAAAAGGAGAATGAGTTCCCAGTTCTCTGCATTTGCCATCACATTGATGTCTTTATCTCCAGCTAGCTACAAAGAACTTCACTAATCATTGCACTTCACAGTGGTAACAGATTTATAATATATGGATCACATCCTGAGGCTGTCAAAAGAGTCTGCTAATATGATTTTAAAACAGAAATCAGGTCTAGAAAGTCTTAACTCCTCACAGAAATGATGTTTCACTCTTCCACTATTACCCACATCCCATCCTGATCAAAGTAAGCATAGTTGTTCTGAGTCTGAGATTCGTCTGCCTTGAGAGGAACCATGCATTTTGCCTACAGGTTTGCAGGATGTGTTTTTGCTATAATGTTGCAATGGCCATGATTATTAGTTGTGTTCTAGAGAACTGTAAAAAATAGAAGAAAGACATCAGAAGCTTTGTGTTAATAGAGGATTCTGGGTTTGCCTGTGTGGGTGGAGATTCATCAAGAAGTAGAATTTCTACTATGCCTACTATTACTACTAAATGCCAAGTATTTAGCATATGCCCAGGATAAAGCATGGAATATTTTTCAGAAAAAGGATCTGGAGGTATGTGATGGAAAAGAAGGATAACAAACATAAAATATATTATGAACAGATAAAGGGAATTATCTGGAGATCAGACAATATACAAGGACAGGCAGTTCTTGAGAAGGAGAACCCATGTGGAGCCAGAAAGCTGTGACTCATCAAGATCTTCCCTATATGTGCTTATGGGTGGGAGATGATCATCCATGACTTGAATTATATGACAATAACCACCATCAAAAAACAGTTACCATTATTGAGTGCTGTGTGCAACAAATTCTAAAAAATATTTATTAATGCATTAATTCTCACACGAACCCTGTGAAATAATATTATTCTCAGTTTACAGGCGAGGATACTGACGTTTAGAGAAGTTGAGTGACTGGCTAACAGACATACAGACACTAATTGGCAGAAGCAGGATTCCAGAAAGGTCTGCCACATTAAAAAATTCCTGCTCTTAGGGCAAACATTGCATTGCTCCACTCTTTGAACAAATGTACAATATCTGAATAATGAGCATAATTTCTTGGAACCAATTTATACTTAATTTCATGTACCATGTTGAACATAGCATGATGAAATAGTGAAAACAAAACAAAAACAAAGAAATAGACAAACACGGGTTTTAGAATCAGAAAACTGCAATCTTACCTCCTATAAAGTGAAACTGACAAAAAAGATAACCCAAAGGACCTTACTTTCAGGGTAGAATAGAATTCTTAAAGCTGGCCACACTTTGGTGTATGTATTAATATTCTATGGCCCATATAACAAATTACAACATAGTTATGGCTGAAAAGAGCACACTTTGATGATCTTATAGTTCTGTAGGTTAGATATCTGATACAGGTATCAGTGTCTTTAAACCAAGATGTCACAGGGTTGGTTCCTTTCAGTAGCCTCTAGAAGAGAATCTACCTTTGGCACATTCCTTGTCTTGTGATCCCAAGCTTCCATATTCAAATCTAGCAATGTTGCACGTTTCTGAACCTTTTTTCCTCAGTCACACCTCCTCTGTCCACAGCTGGGAAAGGTTCTGTGTATTGGGCCCTAACAGATGATCCT
The DNA here is from genome assembly GCF_004348235.1 of Phoca vitulina. Taxonomy (NCBI): domain Eukaryota; kingdom Metazoa; phylum Chordata; class Mammalia; order Carnivora; family Phocidae; genus Phoca; species Phoca vitulina. Next base: position 32,406,412 of record NW_022589716.1, on the reverse strand, counting down.
GGTTGGTCTCCCCATGTCAAGGTCCTTAATTTAATCACACCTGCAAAGTCTTTTTTTGCCATTAGCAGGACATATCCACACCTTCCAGCATTAGGATTATAGACATCTTTGGGGAGCCATTATTCAGCCTATCTCAGTGTATAAAGCTTGGAACCTGGTGAACACCGAGACTGAGATCAAGCACAAGATTAGATGATAAATACAGGAAGCACTGTGAAGGCCAATCTCAGAGTAAGATAATTTGCTAAACATTAAAGAGATGTGTTTTCAATTCTGTCCATCTCTCTCATCTTAAAACTATAAAAATACTCCCTTACCTAGAGCTTGATCAAAACTTTTTTTCCTATTATTCCCTGTGGGGTGCCAAAAATGTTCAAATCTGGAACAGAGAGGCACAAAGACACCATAGGTCCCTTCTTTCCAGATCCTGCACAGTTCCTCCTTCAGGCTGTGAAGACAGGGTGTCCTGGGGGGATAAATATCTGTGTCAACTGATCTTGCTTGGGAATAAATGGCCTTTCAGAGTTTCGAGGGAGCAAAATTCTAAGAACAATTCTACCTGGTTTAAATCAATAATAAGCATCATATTCTTCAAAGAACACCTTTTCCAGGATTCACCCCTGCATACCCATACCATATATATAAATTTAGCCTTAGAAAAAAAGGAGAGAGAGGGTTGTCACTGGAAATTGCTAATAGGGTCTACTTGAATCCTACTTCTATGTTTAAAAATAACAACAAAAAGTACCCAAAGAGTTCACCTAGTAAACACGGATATCTAGTTCAGAAAGTCCTCTGAGGTTATCAAAAATACCAGATGCCCTTAAAAACATGCAAACACATTCTCTTCAAGCCACCTTCTGTTCAAAAAATGAATTGCTAACCTTTACATTTAGGGGATTCTGTGTGTGAAATACGAATGAACCCATTCAATTTATCATCCTCGAATAAACCTGTCAATGTGTCACAGAAGCAGGGAATAGCCAATTGCTGATATCAAAAGCTGTAAAAATGGTCCAACTTAGAGTTCCTAGGGAGCGACCCATTTTTGCAGCAGAGTGCAAGCAGGCAGCACAAATTATGTTAGAACAATATCCACGAGATGTTGAATTCAAAAATCCTACTTGGACAAAGAAAAAAAAACCCCTCATGTTAATTGAAATATCTTAATATTGCCAGCATATTCACGTGCTATAGGTTAGGACACAGATATATTCCCTACTCCCTCCAAAGTAATATTCTTCCAATTTAGGTGGGTTAACACAATTTCTGAGGGCCTAAAAAAGAGATCAAGGATGAAAGAGTTTGCTTAATGTAAGTAGAAAATTATGTTCCATCAAGACAGACGATTCTCAAAATTCTGGCCAGTTACTTTTTAGAGGTCTGTAAAGTATAGATAGGTTTAGATAACAGAACACAGCATAGTAAAGGAAAGATAAGTACCACTATGTTTAGTCAGGAAAATCTAGGTTGCACTGGGGTAAGAAATACCAAACCCTCAGTGGTTTAACACAACCTAAATCTCTTTCAATGTCTGCCATGGGATTAAGTAACTCTCCAGGGCAACTCTCTCCATGTAGTACTCAGAATTCTAGGCTTCTGACATCTCCATTCTGTATGAGGCGCTCACTCTTCCTGTGATGGGACTCTGGAGAGATACATATTGGCATATGCATAATGCCATTCCCAGACCATTTTCCTGAACCAGGTGCTGCAACACAGCTGGAGGACGTTCTTTCAGTATAGTAGAGCTGAAAATATTGGTGAGAATTGGTCATTCTCACCAATAGACAAAATTGGAGAATTCTGTCTACCATGCACAGGTAGGAAAACACATGGAGGTTATGAAGGCCACAGTATATGTATCTATTAGTCTGTGAAGAACATTACATTAGGATGTGGTGGGCATTCCATAGGCTAGGTCCTAAGAATTGAAACATGATTCACCAACTTCCACTAGTGTAGATATTATTTTTTTATGCACAGTTAAAGTCTTTCCAATTCTGGTGAGATGAAGTAGGAGAAATGGAGTTGTAACAACTTCGGTCATCAGTACATTGGTAAGGAAACACTGAGCCACTTACTAGTTGTATGTAACATGTTGATTATGATCCCTTCTGCAAAAAGGATGTTAGATATATTGAGTACCCATGGGCCACAAATCTGCACTTAGTATATGCCTTCTCCTCTTCCTTGTAACAATCTTGGTTTAATATCTTTTCTTGGTTAATTTACTTGCTAATGATAAATTCCTTCAGTCTTACAAATTTTGAACTGTCTTCTTTCAGGATTAGAGTTACATAGAGCTATATCCTTTTATTTTCCAGGTATTTTATATGTGGGATTCATTTTTATAATTTTTAAACATATCCAACCTATTCATCCAGGCTATGAAGGAGAACATGTTATAACTCTTCTAAATTCTAAGGAAATGAAAGTGCCTAAATCTTTCTGGGGACTTTTGCAGCCTTAATAGCAAGGTTCTCTGAGACACACACATGCCAAGAACACATCAAAAGAAGATGAGATTATCAGGAGGGACCTTCAAAGCAAACATCCCTGAACTCAAAGCTGGTTCACATTTGTATCCAGGCTCATTTTGCATCCCATGATCATGCCCTGACTGATGCGAGAAAGAGGAAGTGGAGGGTTATGTGCAGAACTCAAAAGGGACTGTGAAATTTGACCAGAGCATGATCTTCATCTTTCCATAAATCTTTCTGTAACATTGCTCCTTTGAATGGATATTTTATTTGTTGTTCTTGCAAATGAGGTGAGCCTCATGATATTAGTAAGTTTTTCTGTAATTTTGTAAGCCAGTCTGGTCTCTGTATTAAATGTAAACAACTGTGAATGTCTAGGATGTCTATAACAGGGAGTGTGTGTGTTGGAAGCACATGTTCACCTTAGAGAGAAAGTCACATTTATGTAAGAAAACATTGTAACTACTTTCCTTCCTCATCCCTTTCTACCTTTCCACAACAAGTAATTATTTAAACATTTACCGTGTACAAATTACTATGTTAGGTACAATGGAGTTTAAGAAAGACAGATTCGATATGGTCTTTGATGTGAAGGAACTTAAATCAGATCTTGTTTCTCCAAGGACACTGTCTACCTTCTACTCCAAAGCCCTGTTGTGATGTCACAGATAGTCCTTGGAATTACCTAACATTTGTTCAAGGCCAGATTCCCTGGCAATAAAGAAGAACAAGTATGTTTCCATGTGGCTATTTTGGCAGTTCAAAATGTAGGGTCTGCAAAAGTCTCCGATTTCTGGACCTGGGTTTTTGCAAAAAATCCATGGTGCCTACATTCCCTGAACATTTTGAAATAATATGCTTTACTTTGCAAGGATAGAAATAGCTTCATCTGCAGACCACTTCTATGTATTTTTCCTTTTCTTGCCCCCTGAACACTTTAAGCAACTTTGGCTTTTAGTTCAAACACCATAGAAGAACTTATTCACTTGAAATAAAAAGTGATTAACAACATAAATGGTCAATAAACATCTTACAGTCATCCCTAGGCAAAGAACATGTTCAGCCCACTTTCCCTCCACTTTCCTCATTTGGAAAGATTGACATACTGTGAAAGCCTAGTCAATAGTTGTTAGCTTTTCTGAAAGCCAACCAAGTGAATTAGAGATACAAAGAATTCTTTGGCAGACTTTCAAAGTCCCCGATCCACTAAATAACAGAGTTTCCTATAGCAAGACATTGTTTAAGAATCATGTCATTTTCCCTTCTAGAAGACTTGCTTTCTTTAGCTATTCTTTTTTTTTTTTCAGAACTTAAGAATTTATTAAAACTCAAACCAGTGTTATTGCACATGTAGGATTAGTCACACCAAACATAGGATAGCTGTATGATGAAATATGACAACTTCAGAAGCTTGACAAGAAATGTAAAATGAAAGATCCTTCTTAAACTCTTTTTAGCAGAAAAAGAAAAAAAAAGATATTTACAACCATTGAACAAGTGTGAATATGTTTTCATCATTTTCTTGACACAGTGTCTTTAAACTTGAAAAGGTAACTAGAGTGTGTGACTCCTTGCTGGGCACAGAGGGCTGGTTTGCATTTTGGCCATTTAATAAGAGGCACTACTACCTGTAGTTCATTAACAATCCACATAATGTGGCACTTAGTACTGTCATAACATGGAAGCCACAGGAAGGAACTCTTATGAAGCTGCAATTAGGGCTTTAGGATTATTGGTTTGTATGCCAAACTATAAGATGAATTCACTAAGGACTAATCAGTGTTTTTCAGACTTTACTGTACACACCTGGGGGGAGGTAGATTTGGTATCAGTATGGCTCAAGTAGGGTCTGGGAGCTTGTGTCCAAAACAAGCTCCTATGTAAAATGTTAATTCTGCTGGTCTATACATTATCCTTGATCTATCTGAGCAAAGCTGTGCAAAGAGAGAAAAAAATCCGTGGAATAGTATGACTGCGCTATCTGGTAGTAAGCACATCAGAATGAGAACTGATAGGTAAAGAAGCATAGATTTAACATATCAAGTTATAGCAGTGAACATCACTAGTGCCCATTCGTGCCCTGTCTACTGCCCAGTGAACACCGTACCACAAACCACAAGTACTCGGGTCGTGTTGCCAAGAGTATATTATGTAACGGATGCATCACAGAAACTTTGATGCAATTAAACATTTTATTTATTTACATCATCATCTTTTGATTCTCTGTTCACTAGGAACTTTTAAAATATAATTTACCTTCTCATATAGAAGTACTTAAAAAGGGAGAATGAAGCTAATGGAGTGTGAGTGATTAGGCTGAGAATTTCTCATTGAAAATAAATGATTTACAATAGCAGGAGAATCTACTGATCAAAGAATGCTGGATATTCCAATATTTCTGACTATTTTTATTGAAAATTAACAAAATGGAATTTTGGTCAGTATCATAGTCTTGGTTGATGTATAATTGTGTGAAATGGGTAAACTTTAAGGTACTAAATAAGCAGTTTTCAGTCTGAAAAGCTCATCATTGATTGATCCTAGACCAAAATGACTTTGTAAAGTGCATCTGGGAAAAATAATGTTAGGACAGACAAGGGTGAGGTGAAGAGATCTGCTCTATCAGACACTAAAATTTATTATTATAAAGATATAATAAGTAAATATTTCAGTATCTATGTCACTATATGCAACATAGCTCAATGGCAAAAAAAAAAAAAAAGAAAAAACCCATAAAATATGGCATTTTAAAACAGATTGAGAAAGACTGAATGAATAATGTGGGACAACTGGCAAGTCATTTGGAAAGAAACAAGTTTAAATCCTTATCTCACACTTTCTTCTAAAATGAATCCTCTGTGGGTTAAACAAGAAAATCATAAAAGTAATAGAGGTACAGGTAAACACTTTAATTATATTGGTTACGAGGAAGGTCTTTCTAAAGATGGCATCAAGGGTAAAACTATTAAGAATGAGATTAAGAGAAATAACTCCTTTAAAATTAAAGGGTTTATGTGGTAACACTTTTACCCATACTTCTGCTATAATCAAATTATGAGTCAAATGATAAATATAAATGCATTAAAGTGAATTAGTAATGACTCTATAAAGAGCTTTTATAAATCAAGTAGAAAAAGAGAATCACCCAGTAGGAAGATGACCTAGGCATAAGAACAAGCAATTATCAAAGGAAAGGGGGAAAAAAACCAACAACCCTGGATGGTCAGTAAACACATTAAAATGCATTCATTGTCAGACAACAAGATTACTGTTGATTTGTGAAGACCTACCTATCAAATATCTTAAAAATATGCATGAGTATTTATGCAGCAGCTCCACTTCTAGTATGTGCTCAAGGATGTTTACTGAAATATCAGGAATGGGTGAATTTGAAAAAATAAAATAAAATATAATAAAAATATAATGCATAAGTAATTAAATTCTAGATTTTCATATATGATCAAGATATTATAAGGGTGTAGATTTACATATATATATATATTGATAGGATATGTCCCTCCTATATTTTAAGTGAAAAAGACAGGGTCTATATTAGCATGCATTATTAGACCTCATACAACATTTATTTATTTGGATGAAACTTTTTTATGTTTAATTGGTTTTCTACATTCCACTATTGTAGAAAATGTGGAATCAGAGGACATCTGATTGAAGGGAAGAAGGAAAAGAAGAGAGTGTCTTTATTTCTTCACACTTAAATCATGACATCCTAGGGCCTTTCTGCTTTCTCTCTTATGGAGTCTTCATTGTTCCATGGCTTTTCTTTAAGATGCAAGGTTGGACTTACAGGATAGAAAAAAATCTTTCCCTGTATTCTTCCGCAAGATTTTTAGGCCATTACTTGCAGAAAATGCACAAAGTCTAAGAATAGTGCATTTCTAAATTATTTTACAAATGTCTACAGGTAATGCAAATGCTGTATCATTCAAATCAGAAAAGGGACAAAAATAATTATCATGATACACATCAGCAAGATAAAGGAATCACAAAGTCAATGTTTGTTTTTCTCTAATGAATTTCTGGATGTCCTTTTCAATAACCCATGTTAATTTTTTTCCCTATCTATATAAAAGTATTTATTCTTCCAATAATTTACTTATAATTTGGATCATATACATTTACCACTTCAAACTCTTACATATATATGTAAAAGTTATATATATATACAGTACAAGAATCCTAGAAAAATATATCAAATATTCACAGAAATTTCAGCAGCCTGTAGGATTAAAGATAATTTTTTCTTTCATATTTTAGGTATTTTCAGATTTGTTTATAATAAATGGGAAATAGCTTTATAATGTAAAACAGTAAGGCCATTTCTGTATTTTTTTAAAAAACCAGGAAGTACTACCAATCTCCAGTTGCTCTTTGGAGGGCTTTTTCCTCAGTAACACCTAGATACCACTGACATGTGGCTAAAAGTATATTTATTGAGAAACTCTAAAAAGCAGGTCATGAGTCCTGGTAATTTCAGCACAGGAAGTTTAATAAGAAACCCAAATTAATTTGGTTCCAGATATATTGGGACTTTGTACCACTATTTCTGATACATGAGAGTGGTGGCATCAGACCCTGACGGTGAGTCAAAAGTAATAAATACTTGGTGTAATCTTAGCAACAGGGTTCTGATTCCTGGTCCTCCTCTTTTATTCTTGCACCATTTTTCTCATTTATTCTTCCAAATCCACTAGATGTATCATATTTTAAGAGTAGGTATATGTTTCTACTCCAGGTAAGTAGACAAAGATTATCATAATTTTCAATGTGAAGATTCCACTGGTGCTATTGGTTTAAGGAGAAAGATATGACTTGTGAATGAGGGAAATAATGAAAATCTTTGTGGGAGAATATGATTTTATCTAGAAAATGGAAGGATAATTTCAATAAAGACAGTAGAAAAAATGGCATTCCAGCTGGGAACAATAAGGTTATTAGAGGCAGGAGGGAAAATACATGGCTTCCATATGGATTAGAGGAAAGTATCACTAGACTGTGGGCTACGGAATTTGTGAGGAAAAACTAGGAGTCCATCATAGAAAGTCTTAACTGGAAGGTCATTTATTTGACGGGTTACAAGAAACAACTGAACTTTTGAGAAAGCCTTCAGAAATGATCACAGTTGTAATTTAGTGTGTAAAAGAACATGGATTGGACTGGAAAAATGAACATTTATAGACAGGACAATCACTCAGGAAATTACTGCATTAATAAAGATGAAGTTGTGGCTAGAGATGAGACTGGATTCTAGAGTTAATGCAGATGTAGAACCAAAACAATGACAGATGATTTAGAAATGGCAGACAAGAGTCAGAGCCCTCTTAATAATGAGTATTTGGAAAAATAATGGAAATGGAAACTTTGGGGGAAGCTTACCTTAGGAGAAAAAGTTCAGTTTATATTTGTTGAGTTACAGAGGTGCTGATGTATCCCAGAAATGGCATCATTTTTAGATGGGGGCGGGTTATGAAGAGATGGTGGGCAAATAGATACGTTCTGAGTGTCTTCAGCAAACAATGGTGAGGCATGAGAAAATGAACAGATGTCGTAAAATGGGTAGACAGCTCTGAGCAAAAAGTCCAAGGGTAGAATATTGGAAGGTAAGTACATTAAACAGGTTTGAGGAGGCAAATAGTGATAGGAGAGATTTTGGCCTGTTTTGTTCACTGTTGGATTCATAATACCTAAAATTGTGCCTGACATAGAGAATGCCTCGATAAATACCACTGAATGAATTAATGTATAAAAGAGGTAGTTTCATGACAAAGATGTTTGTGAACAGTGTGTGCCTAGAAGGGAAAGAAAATGAGGTCTTTTGTGTTTACGAGGTCAACGCTGATCTCTGAAAGACCAGATTCAGAAGAAATGAGAAAAGGCAGAAATCACACCCTTTGGTAAATCATCCTTTTGGTTCCACTCTCATATTCTGAGTAGGTATTCTATCTTTTCAAACCAGAATTTTTCTGTCTGTAACATCTAGGATCTGAGATATGCGTGACAGTATTTTGTTTTGTTTTGTTTTGTTTTGTTTTGTTTTTTTAGGAGGCTATTACCCTTGGAGTTTTACGCTTTACTGAAAAACAAAAACAAAAACAAACACACACAAAAAACCCCAATTGTGAATTAATTAAATCCTAGAAACACAATGTCAGTTCAACATACAATTCAAAATACTAATTCAGTCCTTGGATAAAGTGGGCTTTGTCCTAAATGCTTAAACATTGATTTTGCAAGGAACAATAAATAGCCACCATGAGTGATATAGAGAGTTAATTATTTTCAGTCAGTTTCCCAAGCATTAAATTGTGAGTCTCCTCTGTGTGTGTGTGTGTGTGTGTGTGTGTGTGTGTGTGTGTATCTGGAAGGTAATGTTTGTATATGTCACAGCTTTTTGTCTATGTGCCAGATGACTGAGGAATATCAGACATCAGTGCAACTAATCTCTTTGAATAGAAGAGAAATTCATGTGGGAAATGCTTAGATTTGGGGGTAAGGTAACTGCATTCTATTTGAGAGATTTTATGTGTACCACTTAGGAGTGTGCTTTGCTTTTGTTGTTTACTCACACATTTTGGTTAGCATCACTCCATTAAAGTGCAACCTTTGAGTTCACCAGAGAAAAGTAACAAAAGCTTAGCATTAAGAAAAACATCAATTTACTCTGCAGGTACCAGCAGTATGTTTACTTCATACCCTAAAATGAATGGTTATGTGATGCTTATTTTAAAGCATATTTTATTATAAGACCATAGGATAGATTTTGTTAGATTGGACACTTCGGCAGTGCAAAAGAGATAAAAAATATGTGTAAATTTCACAGACATTCACTCACAGTTAGAGGATGTGTTTGGTAGATGACTTACAGCAATTATGCAACTTTGAAAAGTAGCAGGAAACTGCCGCAGAGGAGAAAAAAAGCTCTAAATTCAGACCTGTGATCAGTTCACTTCTTTCTTCCCCACTAATGTATCCACAGGCAAGCCACATAACCTCTCTCAGTTCAGTTTGCTCATCTACATAAAAAGCCAATATAGCAGAATCACAGCAATAAGAGTTCTATCAAATATGGGTGTTTGGAAAGATAATGGAAATAAAAATTTAGGAAGAAGTTTAGCTTATGGGGAAAAGCTGCTAAATTCAATATAGATTTGTTGAGTTACACAGGTGTTGATGTATTCCTGCAGAGGCATCATTTTGGGAGTGGACACTATGGATATTCTAAGGCTTAATATAGCACTACAATAATTATTCAGCACAAACCACAGTATATACAAGTATTATGCTGGTATTTTAATTTACTTTACAATTACTGAAAAAGTAAAGAACAATTATAACCCCAGTTTTACTTGTGAGATAACTGACTTTCAGAAATCCTGACTTACTCAAGGTCATGCAGATAAATTGAATTAGGGTTCAAACCAGGGTTGCTGAGGCAAGGCTGCTAACCATTTCCCAAATGCAAGAGTACATGTGAAGGTGGTCTTTAAAGTAAAAGTACTACCAACATAGAAAGTGATATACCTAATCAGAAGATATTGCACATGAAGACTGAGTTAGGACAACATTAGTAAGCTCTAACATTTTATTGTATGCTTCCTATGTGCCATGACTGCTCTATATGCTTCCAATTATTCACTCATTGAATCCTCACAGGAACTCGATTACAGGCAGTTTGGCTTTAGATTCAGAACTTCCAACCAGCCACCATGCTGCCTCACCTGTGTGTGAAGATGATGCAAATGACAGTGAGGGTTTTTGCAATGGTTCAGATGAACCGTTTTGAGAAATTTTTAATTTCCGGAGTAGGTTTGTGTCTTATAAGAGGAAGGGCTGGAGTGCGTAGTCACTTTTTCATGGAAAAGAAGGTTCTTGTCATAACAAGTTAAGTTCTTTACATGTTTTGGTTTGATCTTATTTTGATTTGACTAACTCTGACTACCAACTGGCACCGGTTTTGTGAAGGGAAAGTGTTGCACATCTCAGAGGAAATGAGCAGCAGAAGCCTTGCCTACCATATGGGCCACCTTTCTGGGCATGGAAACTGAGGAGCTTAAAGTCAAACTGGTAGTTCCCTAATGTCCACCTTCAGGATCTCACTGTGCTCTTCACTCCTTTCCACAACCACTCTTCTTCCCTCTTCTTAGGTTAATGAATAAAACACAGACCTTCCACTACAAATATCACAATCCTTGGTTTGTGTATTGCAGAAAACTTCAGGAATAACAGTATACATTAAAGAAAATTATAGGGGCACCTGGGTGGCTCAGCCAGAATCAGTTGGACTCTTGATTTCAGCTCAGGTCATTATCTCAGGGTTGTGAGATTGAGCCCTGCATTGGGCTCTGTGGTAACCACAGAACCTACTTGGGATTCACTCTCCCCCTCTCCCTCTGCCCTTCCTCCACTTGTGTGCATGTGCACACAAGCTCACTCTCTCTCTCTCTCTTAAAAAAAAAAAAATTAAAATCAGGTATTTCTTTTTCGATCTTAAGGCATAGAACTTACTAAGATTTATTTACTTACTTTAATCTTTTTAAAAAAGATTTATTTGAGAGAGAGACAGCACGAGTGGCAAGGGCAGAGGGAGAAGGGGAGAGAATCTCAAGCAGACTCCACATGATGCAGGGCTGGATATCACAATCCTGAGATCATGACCTGAGCTGAAATCAAGAGTCCAACGCTTAACTGACTGCATCACCCAGGCTCCTCTTTAATCTGTTTTTATTCTTTTTTTAAAAAAGTAAACTCTGCGCCCAACTTTGGGCTTGAACTCATGACCCCAAGGCCAAGAGTTGCATGTTCTACCAACTGAGCCAGTCAGACACCCCTAACTTACAAAGATTCTCTTTTGCTTGCATCACATTCACTCATTTATTCAATTATTCATTAATTCATGTGTTAATTGCACCTTTACTATGTGTCATTCACTAAGCTAGTCACTGGGAATATTAAAATGAATGAATCTCTTCTTTTAAAGTTTTATTTTGGTATTTATTTCAAAATGGTTAGTTTTGATTCTGTTTTCTATTTATTACTTTGTTTAAATGCTATTATCATTTAGTGATTGGCAATTAAGTACATATTATATTATTACAGCATATATATTATTACATATATATGTATATATGTTACCTATATATTCTCTTTTACATTTTTTAGCCACTTTTTGCACTAAGTAGGGAGTACCACTAAATTTTGTTTTGTTTTTCAGATAAGTTTAGGTCTTTCCTTTCTTTTTTTTCTTTTTTTTTTTTTTTAAAGATTTTATTTATTTGACAGAGACAGACACAGCAAGAGAGGGAACACAAGCAGGGGGAGTGGGAGAGGGAGAAGCAGGCTTCCTGCTGAGCAGGGAGCCCAACGCGGGGCTCGATCCCAGGACCCTGGGATCATGACCTGAGCCGAAGGCAGATGCTTAACGACTGAGCCACCCAGGCGCCCTAGGTCTTTCCTTTCTAAATTTCATCTGTTCTTAAACTGCTCCTGCTTTATCTCACTCTTATTTCTTTTTAATTGTCTTCTTAATAGATGAAAAATCCAATAGGTTTTTTAACTGGTCATTCCCTCCCCTCTGAGTAGAAAGAATGGTGCATTCCCCAGCAGGCTTACTCCTCTTCAGTGGTAATAGACAATGAACCCATAAAATTTATTAGGCAGAAAAGAAATCAAACATCCAAAAATATTTTACAACTCCCCAAACTGGAATCTACCCTAAGCTGCCCTAATAAGGTTGTAAGATTTTTGTTTGTTTTATTAAACTCATTAGCACTGGAATTTTGAGCAGGTTGAATCAACAGTGGATCAGTAATGGGATTTGGGAATTCCTTGCTCTTATTTCATGGATAGGGAGGGTATTCGGAGCTCTGACAAAGCATGTGCCAACGTAGGAGACACTCAATAGTGAGCTTTGAGAATTGTTTCCACTTGAATGCCCAGATATTGTAAAATCTATAACTTCCATGACGATTTTGAAGTGGCAGAACTAAGGAACATGTGCAAAGTTTACCATGATTTACAGAGCTTTTAAAGCTAATGTTTCACAAACTAATCACTTCAGAGATGCACATTTTCCTTTCCTGAACACAAACTAATCATGGAAGATTTTGGATTTCTAGTACTTTTTGCTCTCTTCTCCTTATCCAGCATGTGAAAGAAAAATTGCCTAAGATGCACTAATGTACCTGGTGACACAATTCTGTTCTTCAGGTAGAGATATTGGTGCTTCTTTTAGATGGCCTATAGATACAATGTTTTCCAGACTAATTTAGAAGTCAACTTGACCTTTAAGACAACTGTCTCTAACAGCAATGGGAAAAAAATGAAGAGAAAGCTATATGACTCCTTTAATGTTGGTTTACCTGTAACATTAAGAAAAGCAAATGGAACAATTAGAAGAGATATAGGGCATGATTGTTTTCTGAAAAAAGGTTGAATTAAAGGATGTGTTAGCAAAAGCTTAGATGGTACAGATAGCCTATAGACTTAAAAAGATATTATACATCAATATGTGTGATGTTTTCATAAATCTTAATTGCCTTATAGAAAGAGAGAGTGTTAAAGATGGAGAGAGCTTAGGGATAACTGAAAAATTGGAATGCATCCTAAATGTTGAAGGACCTGCTCTCCTCAGAAACCAAGCAGGAAGAACCCATGTCTCTGGATAATAGGGTTGGTTGTCTCTTTACCACTTAGATGTTTTTAGTCCCATGGTTAATAATCGTACAACTGACATCCAGTATGTCAAAATTAGCCAATTTGGGTTATTTATAAAATGATAATAATAATGTTTATCTCTTAGATAGACAAATGCCTTTAAAGGGAAAGATATAAATACTGTTAACCTTAGGAATTAATAATAATGGGCTTTCTGGTCACATAGGTGTCCATTACATATGCATTGGAACTACAGGTATATTAAGACAGCCTGGAAGTGGATGAGAGAAGGGTTCCGATACCCAGTGGCAACCTAGCACTTGCTGCTAATAAATGCAGACTTCCTGCCTCATCATATATTGCTTCCTTTCTGTAGCTCATCTGGAACTTATCTGGAGTTCACAGAATGGGTAAAGTGCCCCAGACTGCATTAAATTATTTTCAGTGTTGCTGTTAACATGGGGAAAGAGAGCCACAATTAAGTTAACCCAACTCAGGCCAAAGCGGGGCAGAAATAATGAACTCTCTGACTTATCTGGAATTGCTAAATTCAGTAGCATGAGCTCTACATTCAAGAGAAAATGTATTTTTCCCCTGGACATGGAGAAATGAATATTTCACTAATGAAAACTAGGGAAATTCTGGCCCTGATTTCAAATACAAATCACAATGCTGGGCTGTTGTGAAGTTTTGTGTGTAAGTTTTAACTATCTTGTGAAATTCTAGGAAGGTGTACCACCATAATTTATTCTATTTGCCACACTGTATGAATAAAACACCCATTTTATGAAATAAGTGGGGTGAAAAATAAACCATCCCAAATGTCAAATAATCAAAATGAGTATACAATTTATGAGTTGATTTAGAAATGATTATGACAAATGAACCATATAAATAACACATAAGGAGGAAATAAGGCTTAAGACATAATAAGAGAAAGGTATCCAATACAGACTATAACAAAACAAAACAACTATGCAACCTAGCTTATGCAAAATGAATGTGGATCCATAAAATTCGCCCATTTGACTTACTTTCTGCAAACCTAAAGTCTGTTCAAAGCCTTCTCAGTGTTGTTTATTCTTAGCCAATCCAAATGACTACACTGTGTTCTAATTTAGGCAGACTAAGCATGTTCAAATAAATATAACTTGAGTAAAATATATATTAACTGGAGAGCACTGCAAACTCATGACCATCTATTTTTAAATTCTCTATATTATAAATGATATTCTTTTGGCCTTTTGTCGTCTATGAGAGTATACATTTCCAGATAGATAGGCCTTTAAAAAAATCTTATCTATAAAATTTGCTAACATTAAAATTGGGTCCTATTGGTCAACGTATCTCTTAAAGCATGTTTATGTTTTTGGGACTTCATGTGTAATTAAGACGTAGGAGATTATTGACAAAATTCAAGCTTTGATATTTTTCTGACAAGATGATCTTTTAATTAATATTGCTATGTGAATATTTAAACTCCACTGAAGTGGGGACTCCATAAGACAAATAAAATTATACTTAAAAGAAATACACCTAGATCTAAGTACCATAAGACATTTCTAAGTACCACAGTACATCATACCACTGACATTTTCTAAGGCATAAATTAAGATCTTACCATGTTTCTCTGGTACATTTGAAATTTTCACAAAAAAATTTGTGTGTGCCTACTGTATGTAGAAATTATATTCCCATGAGAGGGAACAAAAATAGAGGTTATAAATTTTTAATGAGTCATTAGATGTACAAAGATAAAATGTATTAACTTTTAATGAAAAGACTGAGAACCAATTAGGCTCTAGTTACTGTGTTAGATCCTGATATGGGACAGCATACAAAAGCAGACGTTGTATAGGCCACTACCAAATTTATAGTGGTGTAGATGAACATGCATAATAATATATATATAAAAGTAAATCACAGCTGTGAAAAGCAGTATGACAGAAAAGTGCAAGATTCTTTGAAAGCACATGATGGGAAGAAATTGACCTACTTAGATTATAGAAGCCTTCCCTAAGGAAATAATTGAACGGAGATGTGAATTAAGAGTTCAAGTGAATTAGGTGAAGGGGGCTGGTGAATGGTATTTTAAGAGCAGGAACTGAATGTGAAAAGGTTCATAACAGAAGGAAGGTTAATTAGAAAATACGAAAGAAGACTTTTGTGATTGTATCACAGAGAGGGGGAAAGAGTTCTCTATGAAGGAAGGTGGGCACCAGGCCATGCAAGTAGGTCAAGTAGGTTACATTAAGGATTTCAGTTTGCCCTATGACCACTGGGAATCCCTTTAAAAGTTTTGATAGGGGGTAGCCAGATTTGCTTTTTAATCTGGAACCAATCTGGTGATAAATTGAGGTAAACACAAAACAGGGAGTATGGAGACCAATACATGGATGGCTACTATAGTAATCTAGGTAAAAAAATAGTGTATTTTGGCAAAGCAAATGGAAACCACCCAGATTTGGTGGTGGATTAGATATAGGGGTAGGGCAGAGGGAGGTGTCAGACATGGCTTCCCGTTTTCTAGTTTTCTAAATAATCTAGTTTTCTAATTCCCTCTTTGAGGGAAAACACTTATTCACTTGATTCTAAAAATGCCTAGTGTAAAAGGGGAGAAAAAACTGGTTCCTGTACCTAGACCTTCATCCTCATTAAAGATTAATCTGCTTTGGGGACACCTGGGTGGCTTAGTCAGTTAAGCGTCCGACTCCTGATTTCAGCTCAGGACATGATCTCAGTGTTGTGGGATCAAGCTCCATGTCCGGCTCCATGCTCAGCACAGAGTCTGCTTGAGATTCTCTCTTTTTCTCTCCCTCTTCCCCTCTCCCTACTTGCACTCTCTATCTCCCTCTAAGATAAATAAAATCTTAGGGAAAAAAAACCATTAATCTGCTTTTTGGACAGCCACATCCAAAAGAATGACACTTTCTTACACCCTACACAAAAATAAACTCAAAATGGATTAAAGACCTAAATGTGAGACCTGAAACCATAAAATTCCTAAAAGAAAAGATAGGCAGTAATATCTACAAGGTCAGCTACAGAAACATTTTTCTAGATATGTCTCCTTTGCCAAGGGAAACAAAGGCAAAATTAAACTATTGGGACTACACCAAAATAAAAAGCTTTTACACAGCAAAGGAAACCATCAACAAAACAAAAAGACAACCCACCAAATGGGAGACAGTATTTGCAAATGATATATCCAATATCCAAAATATATAAAGAACTTAAACAACTCAACACCAAAAAAATCCAAATAATCCAATTTAAAAAATGAGAAGGCATGAAGAGACATTTTTCCAAAGAATATATGCAGATGATCAACAGACACATGAAAGATGTTCAACATCACTAATCACCAGAGAAATGCAAATCAAAACCACACTGAGATATCACCTCACACCTGTCAGAATGGCTAAAATCAAAAACAAGAAACAGCAAGTGCTGCTGATGATGTGGAGAAAAAGGAACCCTCTTGCACTGCTGGTGGGAATGCAAACTGGTGCAGCCACTGTGGAAAACAATATGGAGGTTCTTTGAAAAAATTAAAAATAGAATTACCCACAGAATACAAAAGCAGTAATTCGAAAAGATACACATAACCTTATGTTTACTGAAGCACTATTTACAATAGCCAAGATATGGAAGCAACCTAAGTATTCATCTATAAGAGGAATGGATAAAGAATATATGGTATGTATGTATGATGTGTATGTGTGTGTGTGCATACACAGATATATATATATATATATATATATATATATATACACAATGAAATATTACTCATAAAAAAAGAATGGAGTCTTGCCATTTGTAACAAGATGGATGGATCTAGAGGGTATAATGATAAGAGAAATAAGTCAGAGAAACACAAATACCATATGATTTTACTCATATGTGGAATTTAAAAAACAAAACAAATGAAGAAAGAAAAAAATGATGAATAAAAAAAAGAGTCTCTTAAATACAGAGAACAAACTGGTGATCACCAGAGGGGAGGTGGAGGTCGGTGGGTGGGAACAGTGAAATAGGTGAAGGTTATTAAACAGTATACTTACAGTGATGAACACTGAGTAATGTACAGAATTGTTGAATCATTATACTGTACACCTGAAACTAATGTAATGCTGTATGTTAATTATACTTGAATTGAAATAAATAATGTTTTAAAAAGATTAATCTGCTTTTAACATCTTTCTATTCTCATATTAAGCTCCAGCTTATAAACTCATGTTTTCTTTTTTTTTAGAAATGTGTTCAAAATTGATCCAATTTTTCCATTTTGTTCATAAAATTTAAAGAGAATACAAGTGATTTTCAAATGCAGATAGTCTCTTTCCTTAAATTATCAAAGAAAAATAAACATCCTAGTTAAAAATAACGAAGGTCTCTTCGTTCACATAATGTGACACAACCATACCTGCCCACATATAGGCAGTTACCTCCAGTGTTGAATTTCATATAGTTAGGTCGCCTCAGTTGGCAAGCTCCTGTCAAAAGTAAATACGATATACAAACTGGGCAGGAAAGCTCTTCCTTACCCAGAAAGTGGTGTTTCCACTGCTGTCTGGGCCAAATTATCTCTTTTTACAGTACAATTAAAAACTACTCCATGAACATCTATATAAAAAATGAAAAGTGTCAAAACTTATCAAGTCATTGGCAAGTGGCTGGTCATCCAAAACAACATTTAAACTACAAAACTGTTTATATACTGGTTTTGAATAAATTAATACAAACATATCAGAATGCTGGAAGTAAATTAGTGCTCATTTATAGTGACTGGTAGGATCGCGTATATCTTATGGCATTTTGATTTTCTCTGTTGCCCTGTCTTCAACTTTTACTTTCCTGTCTTGATTCTACCATGAAAATTTAATGTTTACTTATAATGTGTCTTGTGGGAATTAAAAAAAAATCACTGTATAATTTTTAGTTAGAATACTCTGAAGTCCTTAATGTGAGGCCCTGTAATGTCACTGGGGTTATTCCAGTTAGCTAGCATTATTTGAAATTTACTTTATCAGAACAGCACAGGAGCTAATATATTTTCCCAATGCCAAAGCCTTTATGTTGCATTTGGGTATACAAGTGAGCTGGTAAACTACACAGGGCCAAATAAAAGCTATCACCTTTTACGTAGAAAATGTGTATTTGAATGTATGCTTCAAAATATATGAAGAGAATAGTAAGTGCTGGAAGATGAGAAATATACACAAGGGATTCCATAAAGGAATGGCTCTTGCATTTGTAGCTTCCAGCCAGTAACTAGAGGTCAAGTCCTCTACTCCTATATTCTCATTTATAGAATATATATAAGGACATGTAGTCTGCTTACTCTTAGTCTGTAGCAGGGTTCAAAATAATATAATTTGCATAGGATTAGACAAAAACATAATAAATATACATTTCATTAGTACTCGTCCTCCTCTGTAGGGCTGCCATAAGAAAATACCACAAATTGTGGGGCTTAAACAACAGAAATTTATTTCTCCATTCTGGAGGCTGGAAGTCCTTGGATATTGGCAGGGTTGGTTTCTCCTTAGGCCTCTCTCCTTGGTTCACAGATGGCAAATTTCTGTGTCCTCACATGACCTTTCCTTTGTGCATGCCTTCCTGGTGTCTCTTCCTCTTATTATATGGACACCAGAGGTCTTGGGTTATGGCCCCATACTTATGACCTCATTTAACCCTATTGCCGATTTAAAAGCTCCATCTCCGAAACAGTCACACTGGGAAATACCTTCAACATATGAATGGGAGGGGGGCCAAATTCAGTCCATAAATAACACCCTCTTTGCTATTTGTATTCTTCAGTGTACACTTTATATTCAGGCAGGAAACCATCACATGTTTTCCCTCACAAACTGATTATAAGAAAGCCTCAAAGCCTATGCATTGCTGAATGAAAACAGGAGTATAGCAGAGTTTATTTCTCTTCCTTTGTCTATCTGAAGTAAGAATTAGAGAAGAACTATCCATGGTAGACTTGCAATGGAGATACAGCTGCTCATTTAGTCCTGTTCAGAGCCAAACACACTACGACATGCTATTTCTTTGTATCTTTGAAAAATAAGGCAGGTGTGTTACAATTAAGTGTAAAAAAAAAAAAAAAAATGTACCCAGGAAGAATAACACAGTAAGAACTCTGCTGAAGCCATGCCAATAAACTGCTCTCCTTTTCCCCATGTTTCAACAGTTGTATATTTGGAGTAGACCAATATGAGAGTCTATATTTAGCAATGGTACACAGAGTACTATGTAATAAACCTAAAATTATTCTTTTTGATCTAGGGTAATTTCAGTAAGGTGGCACATTATAATTATAGACAACCTATAGTGTTGTTGTAGTTTAGAAAATGTTCTTTTTTTAAAATCATATAATTGTTTAGTTTTTATTTTGGAGAAGGAAAGTTACTTTTCCTCTACTTCAACTGAAGAATATATGCAGGTATTACAAACCAATGTGGGCTTCTTCCAGATGGTCCCTGTATTTTCACATTTTTATACAACCTTGGAATCTCCACATGACCGCACACAGGCTCAGAAACCCTGAAGTTATAAACATCTAGGACACAAACAGAGTGATCTAATAAGAGGGAATCTGGATGCAGATTTTTGTAACTGGTGCTGAGTAGCAAAACAAAGTCTGAACAGTGGCAGAAAAGGAAGTGATCTTTTGAGTGACTGATTGATTTAACTGATAACTTTATTCCAGAAGAAGATTTAAGGTGGCTTACAAGGATATGTAAAGCATAACAAGATATAATAAAGACAAAGATGGAAGGGAAAGAAAAAGGGAAAACAAATATGAGAACAGAAAATGAAATGAGACTAAGAAAATGGCCTATCATACTGATCTTTACACCTGCAAGAGCAAGCACATTTGGGCTAAGCTTTCCAGCAGCCTAACTTGAAGAGGGAGACACAGTCACACAGTTCATAGTCTCAAAAAGATAAACCAAACAAATTAATTGCTCATGAGAAGTACAATTATTTTTGGTACTAAAATTAGAAAATTTCTACTGTGGATACTCATAAAGGAGGCAAGGTATGACTTGGCAACATCCTGTTAATAGCTTATGAAACATCTTCATTTCTAGCTAGAACATGTCAAAGAAAGATCCATTGAAGAGAAAACTGCTTGCTTCTTCAGGGAGCCTTAGATACTATTTTTTAGATGTCTGACCTGGTTTACACCTATTGCCTCATCGTAATTAATAATAGCAGCAAATACACTCTCAAAAATGTCCCAGTTAGGATAATAGATTATAGGCTCCCTCTATTTAAAAATTGTCTTCTTTTTTATGGCAAGATTTATGTGACAGCCAAGTTGCATAACCTTTTGACACTCCAAACTCCTCATATCTAATATAAATGATACAGAGAGTAACTGTCATTTAAAAAAAATTTTCTTGGGGTGCCTGGGTAGCACAGTCAGTTAGGTGTATGACTCTTGGTTTCGGTTCAGGTCATGATCTCAGGGTTGTGGGATCGAGCCCCGCATCAGGCTCTGCACACAACAGGGAGACTGCTTGGGATTCTCCCTCACCCTCTGCTCCTCCTCCTGCTCTCTCTCTCTCTCTCTCTAAAATAAATAAATGAAGCTTTAAAAAATTTTTTTTTCTCCATGTATTAGTTTGCTAGGACTGTCATAATCACGCGCTACAGACTGGGTGGCTTAAATTATTGAACTTCATTTTCTCTCACTTCTGGAGGTTAAAAGTCTGACATCAAGGTGTCATCAGTGTTAGTTTCTTCTGAGGCCCCTCTCCTTGGCTTGAGGTTGACCATCTTTCCCCGGTGCCTTCACATGGTCTTTGTGTGTGGGTCTGTGGTCTAATCTCCTCTTCTGATACAGATACCATTCACATTGACTAGGGCCCACCCATAGGACCTCATTGTATTTTAATCCCCTCTTTAAAGACCCTATCTCCAAATACAGTCACATTCTGAGGTACTGGGAATTAGGATTTTAATTTAGGAATTTGGGAGAGTAACCAATTCAGCTGATAATGCTTAGCATATATATTTATTTTCCTACTCTTGCTGAAGAATATTTTACATCAGATTTCAAACGGAGTGATAAGAAAGCTATCTGCATTGCTTTCCCCATTGTACTGACAGAGCACACAGTTTCTACTAAGGTTCTGATTGAAATTAGACAGATAGTAGAATGTGCTCCATCCTCTTTGAAACACTTGGTTCTAGTGTAGTGGGGACAGGTGTGTAGGTTCCCACTTTACACCCTTAACTTTTATATCCTACATATTTCTCTGTATACTTTCTGATTTACAATGCACTGCTCCATTTCCCAAACACACTTTGCTCATTCATGTTTCTGGGTATTTATTTCCCTTTAATTTAAAAGTTTTTCCACTGCTGTAGAAATCCTACATATGCTCTAAATGCAAGATTAATAAGCATCCCTGATTCAATCCTTCATAATTAGTTGACTTTTCCTCTGCATTATGCTACAGTTAGCTATGCTTTTATAATATCCTTACTAGACTGTAATTCCACGGAGATAAAGGTTATGTCTTTTTTATTTGTACACCTCTCTTCTCTGATCCACCTCCCTTTCCCAATTTTTCTCCTTAACCCTGGGTATGTATTATAGCATTTAATGCCCAGCCCCATGCCCAGTCTATGGTTACTGAATAAATCAAGTGACCAACAAGAGATATTTGCTGTCTATGCACTATGTTTAGCATTGCTTTACTCCAAGATAAACATCATATTCTCCATGGGCCATAGTAGCTTTTTTTCTGTCACTGGAAAACTCATGACATTTGCATTTGTGATTTCCTCAACCTGGAATGCTTTCCTCCCAGGATTTCCTCCCTAATTTTAATTCAGGTCTCAGTTCAATTGTCACATCTTCAGTAGCCTTTCCCTGGTCACCCTAGTTAAAATAGTCTGCCTGTTAAGTCATTAGTCTGCTTTATTTTTTCATAGGATTCATGATTACCTGGATTTATTTATTTATTTAGATTTATTCCCTAGGATGTACACTCAGTGAGGACAGGGCACTATCTTTTCATTAGTATGTCTCCATTGTCTAAAACAGCATATTGTAGGTGCTTGAAAAATGTTTGATGAATGAATAAATGAGAAAAGTTTACATTTCGTGTTATTATGTACCTCAGAAAAGATGATACATATCCTTTTTTTTTTTTTAATTTTTTATTGTTATGTTAATCCCCATACATTACATCATTAGTTTTAGATATAGTGTTCCATGATTCATTGTTTGTGCATAACACCCAGTGCTCCATGCAGAACGTGCCCTCCTCAATACCCATCACCAGGCTAACCCATCCTCCCACCCCCCTCCCCTCTAGAACCCTCAGTTTGTTTTTCAGAGTCCATCGTCTCTCATGGTTCTTCTCCCCCTCTGATTTCCCCCCCTTCATTCTTCCCCTCCTGCTACATTCTTCTTCTTCTTTTTTTCTTTCTTAATATATATTGCATTATTTGTTTCAGAGGTACAGATCTGAGATTCAACAGTCTTGCACAATTCACAGCGCTTACCAGAACATATACCCTCCCCAGTGTCCATCACCCAGTCACCCCATCCCTCCCACC
>NW_022589716.1:32309287-32383561 GCF_004348235.1 Phoca vitulina | reverse complement strand
ACTTATTTCGCTCAGCATAATACCCTCCAGTTCCATCCACGTCGTTGCAAATGGCAAGATCTCATTCCTTTTGATGGCTGCATAATATTCCATTGTATATATATACCACATCTTCTTTATCCATTCATCTGTTGATGGACATCTTGGCTCTTTCCACAGTTTGGCTATTGTGGACATTGCTGCTATAAACATCGGGGTGCACGTAGCCTTTCGGGTCCCTACTTTTGTATCTTTGGGGTAAATACCCAGGAGTGCAATTGCTGGATCATATGGTAGCTCTATTTTCAACTTTTTGAGGAACCTCCATACTGTTTTCCAGAGTGGCTGCACCAGCTTGCATTCCCACCAACAGTGTAGGAGGGTTCCCCTTTCTCCGCATCCCCGCCAACATCTGTCATTTCCTGACTTGTTAATTTTAGCCATTCTGACTGGTGTGAGGTGGTATCTCATTGAGGTTTTGATTTGGATTTCCCTGATGCAGAGCGATATTGAACACTTTTTCATGTGTCTGTTGGCCGTTTGGATGTCTTCTTTGGAAAAATGTCTGTTCATGTCTTCTGCCCATTTCTTTTTTTTTTTTTTTTTTAAAGATTTTATTTATTTATTTGACAGAGAGAGACACAGCGAGAGAGGGAACACAAGCAGAGGGAGTGGGAGAGGGAGAAGCAGGCTTCCCGCTGAGCAGGGAGCCCGATGTGGGGCTCGATCCCAGGACCCTGGGATCATGACCTGGGCCGAAGGCAGACGCTTAACGACTGAGCCACCCAGGCGCCCTTCTGCCCATTTCTTGATTGGATTCTTTGTTCTTTTGGTGTTGAGTTTGATGAGTTCTTTATAGATTTTGGATACTAGCCCTTTATCTGATATGTCATTTGCAAATATCTTCTCCCATTCTGTCAGTTGTCTTTTGGTTTTGTTGACTGTTTCCTTTGCTTTGCAAAAGCTTTTTATCTTGATGAAGTCCCAATAGTTCATTTTTGCCCTTGCTTCCCTTGCCTTTGGCGATGTTTCTAGGAAGAAGTTGCTGCGGCTGAGGTCGAAGAGGTTGCTGCCTGTGTTCTCCTTTAGGATTTTGATGGACTCCTGTCTCACATTGAGGTCTTTCAACCATTTGGAGTCTATTTTTGTGTGTGGTGTAAGGAAATGGTCCAGTTTCATTCTTCTGCATGTGGCTGTCCAATTTTCCCAACACCATTTGTTGAAGAGACTGTCTTGTTTCCATTGGACATTCTTTCCTGCTTTGTCAAAGATTAGTTGACCATAGAGTTGAGGGTCCATTTCTGGGCTCTCTATTCTGTTCCATTGATCTATGTGTCTGTTTTTGTGCCAGTACCATACTGTCTTGATGATGACAGCTTTGTAGTAGAGCTGGAAGTCCGGAATTGTGATGCCGCCAGCTTTGCTTTGATACATATCCTTCTGTCTTTATTTCATTTTGATGAAAAACATGTTATCAAAGTAACAATGGTAAATATTATGTTCAATTAATGAAGACAAGGTTCATTCAAGCAAAATAAAAACTGATAATATTGTCATGCATATGCATCCCAATACTCTGAAAAATTACCCTATAGATATGGAATAATGGCCTGCTCACCAATACCGCGTAAGTGTGTGTGCATGTGATTAAAAAATACTTATGCACCAAAAGCACGAGCAACAAAAGAAAAAATAAAATGGACTTCATCAAAATTTGAAACTTTCATGCATCAAAGGACATTATCAAAAAAGTAAAATAAAACCTGCAGAATGGAAAAAAATATTTGCAACTATATATCTGATAAGGGTCCAATTTCTAGACTAAATAAAGAACACCTACAACTCAACAACAAAAAGACAACTCTATTAAAAAAGAGGCAAAGGACTTGAATAGACATTTAAAAAAAAAGATAAATGGCTGGCAAGCACATGAAAAGATGGTCAACATTTTTAGTTCTTAAGGAAATGCAAATCAAAACCACAATCATGTACCATTCTACATCCACTAGGGTGGCAATAATAATAATAATAATAATAGATAATAACAAGTATTGGCAAGATGTTAACAAATCGTAAGCCTCATACATTGCTGGTGGGAAGGTAAAATGTTTCAGCCACTGTGGAAAACAGTTTGGTGTTTCCTCAAAAAGTTAAATATTAAATTATCATATGACCTCAAAATTCTATTCTTAAGTATATACTCAAAAGAACTGAAAAATTTATTCAAACAAATACATGTACATGCATGCTTTTAACAGCACTTTTCCTAATTATAAAAAAAGCCATGGAAACAGCCCAAATGCCATTTATGGATGAGCCTCAAAAACATTATGCTAAGTGATAGAAACGAGACACCAAAGGTCACATATCATATGATTCCATTTATATGAGAAATCCAGAACAGATAAAGCAAAAAGATATGGGGCACCTGGGCGGCTCAGTCACTTAAGCATCCAACTTTTGATTTTCACTCAGGTCATGATCTCAGGGTCGTGAGATTGAGCCCCATGTCTGGCTCCGTGCTGGGTATGAAACCTGCTTGAGATTCTTTCTTTCCCTCTCCCTCTGCCCTCCTCCCCTCCCTGCTCTCATGCTTGCTTGCTCTGAAAGAAAAAAGAAAGAAAAGAAAAGAAAAGAAAAGAGAAAAGAAAGAAAGAAAGAAAAGAAAGAATGTAGTTTGCTGGTTGCTTAGGGCTGGAGGAAGAAGGGATTGGGAGAATCTTTGCAATGGATAAAGGGTTTTCCTTTGGAGTGATGAAAATGTTTTGGAACTAGAAAGGGGTGGTACTTGCACAACAGTGTGAATATACTCAATGCCACTGAATTGTTAACTTTAAATTAGTCTATATGTTATGTGAATTTCACCTCAATAAATTATTTTCAGAACTTATGGTTCTGATTCTTTTGGATAGCAATATTTAATTTACTTGACATAGACATTAAATATGTTTCCTATATCGGATACAAACTTTGTAATATATAAATAATTATGTAAAAATACATACTACTTAAACCTATAACACCACTCAGTACAAGTTTAGTTGTATTTAGAGAAAGAGAATGTTCTTTTCTTTTTGGGCTGAGAGAAGATTTCCTGTATTACAAAGAGATTTGTCTATTTAATTTCTTATCTCAACCTCCAGTAACCACAGCATTCCCTTTTGGACAATATTCAAAACTCATAATAGGCACATTAGGACATTCAACATGATTTTCTTGATCAGTAAGTATTCAAATGAGGTATTTACAATTAATTATTGAATTCTTCTCACTAGGTATTCTTTGGATCATTAAAGAAGTAATCCCATTAGCTATACCAAGGTATCTCCATGGAGACCCCACAGGAACTAGTACATACTGAGATTGGATGTCACACTAAGCTATAATAGCCCTGGAGGCCAATTCAGCTTTGAATTGATGGGCTTTGGCCACATCAGCCCTTTGACCCAAATTGCTCCTCAATGTGAGAATAGGTGAAGATTGTGAATGGCTCAGTCATTTCTCAGTCTGCGGTCTCCGTAAGGAGATAGCTATAATGAGCTCCAAGTATTCTACATAAAACATTCCTATTATGGGTTGAAGGGTTGAACTGTCTCCTCCTCAAATTCAGACACTGAAGTACTAACCCCCAGTACTTCATAATATGACCTTGTTTAGATATACTCTCTGCAGAGGTAACAAAGTAACGCCATTAGGGTGCACCCAAATCTAATATGACTGATGTCCTTATAAAAAGGAAAAATTTGGACACAGATAGAGGAAAGATGATGTGAAAAGACGTAGACAAAAGACAGACACACACAAGTCAGGGAAAGAGGCCTGGAGGAGATCCTTCCCTCATACCCTCAGAAGCAATCAACCTTGCGGGCACATTGATTTTGGACTTCTAGGCTCAGTTTCTGTTGTTTAAGCTACCTAGTCATTGGTGCTTTGTTATGGCAGCCCTAGCAAACTAATACAATTCATAACCCCTTTTTCACTTGCCCATTTTCCTAGAAGGACTGGAAAAAAAATAACCTTAAACTTAATATTCATTTTCTTTGCCTTCATTATGATAGAGGAGTCAGAACACTGGTCAATAATAATTGGTTTCTACTAAAAAGATAATAAACGTAAGTTAAACTTGATTCAGCAAGATTAAAGAAGTCGTCTTTGGGGAGAACTTTATGGAAAACTTGAGCTTTCCTCATAAAAGGAACATATGTCACTGGCTCCTGTCCTTTCTATTTTCTTCTTGCCTTGAACCAGACAGGCAGTCAGGAGCTTTAGCAGCCACCTTGGCAGCATGAGGTAAGAAACTGGCACATTGAGGATATTGGAGTGGTAGTACATAAATGTCCTGGATGATAATATCATTAAGCAGTTGCAAGAATACTTTACTGACTGCCTCAATATGCTTGATATAGACAAAAATTAACTTCTAAAATAAAAATCACTCAGTTAAGCATTAGTTAGCCATAGTCAATAGTTTTCCTGATACATACTCTTAAAACACTTCCCCAATGAAATAAATGAATATACATCTTAATTTGCCCTCTTTTTACTCAACCATGCTTTCATCATATCCCCTTCTTTGTCATTACTTAAAAGGCTCTGTATATCTAATAAGTAAACCTAAATGAATAAAGCTATTTGTTTATTAAAGCTGAAAGAGAACACTTTCAAAATCATGGCAATAATTATTCTTCAAAATAGGACGTATGGGTACTTTTTATTCCTTATGTATTCTGTATTTTCTAAAGAAACTTTATTTTCCATCAATCTTATTTCTATTTTCTTTTTTTTTATTTTTTTATTTTTTTTATTTTTTAAGATTTTATTTATTTATTTGAGAGAGAGAGAATGAGAGAGAGAGCACATGAGAGGGGGGAGGGTCAGAGGGAGGAGCAGACTCCCTGCAGAGCAGGGAGCCCGATGCGGGACTCGATCCCGGGACTCCAGGATCATGACCTGAGCCGAAGGCAGTCGCTTAACCAACTGAGCCACCCAGGCGCCCATCTTATTTCTATTTTCTATTTAAGACTCCGTGGAAGTACAGTTTAAGACCATTCAGCGGTTTTCCTACCCATTCAGTGGTCTGAACAGCGGGAGCTGCAGACCAGTCCTCAGTAGGGAACTGCTGGGTAGATATCAATGGTACCTGCACATCTTCAGACAGATTGAGTAGCAATAAATTCAGGAACTGGTGTGGTCCATTCAGCCTGCAATCCCTAGTCATAGCTTTTCAGGTTTTCAATCTCCTCAGGATCTCTACAAAAGCAGAGATCAGGCACGACCACCCACGGGTATTCACCACAGATGGTGCCACACATGCGCAGAATGTCAACACCCTCCACATTAAACTTGCTAACTGAGCGCTCTTGTTGTGGTTCCAGATGGCAATGTCCACATGGCACAGAGCAATGGTAGGCAGGTTAATATAACCTGCCTCTGTGAGAGGCTGGTAGTTAGCTCAGGGATCTCCCACAAGGCTGCCTGGATTTGGTTAGTGAAGTTTCCAAGAGTGAAGTGGCCAGCAATAGGAGGGTCTTTAGTGGAAGCAACAAACTGTAGCACTGGTCACTGACCAGTATTCGTGAATGATATCACACTGACATCAGCCAAGTTTTCGATGGCAGGAATAGCACGAGCTGCTAGCAGAAGCTTCTCCCAGGTTCTCTTGAGATTCATGATGTAGATGCATTTTGTAGATGTACTGTTCCATTTGAAAGTCAATATTGGTGCCAAGGTTCCTGCTACACGGAATTTGCGGACATCCTCCTCCCTCATTTGCCTGATATCAAGGGCTCCAGACACTGTGAAAGTTTCCCTTTAAGTTACGATGGGAACGCAGAACAACGCCATATGGACCCCTCTCTGGGTAAAGTTCCAAGGTTTTTTTTCAAAAGTGGCATATATTGCTTTTTAAAATTAAAATAAAATAAATAATGTTATAGAAAAAACTAGAGCAATGTTTAATTCTATGAATGGGGGACAAAATAGCAATTACTGATTTAAATATTATTAGTTTTTATATCAGACAAAGATATTTGCTTAAATATTCACTTATCACTAAAATATTTTCCATCATGTTAAGAGCGTATAGTCAGTTAAATATTGCATCTTTCCTCACTCACATTTTGATGTGATTTTTAAAATGAGTATCCAGTTACCATGGCAATAAATGACATAGGAATGCATAGATTAAATTGGAATGGAATCAAACACCAGATAAATTCAGAATGCATGCAACACCTTCATTTCAGACAAGTACTTTTTCTATCCCCACCATCTTCGTAAATGGTAGTCAATCCAAACAATCTGTCCTTAAAAAATATGATCCTAAAATATGCATTTTTGGTGATTGGAGTCCAACATAGTCGCTGCAAAAAGTTATGGTGAGATTTTATGTAGATCACTTAATCATGGTTTTTTTGACAAGAGGATAGTTACCAGAATTCTGTGGCCAAAGACAACTAATCCTTAGTCTTTTCTAATAAAAACAAGTGATATTTGAGTAATTATATACTGAACTAAATTCAGAGGGATAAATATTTAATGTAATTAGAAATTATATTTTCTCAATGGAATATATAAAATTTGTATATATACATAAATTTTTCTTGGGAAGAAAAAGTCATACAGCTTTGAGCTAAAACAGAACAATTTCCTCCTTTTTTATTCTTGCAACATGAAGCATTTTTTATTACCCATGTAGACAGTAAAAGGTTTGAGAAAGCTGATGAACTTATGAGTTTCCTTAAATATATGGCTAAGAATTGAACACTATTTTATTTGACTGTAACTATTTTGTTACACATTTTTCATTTATCAAGAGATGTTGAAAATCTTTTGAAGGGACTTAGGGTTTAAAGGTTGACGAAACTATGGGTTTTTTCCCACTCTCCTAACAAAAGGCTACAAGATACTGTTGAAAGTTCATGGTGGTTTCCCCCCCAAGCAAATAATGTTTCCAGAGAATAGCTGAGATTCTCCAGTGTTTTGACTGGTTGATCTCCTAGTCATCTTTTAGCCACAAACCATAGGGATACTGGCAAACATCTGTTTAGTATATAAAAAAAGTAATAATCTTTATAGGAGTGTCTATACACAACTAAACCTGTAGGGTCTTAAGCACAAAGTGATTGTGAACATAGGTCCCCTGGGTTAATAGCAGGGAATCAAATGCATTAGGAAGTTCAGCAGGAAGGGGCCGATAAGAAAAATTCTTTGTTCCTTTGGATATAGCAATACTTTAGATAAAACTCAAGTAAATTTTAGAGTGTATCCAAGTCTAACTTGGATGAGAATAAAATATGGAGTGAATATTGAAAAGAAAAAGCAGGAAAGCATTTAAAAATTTTTGTTCTCACTAAGCTATAATATTTGTAGTTCAAAAATAAATTATTATTATATTATTTTAAGATTTTATTTATTTATTTGACAGAAAGAGACACAGCGAGAGAGGAAACACAAGCAGGGGGAGTGGGAGAGGGAGAAGCAGGCTTCTGCCGAGCAGGGAGCCCGATGCAGGGCTCGATCCCAGGACCCTGGGATCATGACCTGAGCCGAAGGCAGATGCTTAACGACTGAGCCACCCAGGCGCCCCAAAAATAAATTATTTTCTAGTCATTTTAAGGACTCTCTAGTTTTGAAATCCCATTCACATAGAAGAACAACTGTCAGAAGTCTCCTAAAATAGTCACATGGAGCACCCAATATTTATAAAGATAGAAAAACATAACATTTAATATGACCATCAGAATTTATTTGCTATATGAAATAAGCTATGTGGATAAATGGGTGGGTTAATGTGTCATGGTATCTTTTTTTTTTAGTCATTTGAATTATAAAACTAATACATGCTATCCCATATACCTGATGTAATCACTCTTAAAATCATGTGTAGCCTTTTTTGTTATTGTTTATTTAAACATACACAATTATTTAGTTTTACAAACAATATTGTACTTTATATATGTGGGAATAAATGAAGACCAACCAAATGATAACAAGCAAAGAATATTTATTCAGAATTTGCTATAAAATATGTGTGTTATTTGACTGCTAATGTTATCAGTAAGGCTTCCAGTCAACAGCAGGCTATTTAAAAAAACAAAATGAAACAAAAAACAGTAGGCTATTAGTAGCTACGTTTCTGGGGAGTCAAAAGTTATATGGGAATTTTCAACTACATGCGGGTCAGCACCCCAACCCCTGCTCAACTGTGTATATATAGTCTATCCATTGTCCGTTTATTGTCTTTCATAGACTACTCAATAACTTGATATTTTCACTTAAAGGTAAGTCACTGTCAGGCCTGTGAGTCAACACATGTATGTTTTCCTCATTTTTTTTTTTTTTTTGGAAGAGCTGCATAATATACCATAGTAAAATAGACCAAAATGTGTAGTCAACTGTTCTGAAGGACATCCAGATGGCTTTCAGTGTTTTGCTATTCCAAAATATGCTGTAATAAATGTCCTTAACTAAGCATCTTAACTTAATGGTATCATTAACAATATTGGTCAAATTCCCAGAATTTAAATTCCTGAGTCAAAGGTTATGTTTATTTGAAATTTTAATACATACAAATGCATCATTTTAAGGGCTTTTAACAAAGTCCCTAAAATGGTCATCACTGTTAAAAGCTGAGACCCCTGATGCCCTAGCTCTTCATCTCTAGACATCAATAGATATTAGATGATTGATTTTCATTTCCGGGTGGCAAACTAAGCACACCTGGCAAGTCCACAGCACCCCATTCCTAAAAGTCACACTCATAAAAAAATAAATGGAACAAGTGAATTTTGAGCAATCATGGACAGGTAGAAATTGAAGAGGGAAATTGCAGCCCAAAAGATCAAGGACTATCGCTTATTTCAGAAGGAATTTTACAGTTGTAGGGTTGTATGAAAAAATAGGAGGAAGCCCAGGGACAATATCCTAGGTCACTAGAGCAACCTGACAGTTTAACCTCTGTCAAATGCTTCTTAGGACAGGCAGTGAAGATCCAAGTATCCGTTTCCAAGATGAAGCAATGAGTAAGTGACTTTACATCAGAGACTCGGGGCAGTACCTTGTTAGTGGCAATGGATGCCTGAGAGGAATGAGGAGCACTACAGATTACTAGCTGTTCAGTCAGTGTCTAGTTCTGTATCTTATCCATTCTCACTGATAAGTGGCAGAAGTAAAGACCATGGTTGGAGCTGGTGAGTTGTGCGAAGAATAAGAAATATAGTCTAATAGGAAAACTCAACTACTAAGATGAATACACAATTTCTTCTCAACACTTGTGGGAAATCAATGCCATTAAAGAGAGAGAACAAACACTGGGACAAACTTACACATATGGAAACAGAATAAGAGAACAAGATTTTGAAAAATTAAAAATAATGTTTTTAAAGGAGACTGCATTTTATTCAATAATAAGATTAGGTGAATATAAGGAAGAACCAACAAGAGCTATAAAATTAAAAACAAACTAGGGGCACCTGGGTGATTCAATCAGTTGTTTCCGACTCTTGATTTCAGCTCAGGTCATGATCTCAGGGTTGTGAGATCGAGCCCTGAGTCAGCTCCATGCTAGGTGTGGAGACCGATTAAGATTCTCTCTCTCCCTCTGCCCCTATCCGCTGCCCTCAACGGTAAGTAAGTAAGTAAGTAAGTAAGTAAATAAATAAATAAATAAATAAAAAGAAACTTGTTGGAATAGGCTAATGCATAAAATGGACATGGCTGTAAATGAGAATGCTGGAAAATAGAGAAAATAGGAAAAAAACAGAAATCATAAAAGAAAATTTTAGAGATTTGGAAAATAGGTCCAGAAGTTCCAGAAAAAATCATCTAAATGGAGCTTCAGAAAAATAATTTGAATGGAGAGTAGGCAATATTTAAAGAGATAAAAAAGGAAATTCTTCTATAAGGATAGAAAGGTATGACAGACAAAAGAGCACACTCAGTATTGAGGAGGGTTTACAAAACCAAAGCAAAGCAAAACAAACAAAAAACAAAACAAAGCAAATCCAAACCAATTGGTTCCAAATACATATGTATACATCTGAAATTTCAGAACATCTAGGTTAGAAGGAAAATCCTAATAATCTCTAGAGAAAGTAAATCATAAAAACAAGGACTACAGTCTACAATTAATTTACACAATTTGTTGGGAGGCTGCCCCATAATGTGCTATACAGGACGACATATTTGTAAGTCACCCTGAAAGGGCTCTGGTCTGCATCTGTGTCTCATGGTCTCTCTGTTCTAAACCATTAGGTTCTATCTCTCTGGCAACCTGTCACTTGCACTTATTAAGCTTCAGTTGGTTTGTTCTGTCCTTTGACTCAATACCCTATTTTCTAGCTTCTCTCCTTTCAAAAAGATGGCTCATGCAGACTTACTGTTCACTAATACTACTTTTATGGGTTGGCCTTAGGAACTATGCCCATGGCAGCCCCTATAGCCATCACCTTGTTCATGAACATTTAGATTGTTTCAAAATGTTTGTTTTTACAAACAATTCTACACTGTACATCAGTGAACACTGAATGTTATTTTAGAGTAGATGAGCAGTAGCAACGCTGGATCACAGGACCTACAGGTTTCAGATTTGAATAGATAGTGCTAAATTCTCCTACAGGATTACTGTATAGATTGACTTTCTCATTCACAGTTAAAGAGAGTACTTTCTTAGACACTGGTTATTAACAGTTTAAATGCATGTCAACTGATTGGGTGAAAAATGAAATCTCATTGTCAATCTCCATTTACTGCTTTATCATATTTTCTTGTGTCCTTATGATTTTTCACAAGATTAAACCTAAAATCACTGAAGTATGCACTCTTACATCTGTAAGTACCCTGAAACCTGAAAGCCACAAATTGTTTCCATATATATTTGGAAGTAAATTAAGTTTTCTTAATGAAGTTTTCCATCAAGAATTTCTCAGCCATGGGTAAATGAGGGAGTGTTCTTACCAAAATGAGTAACATCTTGGATAGTTACCCAAAAAAACCCATTTAAATCACAGAGCCAAATTTAAACACAATTGAGGTTAATTCAAATGTCTGGTCTATGAGTTTCAGAAATAGTGGGCCACATTCAGGTTCTGTTCCATAATCAACTACATTCCAGATTATATTTGTATGATGTTTGCATTGCTGACATTTTACGATTTTTGTTTGTTTCTTCTTTCTTTCCTCTGTTTCTCATTTCTTTCCTTCAAGTGTGTTATTTGAACAATTTTGGGGATTCTATCTTGATTGATTTTCAGGGTATTGCTTTGTACAATTCATTTTGCAGTGGTTGCTCTGGACATTAAAATATGGTCTGTTGGGTATCTTCATTTAGCCACTTTAAGTGGACTATAAAAAACTTCCTTTTAGGCCAGTTTACTTTCCCAATATTATATGTAATATTATATTTCATTATATATATGTGATTGTTTCAATTATTTCCTCAGTGTATTGAATGACCCAACAGATTATATTTTTATTTCTACTATGAAATAAAACTTAAAAGGTTCATCAGGATAGTATATATGTACCTCTATTTTTACCATTTCATTATTCTTCTTTCTGAAATTCTATGCCTTCTGTTATCATTTCTTTTCTGTTGGAGAGTTTTCTTTAGACATTCTTTAAAGGTAGGTCTGCTTCCAACAAATTTTCTGTTTCCCTTCATCTGAGAATGTCTTTATTTTTCATTCATTCCTGATAGACAGTTTCTTCTAGATATAGAATTCACATCTGACAGTTCTTTTCTTTCTGCTCATGAAAAATGTTATGCTCATTTCTTCTAGCCGCCATAGTTTCAGATGACAAAATGGTGTCATTTGATTTGATATCCCTTTGGCTGTTTTAAAAATTTTTTCCATTGTCTTTACTTTTCAGAAATTTAATTATGATGTGTCTTGGAATGGATTCTTTTGTGTTTAACCTATTTGGATGTGCTAAGCTTCTGAATCTATAAGCTTAGGTATTCCACCAAATCTAGGAATTTTTTAAAAATTATTTATTTATTTATTTATTTGAGAGAGAGAGAATGACAGAGAGCACGAGAGGGAAGAGGATCAGAGAGAGAAGCAGACCCCCCGCTGAGCAGGGAGCCCGATGTGGGACTCGATCCCGGGACTCCAGGATCATGACCTGAGCTGAAGGCAGTCGCTTAACCAACTGAGCCACCCACGCGCCCAAATCTAGGAAGTTTTTAGCCATATTTTTTCAAATACCTTCTCAGCCCCAAGATCTTTCATTCTTTGTTTTGGGAGGGGGGAGCATTTATTTGCTCTCGGTTATTCAGGTTGAGTAAATTCCTCTGCTCTGTTCTCAAGTTTCTGGATTCCGTCTTTTAACTTTACTTTACTGTTGTGTCTATCCAGTGAGTTTTCTATTTCAGTCATATTTTTCAGTTCTATAATTCCCATTTTGTTGTTTTTAATCATTTATAGATTAGATATTAGCAAATCACATAGCTAAAATTTTCTATTTTTCTTCACTTGTGTTGGGAATTTTTAATTAGTTGTTAAAAACATGGAGCTTTAAAGTTTATGTCAGATAGTTTCAACATCTGAGTCATCTCAGCACTGGCATCAGGTGAGAGTCTTTTCTCATTCAAGCTATGCTTTTCCTGGTTCCTGGTACAATAAGTGATTTTTGGTTGTATTTTGGACATTCTTGATATTATGTTAAGAAGCCCTGGATCCTATATACATCTTTGATTTTAGCAGGAAGTCTCTGTTTAGGTTCAATTTACAGGTTATTGCCTACTTTTCTGGGCTGTACCCCAAAGAGAATTTAGTTTTCTGATCTCTTGCTTCATTATTCTGTTTGAATTCCCACTGAATTCTGCTGTAGTCACCTTGGGAATGAAAGGTGTTTCCACTGGCCATTGGGTGAGGGAGGCTGGACTCACAATAGAGAGAGCACTTTGCCTGGCCTATTTTTAGCCATCTAGTTCCAGTGCATATCCTCTTCTGTATCTGCTGGTCCCTCTGGGGCAGGGAAGTTAGGCATCCCCTTTCCCAACCCTTTGCCAGAAAGAGAATGTTTATCTTCTTCTTCTTTTTTTTTTGGTCTATTTCTATGCGCATTAGCAGTTTCAGGTCACAGCCCTCTCTGATGCCCACTCTAAGATATACGATATATGAAAAGCAAATCCAGGAAATTATGTCTGGTGTTGTTCTTCTAGTCTTGAGGTTCCTTGCCAGGGCAACTTCTTTCCATGCTTTTAGTCCTTTTATGACTGTCTATAAAATTATTTCTAGAGTACTTAGCAGTATTTTAGAGAGGAGGAACAGGAAAAAGTCAATCTATGACATCTTAAATTCTGAAATACTTCTTAAAATTTGCAATACACTCTCCTATCTTCTTAGCTGTTTCTTACCAAAGCCCTATGGGGTTTGCTTTTGGGAAGGTGTAACTCTCTTCATAAGGTAAAATTCAAAAGGGCCAGATCTACTGTAAATATATCTAACTTCTAGGAAGCAAACTGCTAAGAAATAAGCTTCTACTGTAAAATGAAACAACCCAAAACTTAAGAGCTTAAAAAAAATCTATCTAGCTCATAAGTGTGTGGGTGAACTGGGCCATTCTGAATTAGGGCACCTTGGCTGATCTCTACTGCACCTGCTAATGTGTCTGTGGTCATTCTTTATGTTTAGAGGATCTAGAATGGCTTCCCTCACATGTCTTATAGTTGTTGATTGTTTGCTGGTGTGATGGAGATGATAAGGTCACATACCTTCTTTCAGCAGGCTAGCTCAGTCTTTCTTCCATGGAAGTGGAAGGACTCCAAGCAGAACAAGAGAAGGTAAGCCTCAGTGAAAACTACTTTTCAAGTCTTTGTTTGCCTCATGCATGATATTGCCCCATTGGTCAAGCAAGTCACGAGACCAGGCTCAAAGTCAGTGTAAGAGCTAATTCCTAAAGGCTGTGGATATAGGCAGAGGAAGAACGTATGGCTACTGAACAATCTACCACAATCAAGTTCTGACCTGTATCCAATCACAAGTTAGCTCCCATTTGCATTACTTTTACAATTTATAATGCCTATTATGTCTATTACCTCATTTGTTTTCTCATAAATATCTCATCATGTTTGCTATGTGGAAGGCATAACTGTCCTCCTTGATATAAAATTCAATGTTTATGGCTAGTCCAAATATAATTAACACGTTGACAGTTGAACAAACAAAAGAATAAATAAAGATTTGACATACATTATATTCGGGCATCTTCCAGGTTCTACGAAATGTTAGGTATAATGTAAGATCTGATGTTTTCATTCTTTGTTATCTCTTTCAAGTTATAATGGGATCTGCTTAGTTCTTTTATTGTAGGCTTTGTTGAAAAAGTCCATATCTATCTTAATAACATTTTCCATGAGTTTATAAATGAGGAATATATCCTCTGCACAGATGGAAATAATTCTTACCTGCAGTCTATTCTTATATGTGACTTTTAAATTTATTGATCATATTTATTCTGAGATGCAAAACCACTGAGACTCTCATTATGTCTACTTTGAGGAGCAGTTATAACTATAAGATTAAATGTTTTGATTTACTATAGTTAATTTGGAAGTTAGGAGAACACTGTCTTTTGTTTTGGTATTGCTATTATTATCTATATTTTATTCTATTAAAAACATCATTTTTAATGTTGTCTGTCTTCGCAATTGTTAGTCCAATAATTTCAATTCAAATAAGTTACTTCTAGCTCTTCTCCAGAGTTAAAACTAATAATTTAACATCCATTATTTCACAAAAATTATTTAGATTTCTTCTTAAATATAACATGCAACAACTGCAGTATTGGAGGCATAGAGCCTGCTTTTGAGCTCTCTGTGATATCCTTGTGAGTTCTTTCCACAGCTTATCTGTATCAGCTTGTAACTACTTCAGATGAGCTGAGCATCATCTGCAAACTCGCATATTCCATTTTGCACATACTCTTTTAGATCAATTATTATGTGAGAAGCTGAACTACTTTATTAAAATGTGAAACAAGTCTAAACACAGCATATAGTTCCAGGTACCCTCCTGCAAACAATTCTCTATCCACAAAATTAATAAGCTATCCCTTTTCTTTGTTGGCTTTTTTTTCTATTACAAACGTGTATATCCATGAAAATGCCTGCCTTCTAACACTTAGTGTCAGAGTGGAGGGAAACAGTGTTTTGTGAAGGTATAAGAGAGTTTAATACATTGCCAAGGGCTTAAAAACTCAGTAATTGACAGCTATCTCTTTCTTTGGTCTATACATTTATTTCTCCTACTGGAGAACCCCAGTGAGGAAAGATTTATACTATTTATCCTTAGAATAACAATTTGACATGTTTTCTACCCACCCCCCTCCTACGTAGGTTATGTTTCCTTAAGTGTGCAGTGAACCACTCTATCTTATATAGTGCACCAATCAGTTAGGCATGCAAGTGAGTTACTGGTCTGAAATTCCAAATCTTTCCACAGTGCTTTTTTATAGGTGGTGTCAAAATAAAAGCCAATTCAAAATAAATAAAACCACCACTCTCATTTATAGTGTTAGGGCTTAGGACAAGCAACAACAGGCACAAATACACCAGTACATTCTACTAGACTCTTTCTTAGTCATTAGTGATACTGATACCACCAGTGGTAAACTAGCAATACCTCACTGGCTAAAGGAAACATAAGATACAAGAAACTTCCTCTTACAATGATTACCTCCTTTCTCTGGAATCTTTGTTTATGCCAGTGGTCTTCACCTGGGACAGAATTTGCCCATCTTGGGATATTCGGCAACATCCCAAATGTTGACATTTGACATTTTTAGTTTTCACAACTTCCATGTGGTAGTGCTATTGTTATCTAATTGATAGGGGTCAGGTAAGCCGCTAGACATCCTACATTGCACAGGTCAGCCCCTTACAACAAAGTATCTCGCCCAAAATGTCAAAACTGCCAAGAATGAGAAACACTGGTTTTATACTATCTTCTTTTACATATGTTCACTCTTTTGGTTGGTAACCTCTATCCAGTGTTGCTAAATGTTCACCATGATCGTGGAGCCTGACATTTGTTTTGATAATCAGCATTCTGCTGTGCATATGATTTCACAACATATACAGAACACATTTTTTATAACATACCCATATGAAATATATGATTTGATTTTATCTTAATTTTGATCTAATTATTGTACCTAAACAAGCATTGTCTTATATTAAATTATCTTTGGACAACTCCCACTGACTCCTGGACTCCCCTAAAAGCTAGAAGTTACCAACAAAAAGAGTGAACATATACTCATCATACCTAACAGAAATACAACCCTTTTAAGTAATGGTAAAGGAATCCACATTCAGGATAACTCTGATTCTGAAATTATCCCTCTGAACGTTTAGTGTTCCATAGTGGGCATCACACTTGGAATCCATACTCCACAGCTTCTTGAGCTGCATAATACAGTATAGAGACAGACCCAACCAGAATAGCAGAGTTTCAAAGCAAATAATAATTTCCAAGAAAATCTGACCAAAGGTAAAATAATTGAGACACAGAAATGATCAGATGTCCCTTAGGTCCACTGTTTTAATTCATTCAGACCAAATTTAATTTCTTTCAAGCTAAAGCATATGAGGAAATGCTAATTTGCATGGGTACTTTAGCGGTAATATTCATTAAGACTATTATAGTTCATTGCAATGTCAAAAGATACTTTTTTTTCTTTTACAAGCTGATACGTATTAATGAGAAACTTACTGACCCTCCTTTTTCCTGTGTGTGACCCATGGAACAAGAAATCATTGGGATAAAATCAGCAATTTCACAGTTCTTATTCTCTGTCAAACAACTATACACTGACAGATTCTTCAAGTTTGATTCATTAGGCAAATTTTTCATATGTAAGGCTAATATGCTATGACTTTTAGCTCTCAGTAAATTTAATCATTGTACCATTTATGTGTGCCTATTCACTTTAATTTCACTTTACAAGAGGCATGTGTGCTTTAAAATATAGTGCCACGTGAGCATAGAATCAGAGAATTTTAGTGCTTGAGATCATTTAGTATCAACCTTGTCATTTCACAGAGTAGAAACTGAGGCATATAATGAATGCCAGATGGCAAATTAATGAATCAGACAGAATTGTCAGTTCTTAGCTTACTGTTAAATTCTCTTTGTGCTACCATTTTGCTCCTGTTATGTGATTTCAATATTAAATTCAAGCTTGACTTTATAACATGATTATTCTTTTCTCACCAAGAACTTTCAAATAACCATTTCACATTACAAATTATAGATGGTAACTAAATATTATCACTAGTAATAATTTAAGTGAAAGATTTTATTTAAATGATGGATTATTTTATACAAATCATTTTTTGTAGTATCAAAAGTATCTCAAGAATAATTGCAGTCTTTTACTTTTAGAACAGGTTTTTTATCGGGGACGGAGCAAGATGGTGGAGGAGTAGGAGACCTGGATTTCATCTGGTCCCAGGAATTCATCTGGATAGGGATCAAACCATTCTGAACAACTACGAACTCAACAGGAGATCGAAGAAAAGAATAACAACAACTCTCTGAACAGAAAAGTGACCACTGGGGTGCCTGGGTGGCTCAGTTGGTTAAGCAACTGCCTTCGGCTCAGGTCATGATCTCAGGGTCCTAGGATCGAGCCCTGCATCGGGCTCCCTGCTCGGTGGGAAGCCTGCTTCTCCCTTTCCCACTCCCCCTACTTGTGTTACCTCTCTCGCTGTCTCTCTCTCTGTCAAATAAATAAATAAAAATCTTTAAAAAAAAAAAAAAGAAAGAAAGAAAGGTGACCACTTTCTGGAAGGTAGGACGTGCGGAGAAGTGAATCCAAGGCGATAATTCGGAGGATAGACGGCGGGGTAGGGGACCTCCATTGGCCACTTCTGGCAAGTGATAGAGCAGCAGAGCACAAAATCGGAATTTTTAGAAGTTGGCTCTGCTGAAGGACATCGCTCCAGTGGCTAAGCGGGGGGTGGAACCCTCGCGGGAGAGTGCAGTCTCAAGACCCTCGGGGTCACAGAAAGACCGGGCATGCCTGAGTATGGCAGAGCTCCCAGGGAGCGGAGAAGCCGGCTGCAGAGACGGAGCCGAGGTGCAGGCTCTCAGCTCGGGGTTGCCATAAACCCTGATCCGCGGCACAGTTGGCCACTGCTCCTCCAGCAGAGACCCAACAAGCAGCAGATCCGGGGAGACTCCCCTTCCTCCCCCGGGAGGAGCGGTGCGGGAGTGCACCGCAGGGATCTGCTGGGTTTGGAGACTCCACACCGAGTTGGGGGCCAGAGGTAGAAACGCTCGGTCACAGGCCGGGTGAGCATGGAGTGCAGCCGGAGACCGGGAAGACGGGAGTGACTGACTGATTTTGTCTGGGGGCTCACTGAGGAATGGGACCCCGAGTTCTCGGCTCCTCTGGGGCGGAGACTGGGAGGCCGCCATTTTCATTCTCGTCCTCCAAAGCCCAGTGGAAAGCTTGCAGGGAACAAAAGCTCCGGAGAGCAAACCCAAGCAGATTACTTAGCGCGGACCCGGCAAGGGTGGGGCAATTCTGCCTCAGGCAAAAATATTAGGGAACCACGGCAACAGGCCCCTCCCCCACAAGATCAGAAAGAACAGCCAGCCAAGACCAAGTTTACCGCTCAATGAGAACGGCAGAACTCCAGCGCTAGGGGAATACTGCACATAGAATTCATGGCTTTTTTACCATGATTCTTTAATCTTTCAAAGTTAATTTTTTTTTAACTTTTTTTTTTTTTGAATTCTTCTTTTTCCTTTTTTCCACCAACCTCTTATCAATCCCTTTTTTAAAAAACATTTTTATTTTTCATTTTTAGAGTCATATTCTATCCCTTCATAGTAGTTACCCTTATTTTTGGCATATATATATATAAGTTGTTCTCTCCTTAAAATTTTGAGATACAGTTTCTTCTAACAGATCAAAATATACCCTAAATCTCTAGTGTATGGCTTTGTTCTAGTCTCCTGCCTGATCACATTCTCTCCCTTTTCTTTTTCTTCCTTTTTTTTTAAATCCTCTTTTTTCTTTTTTCAAACAACTTATCATATCAATTCCTTTTATAAAATCTTTTATAATTTTCATCTTTACAGTCATATTCCATCCCTCCATCATATTAACCCTTATTTTTGTACATATATAAGTTTTTCTTTCTTTAAAATTTTGGGAGGCACTTTCTTCTAACAGACCAAAATACACCGAAAATCTAGTGTGTGGCACTGATCTATGCACCAAACTGATCATATTTGATCATTTTCTGTTTTTTTTTGTTTTGTTCTGTTTTTGTTTTTATCTTTTTCTTTTTCTTTTCTTTTTCTTTTTCTCTTTTCTTTCTTTACCTTTCTTTTCCCTCGGTTTCAGGTCTTTTCTGATTTGTTTATATTTTCTGGGGATGTTGTTACCCTGTTAGCATTTTGTCTGTCATTCATCTATTCTCCTCTGGACAAAATGACAAGACGGAAAAAATCACCTCAACAAAAAGAACAAGAGGTAGTACCAACTACCAGGGACCTACTCAATACGGATATTAGTACAATGTCAGACCTAGAGTTCAGAATCATGATTTCAAAGATACTAGCTGGGCTTGAAAAAAGCATGGAAGTTACTAGAGAAACCCTTTCTGGAGAAATAAAAGAACTAAAATCTAACCAAGTCGAAATCAAAAAGGCTATTAAAGAGGTGCAATCAAAAATGGGGGCGCTAACTGCTAGGATAAATGAGGCAGACCAAAGAATCAGTGATATAGAAGACCAAATGATGGAAAATAAAGAAGCTGAGAAAAAGAGAGATAAACAACTACTGGATCATGAGGGCAGAATTCAAGAGATAAGTGGTACCATAAGACAAAACAACATTAGAATAATTGGGATCCCAGAAGAAGAAGAAAGAGAGAGAGGGGCAGAAGGTTATTGGAGCAAATTATAGCAGAGAACTTCCCTAATTTGGGGAAGGAAACAGGCATCAAAATCCAGGAAGCACAGAGAACCCCTCTCAAAATCAATAAAAACAGGTCAACACCCCGACATCTAATAGTAAAACTTACTAGTCTCAGAGACACAGAGAAAATCCTGAAAGCAGCTCGGGACAAGAGATCTGTAACCTACAATGGTAGAAACATTAGGTTGGCAGCAGACCTATCCACAGAGACCTGGCAGGCCAGAAAGGACTGGCATGATATATTCAGAGCACTAACCAAGAAAAATATGCAGCCAAGAATACTATATCCAGCTTGGCTGTCATTAAAAAGAAGGAGAGAGGGGCGCCTGGGTGGCTCAGTTGGTTAAGCGACTGCCTTTGGCTCAGGTCATGATCCTGGGGTCCCTGGATCGAGTCCTGCATCGGGCTGCCTGCTTGGCAGGGAGTCTGCTTCGCCCTCTGACCCTATCCCCTCTCATGTGTTCTTTCTCTCTCATTCTCTCTCTCTCAAATAAATAAAATCTTTAAAAAAAAAAGAAGGAGAGATAAAAAGCTTCCA
The DNA here is from genome assembly GCF_004348235.1 of Phoca vitulina. NCBI lineage: Eukaryota > Metazoa > Chordata > Mammalia > Carnivora > Phocidae > Phoca > Phoca vitulina. The sequence continues at coordinate 32,363,100 of NW_022589716.1, read as the reverse complement.
GGACAAACAAAAACTAAAGGAATTTGCAAACACGAAACCAGCCCTACAAGAAATCTTGAAAGGGGTCTTCTAAGCAAAGAGAGAGCCTAAAAGCAACATAGATCAGAAAGGACACAGACAATATACAGTAACAGTCACTTTACAGGCAATACAATGGCACTAAATTCCTATCTTTCAATAGTTACCCCGAATGTAAATGGGCTAAATGCCCCAATCAAAAGACACAGACTATCAGATTGGATTAAAAAACAAGACCCATCGATATGGTGTCTGCAAGAGACTCATTTTAGACCCAAAGACACCCCCAGATTGAAAGTGAGGGGGTGGAAAACCATTTACCATGCTAATGGACACCAAAAGAAAGCTGGGGTGGCAATCCTTATATTAAACAAATTAGATTTTAAACCAAAGACTGTAATAAGAGATGAAGAAGGACACTATATCCTACTTAAAGGATCTATCCAACAAGAAGATCTAACAATTGTAAATATCTATGCCCCTAACATAGGAGCAGCCAATTATATAAGGCAGTTAATAACAAAAGCAAAGGAACACATCTACAACAATACAATAATAGTGGGGGACTTTTAACACCCCCCTCACTGAAATGGACAGATCATCTAAGCAAAAGATCAACAAGGAAATAAAGACTTTAAATGACACACTGGACCAAATGGACTTCACAGACATACTCAGAACATTCCATCCCAAAGCAAGAATACACATTCTTCTCTAGTTCCCATGGAACATTCTCCAGAAAAGAACACATCCTAGGTCACAAATCAGGTCTCAACCGGTACCAAAAGATTGGGATCATTCCCTGCATATTTTCAGACCACAATGATTTGAAACTAGAACGCAATCACAAGAGGAAAGTCAGAAAGAACTCAAATACATGGAGGCTAAAGAGCATCCTACTAAAGAATGAATGGGTCAACCAGGAAATTAAAGAAGAATTAAAAAAATTCGTGGAAACCAATGAAAATGAAAACACAACTGTTCAAAATCTTCGGAATGCAGCAAAGGCAGTCCTAAGAGGAAAGTATACAGCAATACAAGCCTTTCTCAAGAAACAAGAAAGGTCTCAAATACACAACCTAACCCTACACCTAAAGGAGCTGGAGAAAGAACAGCAAATAAAGCCTAAACCCAGCAGGAGAAGAGAAATAATAAAGATCAGAGTAGAAATCAATGAAATAGAAACCAAAAGAATAGTAGAACAGATCAATGAAACTAGGAGCTGGTTCTTTGAAAGAATTAACAAGATTGATAAACCCCTGGCCAGACTTATCAAAAAGAAAAGAGAAATGACCCAAATCAACAAAATCATGAATGAAAGAGGAGAGATCACAACCAATACCAAAGAAATACAAACAATTATAAGAACATATTATGAGCAACTCTATGCCAGCAAATTAGATAATCTGGAAGAAATGGATGCATTCTTAGAGAGGTATCAACTACCAAAACTGAACCAGGAAGAAACAGAAAACATGAACAGACCTATAACCACTAAGGAAATGGAAGCAGTCATCAAAAATCTCCCAACAACAAAAGCCCAGGGCCAGATGACTTCCCAGGGGAATTCTACCAAACATTTCAAGAAGAATTAATACCTATTCTTCTGAAACTGTTCCAAACAATAGAAATGGAAGGAAAACTTCCAAACTCATTTTATGAGGCCACCATTACCTTGATCCCCAAACCAGACAAAGACACCATCAAAAAGGAGAATTACAGACCAATATCCCTGATGAACATGGATGCAAAAATTCTCACCAAAACACTAGCCAATAGGATCCAACAGTGCATTAAAAGGATTATTCACCATGACCAAGTGGGATTTTTCCCTGAGCTGCAAGGTTGGTTCAACATCCGCAAATCAATCAATGTGATACGACACATTAATAAAAGAAAGAACAAGAACCATATGATCCTCTCAATAGATGCAGAAAAAGCATTTGACAAAGTACAGCATCCTTTCTTGATCAAAACTCTTCAGAATATAGGCATAGAGAGCACATACCTCAATGTCATAAAAGCCATCTATGAAAAACCCACAGGGAATATCATTCTCAATGGGGAAAAACTGAGAGCTTTCTCCCTAAGGTCAGGAACATGGCAGGGATGTCCACTATCCCCATTGCTATTCAACATAGTATTAGAAGTCCTAGCCACAGCAATCAGACAACAAAAAGAAATAAAGGGCATCCAAATCGGCAAAGAAGAAGTCAAACTCTCACCGTTTGCAGATGATATGATACTTTATGTGGAATACCCAAAAGACTCTGCCCCAAAACTGCTAGAACTCATCCAGGAATTCAGTAAAGTGGCAGGATATAAAATCAATGCACAGAAATCAGTGGCATTCCTATACACCAACAACAAGACAGAAGAAAGAGAAATTAAGGAGTCAATCCCATTTACGATTGCACCCAAAACCATAAGCTACTTAGGAATAAATCTAACCAAAGAGGCAAAGGATCTGTACTCAGAAAACTATCAAATACTCATGAAAGAAATTGAGGAAGACACCAAGAAATGGAAAAATGTCCCATGCTCATGGATTGGAAGAACAAATATTGTGAAGATGTCAATGCTACCTAGAGGAATCTACACATTCAATGCAATCCCCATCAAAATACCATCCAGTTTTTTCAAAGAAATGGAACAAATAATCCTAAAATTTGTATGGAACCAGAAAAGACCTCGAATAGCCAGAGAAATGTTGAAAAAGAAAAGCAAAGCTGGCGGCATCACAATTCCGGACTTGAAGCTCTATTACAAAGCTGTCATCATCAAGACAGTATGGTACTGGCACAAAAACAGACACATAGATCAATGGAACAAAATAGAGAGCCCAGAAATGGACCCTCAACTCTATGGTCAACTAATCTTCGACAAAGCAGGAAAGAATGTCCAATGGAAAAAAGACAGTCTCTTCAACAAATGGTGTTGGGAATATTGGACAGCCACATGCAGAAGAATGAAACTGGACCATTTCCTTACACCACACACAAAAATAGACTCAAAATGGATGAAAGACCTAAATGTGAGACAGGAGTCCATCAAAATCCTAAAGGAGAACACAGGCAGCAACCCCTTCGACCTCAGCTGCAGCAACTTCTTCCTAGAAACATCGCCAAAGGCAAGGGAAGCAAGGGCAAAAATGAACTATTGGGACCTCAACAAGATAAAAAGCTTTTGCACAGCAAAAGAAACAGTCAACAAAACCGAAAGACAACCGACAGAATGGGAGAAGATATTTGCAAATGACATATCAGATAAAGGGCTAGTATCCAAAATCTATAAAGAACTTACCAAACACCCAAAGAACAAATGATCCAATCAAGAAATGGGCAGAAGATATGAACAGACATTTTTCCAAAGAAGACATCCAAACGGCCAACAGACACATGAAAAATTGCTCAACGTCGCTTGGCATCAGGGAAATCCAAATCAAAACCTCAATGAGATATCACCTCACACCAGTCAGAATGGCTAAAATTAACAAGTCAGGAAATGACAGATGTTGGCGGGGATGCAGAGAAAGGGGAACCCTCCTACACTGTTGGTGGGCATGCAAGCTGGTGCAGCCACTCTGGAAAACAGTATGGAGGTTCTTCAAAAAGTTGAAAATAGAGCTACCATACGATCCAGCAATTGCACTACTGGGTATTTACCCCAAAGATACAAATGTAGGGATCCGAAGGGGTACGTGCACCCCGATGTTTAAAGCAGCAATGTCCACTATAGCCAAACTGTGGAAAGAGCCAAGATGTCCATCGACAGATGAATGGATAAAGAAGATGTGGTATATATATACAATGGAATATTATGCAGCCATCAAAAAGAATGAAATATTGCCATTTGCAACGACGTGGATGGAACTGGAGGGTGTTATGCTGAGCGAAATAAGTCAATCAGAGAAAGACATGCATCATATGACCTCACTGATACGAGGAATTCTTAATCTCAGGAAACAAACTGAGGGTTGCTGGAGTGGTGGGGGGTTGGAGGGATGGGAAGGCTGGGTGATAGACATTGAGGAGGGTATGTGCTATGGTGAGCGCTGTGAAGTGTGCAAGACTGTTGAATCACAGTTCTGTACCTCTGAAGCAAATAATACATTATATGTTAAAAAAAAAAAAAAAGAAGAAGAAGAAGAAGAAGAAGATAGCAGGAGGGGAAGAATGAAGGGGGGAAATCGGAGGGGTGATGAACCATGAGAGATTATGGACTCTGAAAAACAAACTGAGGGTTCTAGAGAGGAGGGAGGTGGGAGGATGGGTTAGCCTGGTGATGGGTATTAAAGAGGGTACTTTCTGCATGGAGCACTGGGTGTTATATGCAAACAATGAATCATGGAACACTACATCAAAAACTAATGATGTAATGTGTATGGTGATTAACATAACATAAAAAAAAAGAACAGGTCTTTTATCTACTATCTTGCTAAGTAAAGGGGTAATGAATATATCATAGATTTTCTTTAAAAATATCTACTACTTACCATTTTTGCAACTTTGGGCAAGTCAGTAAACCTCATTTTTCTTACTATGAAATAATAAAAACATTTGGTCATGAACTTCACAGATAGTATTAATAAAATAAGGCAAAGTAAATGAGATCACCTTTATAAACTACAAATATCAGATTTATATAAGTTAATGTCATCATATTATTAAAAATCTTTTTGCTCAGACCCAAAACTCAATGTATTCATGGTTCTATTATTCTATATCTTTTCCTATTTCTTACTTTTGTTATTTGAACAAATATAACTAATATACCCTGACATATATGAATACAGGAAAAAGTTGATAGCAGTTGATCAAACCTTACACAAGATTTCTTTTTTTTTAGACTTTTTTTTTTAAGATTTCATTTATTTATTTGAGAGAGAGAGAGTGTGAGAGAGATCATGAGTCATGGGCAGAGGCAGTGGGAAAGGGGGAGGGAAAAAGAAGATTCCCTGCTGAGCAGGGAGCCCGACGCGGGGCTTGATACCAGAACCCTGAGATCATGACCTGAGCCGAAGGCAGATGCTTAACCGACTGAGCCACCCAGGTGCTCCCCCAAAATAGACTATTTTTAGAGCATTTTTAGGTTCACAGAAAAGTGGAGGAGAAAGTCCAGGGAGTTTTCATATCCCCTTGTCCCCACACATGCACAGGGTGCCCTACTCTCAACATTCCCCTACAGAATGTTACATTTATTATAATCAGTGAACCTATGTTGATGTCATTATCATTCAAAGTCCTTAATTTACCTTAGGGTTCACTCTTGATGTGCAATCTATGGGTTTTGATAAATGTGTATCAACATGTACCCATCATTAAAGTATCATATAGAATAGTTTCACTGCCCTAAAAATCTGTGCTCCCTTGTTCCTAATCCCTGACAACCACTGATCTCAATCTGTCTCCATCATTTTGGCTCTATCATATAGTTGGAATGCTACTTATGGAGCCCTTTACACTGCCTTCTTCCACTTAGTAATATGCATTTAAGGTTTCTCTTTGTCTTTTCATGCCTTGATGGCTCATTTCTTTTTATCACTGACTAATATTTCATTGTCTGGATATACATGTACCATAGTTTATTTACCCATTCCCTTACTGAAGGACATGTTGGTGGCATACAATTTCTGGCAATTATGAATAAAGCTGCTATAAACATACATATGTATGGTTTTGTGTACAGCTAAATTTTCAATAGTTTTAAATAAATAACCAAGTAGTATGATTGCTGGATTGTATGATAAGAATATATCTAGTTTTATTAAAAAAAAAAAAAAAGACACCAAACTGTTTTTCAAAATGGTTTATACCATTTTGTATTCCCACCAGCAATGATTTCTTGTTATTCCACATCCTCACCAGCATCTGTTGTCAGTGTCTGGATTTTGAGCATTCTATAGATGTGTAGTGATATTGTGGTTTAATTTGCAATTCCCTGATGACATATGACATGGAGCATCATATGCTTATTTGTCATGTGCATATCTTCTTTGGTTAGGTATCTGTTAAGGTCTTTGCACCATGTTTTAATTGGATTGTTTGTCTTCTTATTGTTGAGGTTTAAGAGTTCCTTGTCTTAAACCTAGCAGTACTTTATCAGATGTGCCTTTTGTAAATATTTTCTCCCAACGTGTAGCTTGTTCTTTTATTCTGTTGTCATTGTCTTTCACAGAGCAGCTTTTAATTTTAATGAAGTCTAGCTTATCAGTTTAGTGATGAGACATCCTTGCCTTGTAGCTGAAATTACTGGGAAAACATGAGTTTCTCACCAATCCGTATTATATTAGCTGTAGATATTTTGGTAAATATTACTTATCAAGTTGAAGAAGTTTCCCCTTATTCCTAGTTTATTGAGCATTTTTATGATGAATAAGTGTTGGAGTTTATCAAATGCTTTTTCTGCATCTATTGAGATGATCATGTGATTCTCTTTTAGTCTATTACTATGATGAATTACATTTATTATCAAAGGTTCATATATTTATAACTTCAAAGGTTGAACCAAACTTACAACCTGGGATAAATCTCACTTGCTTGTAGTGAATAACTGCCTTTCTACTTTGTTGGATTTACTTTTCTAATATTTTCTTGAAGATTTCTGCATATATGTTCAATACTTGTCTATAGTTAAGATTTCTTGTAATGTCATTGTCTGCTTTGGTATCAGAGTAATACTGCCCTCAAAGAATGACTTAGGAAGTATTCTCTCTGCTTCTATCTTCTGGAGAAGTTTCTAGAAAATCAGTATATTTCTTAAATATTTGGTAGAATTTACCAATGAACTCATCTGGGCCTGGCACTTTGTTTTGGATGTCATTAATTACTGATTCAATTTATTTAATAGTTACAGGCCTATTCATGTTGTCTATTTCTTCTTGTGTGAGTTTTGGCAATTTGTATATTTCAAGGAATTGGTCCACCTCATCCAAATTATCGACTACTGTGGGCACAGAGCTGTTCATAGTATTCCTCTATTATGTATTTTCCATCAAATCTATAGCACGGTCCCCTCTTTCATTTCTGATACTAGTAATTTGCTTTTTCTCCATTTTGCTTAGTTACTCTGGCTAGAGAGTTACCAATTTATTGATCTTTCCAAAGAACCAGCTTTTGGTTTCATTAATTTTCTTTATTGATTTCCTATTTTCAATTTCATTGATTTCTGCTTTAACTTTTATTATTTCTTTTCTTCTGCTTACTTTGGATTTCACTTGCTATTCTTTTTCTAATTTCCTAAAATAGAAGCTTAGATTATTGATTTTAGAATTTTTTTTTCTCTAATATATGCATTCAGTGCTATAAATTTGTATATCCCACAGATTTTGTAATTTGTATTTCATTTTTACTTAGTTCAAAATATTTTTAAAATTTTCTCTGGAGGTTACTTCTTTGGTGCATTATTTAACCTCCAAAGACTTTGGAAAAATTTTTATTTATAGTTTAATTCCATTGTGATCTAAGAGTGTGTATTGAATGATTTTCACTCTTTTAAATTTGTTTTTTTTTGTTTTTTGTTTTTTTTGGGCCAGAATGTAGTTTATCTTGGCATATATTCTATGTGAGGTTGAGGAGAATGTGTATTATGCTGTTGCTGGATGAAGTCATCTATAGATGTCCATTTTAACCAGTTGACTGACGGTATTATTAAATTCAACTATGTCTTTACTGATTTTTTTTTTTAAGATTTTATTTATTTATTTGACAGAGAGAGACACAGCGAGAGAGGGAACACAAGCAGGGGGAGTGGGAGAGGGAGAAGCAGGCTTCCCGCAGAGCAGGGAGCCAGATGCGGGGCTCGATCCCAGGACCCTGGGATCATGACCTGAGCCAAAGGCAGACGCTTAACACCTGAGCCACCTAGGCACCCCTCTTTACTGATTTTCTGCCTACTAGATCTATTAATTTCTGACAGGGGGGTGTTGAAGTCTCCAACTATAATAGTAGATGCATCTATTTCTCCTTGCAATTTTATCAGTTTTTACTTCACATAATTCGGTACTCTGTTGTTAGGCACATAGGCATTAAGGATTGTTATGTTTTCCTGAAGAAATGATCCATTTATCACCATGTAATGTTCTTTCTTTCTTTTCTTTCTATTTTTAAAAATCCTTTTATTATTCTTTTTTAACAAATGGCCCCAGGGATAGTGGACCAAGGGAGGGAGGAGAGGGAAAGTGAGGCCCCAGCCCCACCCACCCACCCCTTTCCCCTTTATATATTTATAATCTATACACGAGCCCTAGGGGGCCAGGGGAAGGGGAACTCCCTCAGTGGGGTGGGAGCAACCAAGAGTCCTTGTCTGCTCAGGAACCAGGCTCCTCTGCCTGTCGGGGAAGGTCCCTCTCAAGAAGCTGGCCCTGTCTACTCCCAAGGCTTCAGCATCCAGCACAGGGCATCTGGTGTTGAGGACTGTTGGTAGAGGCTGATGTGCTAGGTTCAGAAGACTCCACTTAGGTAGAAGGTAGGGCCTTGAGACAAGAATTGAGGCAAGACAAAGACCTTCCAGCTGGGGGAGTATGTGATGACTCAGGTCCCCTTGCTCAGTTTATGATAATCCTGGAATGGCTTTAGTTCCACTGGGTGCAGGTATGCTTGCCTCCAGCTAGGGGGGAAGAGTCTGGCAGGTGAAGGTAGCATCCAGGTAGCAGGAGCAGGTGGGGGCCACACAGTCAGGCTAGGGGCTGTAGAGCTGGGCCCATAGGTAACAAAGAAAGAGGTGGTGGGGCAGAAGGTGTTGCTGGGGGCAGGGAGCCAAAGTTCACCACAGGCAGCTGTGAATCCACGGGTAGAAGCATCTGCTATATATAATGCCCTTTATTATCCTTGACAATTTTCCTTGCTCTGAAGTTTTCAGAGCAATATAGGCACTCCACCTTTCTTTTGGCTAATAAATGTTAGCATAGTATAGCTTTCTCCATTCTTTTTTTTTAACTTATATGTTTTTATATTTAAAGTGGGTTTCTTATAGACAACATATATTTGAATCCTTTTGTTTAATCCATTCTGAAAATCTGTCTTTGAATTGGTGTAGACTACAGAAATTTAGTATGATTATTGATAAACTTGGATTGATATCTATCATATTGTTTCCTGTTTGCTTTTTGTTGTCTTTGTTCTTTGTTCCTATTTTTGTCTTTTTTTTTCCTGCTTTTTGTGATTTTAACTGATCATTTTATAGGATTCAATTTTCTCTCCTTTCTTAGCATATCAATTTTACTTCTTTTTAGATTTTTAAAAAATTTGTCAGAGAGAGAGAGCGCACAATCAGGGGGAGCAGCAGGCAGAGGGAGAAGCAGGCTCCCCGCTGAGCAAGGAGCCTGATGTGGGACTCGATCCCAGCACCCTGGGATCATGACCTGAGCTGACGGCAGATGCTTAACTGACTGAGCCACCCAGGTGTCCCTCAATTTTACTTCTTATAAAAAAAATGTTAGTGGTTACCCTAGAGCTTGCATTATATATTTACAAGTAATCCAAGTCCACTTTCAAATAAAACTATATTGTTTCACAAGTAGTACACTTTATAATAAAGTTTTCCTAATCCTTCCCTCCCATTTCTTATATCACTGGTGTCATTCATTTTATTTATATACAAACTATAATAATAAAATATATTGTTTTGCTATTGTTATCATGAACAAACTCTGATCTGTTAGCTCAATTAAGAATAATGAAAAGAGAGAGAGGGGAAGATGGCAACAGAGTAGGAGGACCCTAGGCTAACCTCATCCCATGAATACAACTAGATAACTATCAATTCGTTCTAAATATCCCTGAAATCGATTGAGAATTGGCAGAAAAAACTCCACAACTCAAGGTACAGAAGAGGCCACAATGAAGAAGGTAGGATATTCAGAGACACAGCTTGGGAGAGAAAAAGATCGTGGCTACTGTGGTGGGGAGGGAGCTAGGGTCACGGAGAAGGGCAAGAGACACGCTAGCACACAGGGGAGTGCATGGAGAAAATAAATCTTCATAGCAATTGACTTGGAAAGTAAGAGAGCCTGAGTTTTCTGAGTTCTTGTAACCAGCAAAGCTTAAAACCAGGAGTTTTAAAGGTCAGCATGCTTGGCTCTGAGAGAACATGGAGGACATTAGGGCCACTTTTGGAGAAAAGTCAGGGCAAACAGCCTGTGGACATACACTGTAGAAACAGCAAAGTGAAGAGTGCCTGGGGCACATAGTGGGGAGATTATTTTCCCATCTCAGAGTGTATTGCAGAGAGGCACCATTCACAGAGAGACTCCTCTAGAAACAAAGGAACTGGCTGGCACCATTTTCCTCCCCTGCCTCTCAGCATAAGCACAGGGCCACCTGCAGGAACCAGCACAGCACAGATATTCACTAACTAACTTGCTTACCCAAGCCCTATCTCCCTAACCCCCAGTCCCCCTACCCCCATGCTTCAGAAAAACTGCATTTTCCTGTCAAGCTTGCTTCAGTCCCAGTGCAGTAGGTCCTCTCCCCCAGAAGACTGGCCCCAACCCCTGCCAACAGCATGTCTCCTGACCTGGGAGTTTTGTGAGGCTTCAGTTCTGGTGGCAGCAGTGAAAGGTCTCATTTCACAAGCAGATGAGAATATACTTAGTTAAAACATGCCACATTCAGGCCAGGGAGTAAACACTGCCCATTACAGGCAAAGAGAGTCTCTGCAGATGACTGACCTGAAGAATAAAGTGGCCAAAACACAACATGCACATGCAGCACACATTGGAGACATTCCTGGAAGCACCAGACCCTGAATAACAGGGGATACTACACTGTATAGCACTACAGGACCTCTTCTTCATAAAGCCATTACCCCCAAGAACAGGAGACATAGCTGACTTTTCTAACACACAGAAACAGGCATAGAAACCTAGATAAAATGAGAAGACGGAGGAATTTGCCCCAAATGGAAGAATAGGACCAGGCCATAGCTGGAGATCTAAGCAAAACAGATATAAGTAACATGCCTGATGGAGAACTGAAAGCAATGATTATAAGAATACTCGCTGGACATGAGAAAAGAGTGGAGGACATCAGTGAGACCATTAACACAGAGATAAGGAATAACGTAGCAGAGATAAAGGGCTCAATAAATGAAATGAGAAACACACTTGATGGAATGAATAGCAGGCCGGAAGAAGCAGAGGAATGTATTAATGACCTAGAAGACAGAGTAATGGAAAATAATCAAGTTGAACAAAAAAGAAAAAAGAATTATGCAAAATGAGAATAGACTTAGGGAACTCAGTGACTCCATCAAATGTAACATTTGTATTATAGGAGTTCCAGAAGAAGAAGGAAGAGAAGAGGGGGCAGAGAATTTAGTTGAAGAAATAATAGCCGAAAACTTCTCTAATCTGGGGAAGCAAACAGACATCCAGATGCAGGAGGCACAGAGAAACCCCAACAAAATCAACAAAAGAAGATACACAGCAAGACATATTGTAATTAAATTTGCAAAATATTGTGATAAAAATATTAAAAGCAGCAAGACAAAAGATAGTTACATACAAAGGAAATCCCATAAGGCTATCAGTGGATTTTTCAGCAGAAACTTTCCAAGCCAGACAAGAATGGCATGATACATTCAAAGTGCTGAATGTGAAAAATCTCAGCCAAGAATACCCTACTTGGCAAGGTGATCATTCAGAACAGAAGCAGAGATAAAGAGTTTCTCAGACAAACAAAAACTCAAGGAGTTCATGACAATTAATCAGCCCTGTAAGAAATCTTAAAGGAGACTCTGAGTGGAAAAGAAAGACCAAGAGTGACAATATAAAGGTAGGAAAAACAAAAGCAGTAAAAATGAATATTTCTGTAAAAAATAAGTCAAAGAACTCACAGAATAAAAGGATGCAAAATATACACTATATCCTTAAAACATGGGGAGGAGAGGAGTAAAGTATGGGTTCAAACTTAAACAACCATCAACTTAATATAGACTGCTATATGCAGAAGACATTATACATAAACCTAATGGTAACCACAAATCAAAAACGACTAATAAATATGCAAAGAATAAAGAGAAATCCAAACATAGCACTCAAGAAAACAAGCCAACTATGAAAATAAGACAAGAAAGGATCAGAGAAAATCTTCAGAAACCATCATAAAACAAGTAATAAAGTGACAATAAATACATATCTATCAATAATTACTTTAAAGAGAGGCAAACCAAGAAACAGACCCTTAACTACAGAGAACAAACTCTTCGTTACCAGAGGAAAGGTGGGTGGAGGGATAGGAGAAATAGGTGATGGGGATTAGGAGTGCACTTGTCACGATGAGCACCAGGTGATTAAAATAAAACTTTAAAATAAAATAAATACAAATAAATACATAAATAAAGGAAGAAAAAGAGTAAGAAAAACAAGAATTTTTATTTTACATGTGTTTATTTATTCTCTAGTACTCTCTCTTTATATAGATCCAAATTTTTTACCTATATCATTTTCCTTCTCTCTGAAAAACTTCTTTTAACATTTCTTGCAAGGCAGGTCTACTTGCAATAAATTCCCTCAATTTTTGCTTATCTGAGAAAATCTATTTCTCTTTCACTTTTGTAGGATAATTTTGCTGGATACACAATTCTAGGTTGGTAGTTTTTTTTTTTTTTTTTTTTTTGACATCTCAACACTAAATGCTTCACATCACTCTCTTTCTTGCATGGTTTCTGAGAAGTCACATTTGATTTTTATTTTTGCTCCTTCATAGGCAATCAAATTTCTCTGACTTCTCATAAGATTTTTTTCTCAATCTTTAATTTCTACAGGTTTAGGATTGATGAATTTGAATAATTTCAGCAGGCTCTGGTACATAGAGGCTGTCACTGTTTGTCTGGAACCTGACCCTGGGATGATTAGAGCAGATAACAGTGGCCCTGATTGTGAGAACCAATAAAGGAGGAGGTTAGAATATGGCCTCTGGATTGGTTGGTTTGCATGTGAAAAGTATGTTTACAGGTGAATTATTTACTATTTCTAGGAATTAGCTAATCCTGAGAGAGGCATTCCTTCTAGAGGCAGCAAGGCCTCAGATGTCAAAGCATCAGAAATACAGAAAATAAAGACATGGTTACTATACCTCTTTTGGTCTTCATTTTGTTAAATTAAATAATTGTAGGATTTTTTTATTATTTAATTTACCCCTTCCCCCCAATGATTTAGAAATTACATGTTCTATGTCTATTCCTAACTGGTTACCTTGACAACATTCATCATGCTTCTTAATAAAAATCTAAACTAAACACCTTAACTACCTCCTGAACTTACATAGGATTCTCAGTTTTACCTTTGTGTTGATGCTTGTCTAACTTTTGTTCTCCTGATAGCTTGCACTGTTAATTTGTCATATACCTTTGCTGAATCTCAACCTTGCTGTTTTCTTGCTATTCACTACTCTACATTTCTAGTTTCAGCTTTATCTAAGATATGGTGAGCCCTGAAATAAATTAGAGACTCTTTATAAAGGATTCAACTTTTCTGAAGGAGGAAGATCTTCCTCAGTAACTAAGACATTTTACTGTTAATGTTCAACCTGTTATAACTTACAAATTCCCTATGGCTAAAAGAGCAAGCATCACTACAGTGAGTTATTTCTTAATCCAGAAAATCAACAGTTTCTGACAAAGGGCCGTGTCAAGAGCACAGGAAGTGGCAGTGATGAGCCTCCAAGGCACACTTCCAGTAGCACAGTCAAGAAGGAGCTCAAGACAGCAAATCTTGACAATTTTCCCACTTTTCCCTACCTCTTTCCCCCTCACTTTCTGCTTTGAGATAATCACGACTTTCTGCCATTCTCCTCATGTATGTCAGTCACAAATAGAAGCCTAGCACTCCCACATTGTTTCCTACCTCTTTTCCCGTAATCTCAATGCTGCTTTGCGCATCCCACTTTCTGACCACATCTTCCACCCATTCCTCACTTCTGAAACCTTAAGATCAATCATTAGCAAAATCTCCTGTCTCTCCAATGCCTTTCAGAACATTTGTTTTACTCCCTTACTCAAAGTGAGCCTGGCTCCCTATGCCCCCAGGGTCCTGCTTCCCCTGAGCCTTATCAAGTAGTGTCTTCTTTTTTTCTTTCTATACTCTTCATTCTTGAGCCTAAAACTGGAATGGATGTGCTTCTTGTTCTTCACTGATTTTCCTTCTTTCCTCCCTAAGCTCTCCAAATTTGAATATAAACCATGAATCTTCCATAAGGACCTCCAACACCCACCCACACCATGGCATCTGTACTTGCTGTTCTTTCTGCCCACTTATTCACATGACTTGCTCCCTCATTCCCTTCAGGTCTTTGCTCAAATGCTATCTTCGCAGGAAGGCCTTTCTAGGTTAAACTTGACAGTCCCTTTCCCTTTTTCCTGGTTTCATTTTCCTCCTTAACATTTACTACCATCCAATATATTATAAAATAGATTTTACATATTTATTTTATTTATTTTCTTTGTCAACTGACTAGAATATACCCTTAAAAAGGGTAGAAATGTTTGATGTTTTAAGAAAATCCCCTGAATTCCCAGTACCTAGCATAGTGACTGGAGCATAGTAGGTACTCAATACAGATATTTAAATGTATGATTGAATGAAAAGCCGAGTGTTTATCTAGATGTCACTAGGGGCAAAGACTTGAAGTGAACCTTAGGGAGTCATATGCTTCTTTTTCTTGAATTATGTCATTCCTAGCTTAAATTCAAGTCTTTCCATGTTGTAGGGTTTCTATATCAGAGATCTATTTCTGTTTCTTTTTAATTTTAATGTCCAGATCCAAATCACCCTGTTAATACTACCCCTTTACTGCCTCAGTTTAATTTTCCTAGCAAACCTCAAAGAAAAAAATAATTCCCACAATTCTCTTCCTGCTAAAGAAAGACCAGAAGGCAAACCTCCCTCCTAATTTCAAGGTTTGTGACAGCCTAAGAACCTATACTCAAGACATATCAGAGATAAGAATAGAACATATGTGTTTTATTTTTGCTATTGAGAAACTGAGCAGAGCTAGTCAGGATGAATTGCTTCTAAGTGCAAATGAGTTTTGACAAAAATTAATTGTACTATTAACATTTTAAAATCTAATATTTATATTAAATTTGACTCTTCAATAAGGCTCTGCAGCCTGGTACATGTTAAACAAATCCCACATTTAAAAAAGATATAATGAAAATAATTTGCATAAGATTGTTGTTAGAAAGATAGTTATATTTCAACATACTCAAAGCAAATGTAGAACCTGTTTTTAGATATATTTCCTTTTCTCTTTGCCCATTCTGTGAATAACCCTAGTAGTACAGGAGATTCTAACATATTTCTTCTAGCAGAAATATTTTGGGTCAGATGAAGTATCCATTTCTATATTTCTGCTATTCAACATTAAATGGTTTGGGGACCTATTAGTGGGACAAAATAGTTTCATATGTTGGAGAGAAAATATGAGACATGACATTCAATGCTGGGAACCATAATTTAAGAGAAACACTGTCAAAATAGGATATGTCCTTTAGTATAGCATATGGTTAAGTGAACAACTTCTACTATATTCAGACTGACCTGACTCAAGCTGTACTTCCAATTTTTGGTCTATTTGCAATTTGGGGGTTAGTGATATAAACCCTCTCAGTCTCAGAAAGCTTATAAAATGTAGACAAAAAAGAGAACCTAATTTATCAGGTTGTTGTAATAATTAAATGAGAAAATATATGTAAATGAGTAAATGTATACACACAACCTGGCACATTGCTTGGTAAATGTTACTTGTTGTTATTTTTTTTCTGGACAGGGAGTATATGTAAAACTACACTATGAAGTAATTAAAATAAATATGTGCTTAAAGAATCAGGGGAAGCATGATAGCGGTCTTCACACATTCCAAAGGCTGTCTTGTAAGAGATGAATTAGACTTATTCTGTGTGGTTCCATGGGGTACAATAAACAGTACCATAAAATTTAATTGGGAGAAATATGTAACCTAACATCTGGAATTGCCTTAAGTAGAATGATTAGGTGTCCATGCCCAATCCCTGTCACCTGTGAATACATTGTGTTGTATGGATAGAAATTTAGTTTGTGGATACAATTAAGGTTGCTAATCAGCTGACCTTAAAATGGGGTGGATATCCCAGATTTTCCAGATGGTCTGGATGTAATGGTAACAGTCTTTAAGTGTGGAAGAGGGGTAGAAGGATCAGTGTGAAAATTATGTGATGTGAAATAGACTTGACCAGCTATTGCTGAGATGGAGCCAAGCAATGCGGGTGGCTTCCAAAGTTCAACCAACACCTTGATATTAACCCAGTGATACCCAACACAGGCTTCTGACTTCCAGAATTATAGGATTATAAACCTGTGTTATTTTAAGCCACCAAGTTTGTGGTACTCTGTTAAAGCAGGAGGAGGGGACTAATAAAAAGAGCACATACTAAAAATATGAGCTATACAAAACAGAAGATAATGATCCCCCCAAAACTGGATGTTCAGAGACTGGATATTGTTTTGGGGGAGAAGTGTTCTGAAAAAGGATCTATACATGGTATAGAGAGTTTGATTATAGGAAGCTGAATTTTGTTTAACAGAAGTATAGTAAGAAAATCATAGTGATTTTTGATATATGGATTCAGCTGTTATTTCTTCTTGGTAAATCAAATGAAGCAATTACTGTTGATATGCAATGTGTCCTAGACATAAAAGTATTCACTCAGCATGTCTCCCAAAAACTGATATGTCTTCAACCTTTTAAATGGGGTTAATTGCATCACTGTCAAGATGAAGAACTTATTTTTCAGTGATAGGTTAAAATGCTCTCACCCTCTTTCTTATTTTTCTTCTACTACCTTGAATTTTGAGCCTGTCTCTTATGCAACGATATAAATCATAAAGGTGCTTGTCTATTTGACTCTATCCCCATATGTCTCCTGAATAAGTAACTAAGCAAGTGCAGTTTTATCTCACCTTTCTACTTTACCAAGCCCTTTTCTCCAAGTGATGGATGTCATACCTATTTCTTTAAAGGGGAAGCAGATAAGTTGTGACTTAGTGTGGAAGTATCTAATCCAGTTAACAGCAACACTTTCTATATTCATTGTCATGAGACAGATATATGAAGTTAAAGCTAAGTACATTTTGCTGATGAGTTGATTTTTGGTTCACTGCAGCAGTGAAGAAAAAAAGTAGTACACTCAATATGGCACAGGTCGTCAAAACCAGTATGTACATTTGTTAAACAAAAAAGAAAAATATGAAAGATTGTGAAGTCTGAAAAAAAAAGTCTGCAAAATCAACTCCTCTGTTTGTTGTTGGTTGAAAAGAGAGTAATGACATTTGAAGACCAACCGGTGGATTATAGAGAAACAGTCTAGCATTTTTATTTATTTTGTTGGATGACAGATAAAAAGTATTAAATTAGCATCTTTAATTTTCATATATTATGTGTGCTTGTGGTCCAATCTGTCATGAAAATTATACTCCTTATCCTACTATTTACAACATGGCGGTGGCAGAGGCTTCTGGTACCCAGTGAGTTGGTTCACCTTTGGCAGAACACACTGACTGCTCTGGCTTTCCTAGAGTACTGGCTGCTCCATGACAGTCATTTATGTGGCTCTCCTTTCCCTGAATCTGGGCAGTTTGGCAGCATTCAGTCCAACCTCATAATTTGTAACCTCCCTATGTATTTTTAGCTGGGTTATTCCATCTTTAATATTGGATCCTAAAAATGCGACATTGAAGAACTCTACTATGTCCTGCAAAAAAACACCCCTACTTCTTCCTCCTCCTCCTTCAACTACTGTTACTACTAACAGGTACTAGTACTACTACTACTACTACTACTACTACAACTACTGGCAGCTACCACTGATCAAGAATTTAAGAAGTACAAGCACTTTATGAAATGCTTTAAATATCACATTTAGTTTTTGCAAAACATGATAATTATCTCCAATTTACAGATGGGGAAGTTGAGATGCAGGAATTTCGATAACTTGCCTCCAACCACACACATATCTAACTATATGGGCCAGATGACTCCAAAGCACTGTAACTAAAAGTTACTCTGTTTCTCTGTACCTTTAACTCTGCGTCCTCTGTTAACACCTACTGTTTTCAATGAATTATTTCTCCAGAACAAAATGAGGTATTTCTGAGAAAGGTTTAGAAGAGGTTAATATAATCAATGACATCATGACAGACTAATTCTATTCATTACTGAATGTACTCTCATATTTCCTCTTCCTACATTTCTCTCCTTTCTTAGAAGGAATGTACATACATACACGAAGACTTCCATAACTGAAAGCCAAGAGAAGCTTCTGTTTTAGGCCAGATTTTATACTCAAATGGCTGGATCAATAGATATAGGATAATGATACAATTAAGAAAAAAAAAGCAATCCAAGACTCATGAAAAGAGGAAAATATCACTGGAGAGTTTTATTTTCCAACTCTTTCTATTCTTTTCTGTCACATCATCACTGAACAATTTGCCCTAAAATGGAGAAAGTGTCAGTCAGTCTACACTCTCAACCTAGTCATACCTCCCATCTTCCTTGTTCTACTTAACATTCACTACTAAACCCATGTCTCAGGACCCTAATGTAAGTGCAATCTCTGGTAAATTGCTCCCGGTAATTTTCTTCTATACTTTGCAACATGATGTAGAACAGACAGGTCTCTTTTCTTTAACTCCAGCATCTTTTATTTGATCACTTTCAAATGGACCTTATTTTTTTTTAATTTTTTTTCTCAGATAGATAGAGCATATCAGCAGACCTCAGCTTCATATAATTATTAAAGCACTGATATTGGAATATGGTAGCATTAAGTCTTCCAGTGGTTCACTAGGGATAAACTGACTTCTGTGTTGCATTATCCCATTATTTATAGAGAGACATTATTGAAAGCCTAAATCACTTGGCAAAGAGAATTATAATTTCAAGGAGAGCAGAGGTGACTGGATTACTGACTAGATGAATGTTCCTACATACCTCTTAACATATTCTAAAGCATATAGTGCACAGACCATCACTTCTGTTTTCCCACATTATCTTGCTCCCTGCTTCATAGGTCCTCAAGTCAAAGACATTTACACCACAAATTTATCACTTTTATTCCAGAATTTGGCTTTATCTCTCTTTTTGTATTTTGATCTCATTCATATTGCTTTTGCTCCCTTGTTAGCATATAGAACAGCCTATATTCTGTTTTGCAGAACTGAACACAAAGAGGATATGTTTGTCAATATGACTGGCTAGAAAATCTATGATTAAAAGTTATGTTACTCATTACCATGGAAAATCAAAGTGGGAACAATGCTTACTGACCATTTTTGGAAACAATTTCTTGCTCATTGCTTTCTGTAATCTTTCTTAAAAACAAAGCTGTAAAATGCCACGTTTCATGGAGATGGCAACATACAGTGAAATTTGTACTCATGCAAAAAGATCCCATTATTTGTTTTTCTTTCAAATTAGTTTCTAAGAGTTTCTTTTTTTTGTTTTGTTTTGTTTTAAAACCAAGTCATATATACTTTGAGTTTCTAAGAGTTTCTACCTGAAGGAGCGCTAACACTGGTAATTATTTTAGGATGTGTTAGCTGGTATTTTACAGATCAAAACCTCCATATTCTGGGTTGACAGATAGCTACCAAGGCTGTTCATTTTCCCAAAGATAATGGTTAGAACATGTTAGCCACAAAATCAATAACATGAATGATTATTTGCCAGTGAAATCAATAAATATAACTCCTAATAAATGTGTCCATCATGAATGAAAAACATTGGTTTTGAATGAGTATTAGATTCGTGCTGGCATAGCAGAGTGAGCTCTGAGAGCCCCTCAGTTTGTTTACCTGCAGACAGATTTGGTTCCAGACATATGGTGTCTCAAACTAATGCAACAAACTTAGGAACACAGAAGCAAAATAGGCTCAAACATAAATAGGTCTCTTAGGGGTCCAAGGATTGTCACAAAGTCTATGTAAAGCCTGGAACTCTTACTTCCTACCCACCCTAACAAAACATTATGACATATTGACATTAGAGTGTATTATCATCTTAAGGTGATAAAGTGATATTAAATGTCACTGGGTTCAATCCTCTGATTCTTGTTTTCTTCTACTGTGATTTTGCCAAGTATTGTAAAATACCTCCGGAGATGGGGAACTTAATCTTTCCAGGCACTCCAAAACAGAAAAAGACAGCAGAACTGGATTAAACAGTATAGGAGTTCATAGGTAGAGTAGTTCCATAAGTGTCCCCAACAGTTACTTCACAAAGAAATCATCACACTTTAAGATAGAAGGGAAATATTTATGAGCTATAATTTAAAATGGTATCTATAAAAAATTGTTGACATTTATAATCATATTTTAGGGAACAAAGCATTAGTGTTCTAGGAGATTTTACCATATATATCAGCTCCTCACTGATGGAATAAAAATGAAGCCTAACAACATTAATTTAAAAATCCAAACCAAGGCTCATCATTGCAAAGCATTTGCTTGGTTACTGTAAGGTGAATGAAAGAGACATTATGTTTATGAATGAGCAAAATGGCATTAGACCTTTCAGATTGGGATCAAAAGGGTAAGAAAAAAACAAGGTAAAAAATGTCCTTTTTAAGTGTACTGTCATGATCTAGGTTGAACTATCAACATTTTAGCCCTGATGTCGTTGGCATCAAAAGCTACTTGACACATAATGAGGACAGTTGGGATTGACCTATTGAGGAGGAAATGGAATATAAACCAGAGGCAAATCAGAGCTTCAGCTCAATTTGGCGAACAGCCTACTTCTCAAACTATCCATACCGTTTCCCAAGGAGACTCGGAACACTGATGACAGCAGTTAGATTGAGGAATCTCACCCCAGCCTAAGGATGAATACTTCTTAGGCCAGGTCCAGAATTATATCTATATGAATCCAAAGGGCAGACAGCCACCCTACCTTTATAGAAATAAATTTCAGTTTAATATACGTACTATCTTTCTAATTAATGAAGCTGTCAAAAGAATGAGTGGGCTACTCTATGATATGAATGTGTGGTTTCTGGATATATTAAAAAAAAAATTGCATGACCACTGTTACTGAAGAGTTAGCATGATTTTTAGATGATCTCTGATGGGCCCTTCCATCTATGTAACTCTAGTCACTCATTCATTCATTCATTCCTGCTACAAAGCTTGATTCCCTAATGTTGACCCAAAATGACCTCCGTTCTGTTTTTATTATATCATTAATGTGAATTAAGTAGATATTGTGAAAATCTGAAAGAATTAAGGAAGTGAAATGTAAGTAAGAATTCAATTTCATTTTTCAATGTATAGAATCTTAAAATAACCAATTTGACCTATCTGCAAAAAAATAATTTTTTACTAATTCTTACATTTCAGATAGATAATACATTATGCTGATTAGCAGCATTTCACAGAATTTATTCATAGGTTTGTCATAGCTTGTTCCCTCACTTCATACAAGGCTCTTTTCAAATGTCATCACATTGGGAAAGCTTTCTTTTGCCACCTTATGAAAAATGGCATTGTCACTCAATCACTCTCTCTACTCTAATCCTGCTTTATTTTTATTGACAAAATATATCACCTCATGATACTGTTGTTTATTTTCTGTCTCTACCCACTAGATTGTAAATTCCCTGAGAATAAGGATTCAGACTGTTTTGTTCACCCTTATCTTCCTATTGCTATGATATCTGGCACATAGTTGATACTCAAAAATATATGTTAAATGATTGAGCAAATAAACGGATGAATGAAAAAGTGAATGCAACTGCCTGAATTAATAAATTACTTTGCATAACATGAGTGAGTTTTGATTGCAAACAGGCACTACTTTAACATCATAAAGTAGTCAATACAAAATAAATCTATTTTTTAGTTTACATTTGAATGCTAATTTACACTAACAGAAGTAAATTGGAAATCACTAAGGAAATAAAAATACATATTTTTAAGAATTTTAAGCCCCCATCATTAGAATTTCATTTTCTGTCATGCTTTAGAAAAGTAACTGAGACTAACTTGAAAAACAAACATTCAAAAACTGTCTAAATTTCCAGGCATCCCAGTGAAATTGAAAGTTCCAGCTCAAGTCACATAAGACCCAGATTAAATTTAATGAGAGAGAGAGGCTTTTGTAAGTTATTTCTACAATGGTTAATTCTCAAAGGCATTCCATTTCTCTATATGAATTCATGCTACATGACCACTGCAAAGGATAGAGATGCTGAGGAAAAGACATTGTTCTGATGCATTGCTATACATTGGGGACTTTGTAATATATCAGAATGTGTGTGCCCATTGACATTTTTAAATAACTGATCTATATTATATTTTCTTGACTCTTGGCCCATCATGGTTTATAGTTCCATATGAGTATTTAATGTTGAATACTAATTTTCAAAAATAAATATTGTTTTCTATATAGGTGACAAATATTTTTGCTAGTTATGATCTATCCAGTTACTTATTTTAGGTACTGCACTACGAAAACCAAATGTGGCCAATGGAGTTTTCTGATTATTGTTTGTATCAATTCAACAATGCAGCTTACTTAGAAAGTAGCAAATATGGGGGCGCCTGGGTGGCTCAGTCGTTAAGCGTCTGCCTTCGGCTCAGGTCATGATCCCAGGGTCCTGGGATCGAGCCCCACATCAGGCTCCCTGCTCGGCAGGGAATCTGCTTCTTCCTCTGCCCCTCGCCCTGCTTGTGCTCTCTCTCTCTCAAATAAAATAAAATATTAAAAAAAAAAAAAAAAAGAAAGTAGCAAATATGTATCATTGTGAATATAGAAAAATAAATTTGCCTATGCACATCAGTAAATTGCATGCATACAGGAATGGATTCCCAAGCAATTTTAGAAGGGATTTTGTGATTATATGCTAGAAAACTAAATATACACCAGTAAGTCCCAAAATATTTTATTTCATTTTTTAAAATGGCAATGTAGCTCAACCTTTTGCACTGTACAAGGAAAATAATATTTTTCTAATTAAGTTCAAGTTTGAAAAACAATATTTGCAAGCAGAAATAAGATTTTGGAAGTTCTTGGTAGTTCTTGTTTTCTTATTATGAAAGAAGGGCAGCATGGTATAGTAAAAATAGCACTGGGTGACAGGAGTTTTGGATTGAAAGAATATTTCAGCCAATATTTATGTGTATAACCCTGAGTCAGTTATTAATGGAACTACACATGGTTCTACCTAGGTCTGAAATGCTACGTAAATATCAATTCATAGTATCAATTATTGTGCTTAGAAAAATATGTAGAATTTCTGTCCCTCAAGACTCTAAGTACTCACTATAATAATGCAAGAAATTAGAAGAATCAACTTTACCAAAATAGCAGAAAGTTGAACCAATACATGAAGTTAATGTTAGAGCTTCAAGGATCCTGGAGATCATCATATCTGACCTCTTCATTTTAGATACTAGGAAACTGTTCTGAAGAGGTGAAGTGGCAGAAATTCATATAGCTAAGTAGTAAGACATCACTAACAGATGAAAAACTTAGAATACTTCAACCAACAAATTTCTCAATCCTTTTTTTTTCCCCCTCCTTCCTCATTCCCTCAATCTTTCTTTTTTTTTTTAACATTTCCATTCTCCTGCTGTTAGTTAGATGACTTTTTGTTTCTCTGCTTTTAGTAAGTAAACACATACTCACAGTGGTAAATTTAGAAATCTAGAGTATCAAGAAAAAAGTTTTCCATAATATTATCATTCAGAAAGATTCAATTATTTTCTATAAGGCACCTCTTTCATTATGTCATAAAATTGACATTTCAAAATGCAAAAGCAAAAATTGCAAAGGACTGTTATCATGGTGGAAATATTCAAGCCTTGCTTCTCTGACTATAGGAAAACTTTCAACAGTATAGCATTGTAAGACTCCTTAGATAAACACCAAGGCTGCCTTTACATTGCTATTCCATTAATTGAAAACTGGCTGGTAGCACTAGTATAGCATTTATTTTTGGGGTTGTCCAATTCATATCAGTTGGCTTGAGCAACTAGACACATGGAAGAACTAAAAGCTGTCAACTCACTTTAGTTTCCCTAAAATTGCTATATAAAATATGCTAGTGTCCATGAACTTGGACAAGACTGAAGTGGAATATTTGAGGCATCTTATTGGTCACTGAATCAACAAAAGTGCTTTACTTTTTTTCTCTTTTTAAATTTTTTTTCGGGGTGGGGAGATATCATATTAGGGATAGAACTCTACTTCACTTGTTTAGTACCATATAGATACCACCTGTATGGTATTGTTTGAAGACCCTATCCAATTCCAAGTAAACTCTTGGTGTCAAATGCAAATATGAAGAAATCTGAATATTAATAAAGATCTATTTCTTCCATAAATAACAATAGATAGGAAATGAGCAATTGGATAGGGCTGTGTGCATTCAGATGAGCTCCTCATTAAAACCAAATTTACCAATGGTAGTGTTGTCAGTTAAGATACTATGACACATACACAATGAAATCATATATAATCTAAAATGTTCTCACTTTATAAAATAGACAATTGAACAACTGTAATTGATTCATGTATTGCAATTTTCATTCCATTAGTTAGAATATATATCCAAAATTGGGGCTGTCAATCAGAGAAAATGAAGGCATGTTTTGTATTTCATATTAATTGGAGGAGGAAAAATCATTCCTTGTATTTAGATTCAACAGGGCTATACACATTTTAGGTAATACAACAGTAAATACACATGTTCCCTCTAGTCATATAATTAGTTTCAGCACCTTGGTAAATATATGAAAATAGGTTCATATATAGCCCTGTGAAATAATGAGACTGGTTTTCTTTTCACTTGAATTCACTTTATTGATTGTATTGCCTTTCAACACTATCGTTTTTTGGACTCCTGTATTTACTTTTGTATTTTGGAGGACTCTATTTTTATTCAGAGTGTATAAAACTATCCTGAATTACTAACCCAAGAAGGTCATCTCATATCTCTGGGGATCAATGGACTGAAGGATTTTGATAATGAAATCTGGGACAAAACACACATACATAGATGTAAATATTCATGTTATTGAATTCAAAGATAAGAGTTTTCCATATTAACCTTCTCCAAAAAAATACTCTTTTCTGGGTATTTTTAATTCTTGAACTTATGACATTTTACATATTTTCTGTGTATTTAATTTCAGATTCTTCCAATAGTCAGCTTTGAGCATCACTTCACATATACCCTAAATATGCCAGGTGGTAAGTAACATACTTATGTTTCAAATATCAACTAGCATAGGTCCAGATAGTTTTAAAAGAACAATGAATAAGCACAAATTTGGGGGAGGTATCAAGCCTAACTCATCATATAATGAGTCTTAATTATGATTAAATACATCTCATTTCCTAACCTTCATGATATTTTTTATTTCTCTTTGTTATTCTTTTTCCTAAAATAAAAACAATGTGGAATTTTTCCCACATTGTTATCTAAGAATATGAGAGGTTTACTTGACTTTCTAAAGGTCCAGTTTTTATCAGCTGAACCATATGTAATTGCTCAAATTTGGCCATTTTGACACATAAAAATGGTCATTTTATATAGTTCAACCAAATACATCATAAAACAAGATACAGGGAAACATGATGCATGAGATATGTAATAATACTTGAAGAGCACATAGATTAAGAGTCCTGTATGTAAATTTAAGTTCCAGATTTAGCATATACTTGTTCTGTGCACTAACTCCCTGAGCTTTAGAATCCTCAACAGAAAAATGAGAAGACTGATTCTATTCATGATTCTTCACAATCAAGCATGATAAAAAATTCAAAGCTTTGTGAACTTAATGACTTCAATCGTACAGTGTTAATCATACTGTGGACAGACACAGGACTTTAACATACCTGACCATCTCGCATTTTACTCCATATTAGTAGTACCTGCAGTCCTTTTTCATGCAGCTATAGCTACTTTTGGTCCCAGAGAATATCTTAAAGATGAAGAGATCACTCTGTTTTTCAGAATTAAAGGAGGATGAGAAACTATTTTTATTATGCCTAGCACAACCAACAGAAGACATAGTTGAAATGTGGTATGCAAACGCACCTCAGCATAATAAAATTTACTCAGATTTTCTCAGCTACATAATCTCCTACGGCCTTCCCAATCTCTTGATCTGTCCAGTTACAACTCAAGCCACTAGTCAAGAAAGGCAAAGGACAATCTTATCTCTCTTCCCTAGTCCTTGTCTCTGTTCAGAACTTATTTCTTCCAGCCAACCAATCATCTGTTCACCTGTTCTCAGTTTACCCATTCATTCTATTGATTCATTCCTAAAATGTTTGTTGAATTTACAGTATGTGGCATGCAATCTGCTGAATATTGGGGATACAATGACAAGCTAAGGGACAAAGTCTTTGCCCTGAAATATTATGATCCACACATTAATCAAATAATCATAAAAATATTTAATTATAATTTAGCTAAACTGAGTCAATGGAAAAGTGTAAAATATTAATACTACTGATGACAGGGGCCTCAAACTGGGTATGTGTTTGGGAGAAAGGTGGGGAGGTGGTAAAACCATCAGATTAGGGTAAGTATGTGAGAAATTAGTTAAATACAATTTACCCAAAAGTTACATCCATGCTCTAATTTCTAGTACCTATAAATATTACCTTACTTAGATACAGGGCCTTTATAGATGTAATTACATTAAAAATCTTGAGATGAGGGGCACCTAGGTGGCTCACTTGGTTCAGCCTCCAACTCTTGATTTCAGCTCAGGTCATGATCTTGGGGTCATGGGATGGAGCCCCGCGTCAGGCTCTGTGCTCAGCATGGAGTCTGCTTGTCCCTCTTCCTCTGCTCCTTCCCCCATCCCCAAATAAATAAATAAAGTCTTAAAAAAAAACATCTTGAGATGAGGAGATCATCTAGATTATCTGGGTGGACCCTAAATCCAAGGACAAGTGTCCTCATAAGAGAAATATAGAGGGAGATTTGAGACAGAAGAGGAGAAGACACAGACAGAAGATGAAGAAACAAAGTGACCATAGAGGCAGAGATCGGAGTGAGGCTGAATGCCAGGCCATCTACTGGTAGCTGTAAGAGGCAAAGAACAAATTCTCCCCAAGAGGTCACAGAGGAAACACGGTTCTGCCAATACCTGGGCTTAACCCTTCTAGTATCCTGAATCATGAGGCAATATATTTCTATTGTTTTAAGCCACCAATTTTGTGATCATTTGTCGTGGCAGCCACAGGAAACTAATACAAACTCCTCTCCTAATATCATAGTTTTAAATTCTTATATCCATAAAGGATAGTATTTCTTCCCAAGTCAGAACTTGCAGTCACAGAATTCAAACTTATACTCAAAATAGTCATGAAAACTTCAGAAATGAATGTGTGTGTGTATATATATATAATCTATTGATAGGTAGATGTATGTAGATATTCTAAATACAATATCTATACAGATAATACCCTTTAGGGAATGAGAGATAAGTAGCCAACTGCTGCGGGACTGAGGGACTGCCTCTTCTGCAGGCACCAAGTCTGAAGGGAGCATTAAGATACCTTTTGTGACAAGAACTACAGTGTGCAGGAGGCTGACTTGAATATGATTTGTAGACAAAATAGGTTGCTGTATCATGGGGGAAAAAACTAAAAAAATACCATGTCATGGTTTGTATAAGCCATAGACCTATTCAAAAATGATTGTGGGGTGAGTAGCAGAATAAAACTCCATATATGTCTTTGATTTTCTCTGTAATCTAAGAATCCTGATTCTATGTCATTTAAGATTTAAGTTGGGAAAATATGCATAGCATTTGAGAAAATAGGAATGAATATTTTGGGGCACAATGTAGACCAGTGGTTTGCAAACTATGTTATGTAAAGAAAAACCTTGAGGTTTCATTTGTGCGGGGGAGGGTGGCAGAGGTTGCGTGAGGGACAAGAATGAAGGAGCAGAGCAGCCTACAGACTATCTCTTCCTGCTTTATTCACAGCATTTCTACGGTTTTTTGTTTTACATATATTCACTGCTGTCTTATATTTCTTTTGTGCCATAGGACTCCATCTCTGTACTACATCTGAAAAAAGAAAAAAAAAAACAACTAGCCTAGATATATTTGCTTGGCTCTAAGTGTTCATCTGCTAAAGCAAAAACTGAATGGTGTGGAGCTGGGAGCCCTCTTTCCAATTCTGAGTTTTAAATCATTGTGAAATGAGTAGAGTTCAAACCGTATGTTTTCTTTTATGAAATAAGTAATAGAGGGAAACGTTTTTTTCCACTTGGTTAGTTAGTTTCTCTGCTTCCTGTCAAAACTGAGGAGAAAGATTGGTAGACATAGACACTATAATTTCTGGTTAAAGATATTCTTGACTTTGAGGCAATTTGTTTAACTTTCTTGCATCTTACAAAAAGGTTTCTATCAAATTTTGAAATCAGTGTGGTATTAACTTTTGACCACGGAAATGGAGGCTAGCCCTAGCAGAAACAAAGGCTTGTTTTGCTTATTGTCACTGGTATGTCAATGTGGACATCTTGATAGCTCTCTTTCCCCCCAAATGAAAGCTCCATTCTTCCTCTTCTAGACAAATTCTCCCTCCTCCAGTATTTCAGGATAATAAGAGAGCCAAAATTAGATTCCCAAAGTGGACATTTAGTTTTTAACATCCTAATTGTTTGAAGGCACAATGGACAATGACCTAATTTTATGTGAGCCTGAAGACATTTCCTGCTCAGGCCATGCCTTATGAAATCTCCTACAGATGGCTATATTTCTTGATCAAATAAAAATTTCTGTTAGCTGTATCATTCCTTTTGTTGCATATTAAGTAAAACATGCTAGTTCAAGGCAGATGTCCCCTCCACCTTCATTGCTTTCACAGTACTATGGGTCCAGATAAAAAAAAAAAATCTACCCAGTTTTTCTACATAATGTTATTTCAGTATTTCAATTGATAGTGCAATCAATACATCAGACTGTGTGGCAGTTTCTGACCTAGACTATATCACCGTATTAATCAATCAACTTGTACGGGCATTCAAAGCAAATCCCCCCTTGACAGTCACAAAGTTAAGAGAGAAGGCCAGAAGAAGGAAGCAGCACTTCAAATAACACAAATCAAATGGGTTTAGGAAAAAACACTTTTAGAGGTCACTAGGAAAGGAATGTTACATGACAGTTCTCTGATTTGGTCAATATTTTGAAAACTACATTTCCTCTTGGGCCAAATTTAGCATAACGTGCCTAGGCTATTGTACACTGGAAATATAATAAGTTGGAAAAAGAACCTCCATTGGCGCTATTTTTTTATGAGATTGCATCCCCAGAGTGCTGCCTATTCACTTATTAATTTCATATAATACTTGAGATTATAAATTATTTAGTAAGAAAACAGAGATGCATAAACTTGCCATTTGAAGATTTGAGGTTGTGAACAATAGCAACTTAAAAAGAATATAAAGACTTATGTGCTTATCCCTACTTTATCACGTCAAAGGAACTTCAGTTGACCTACTCTAAGGCAACTCCATTAGGGAAAAATTTAATTAGAAAGAGTAAGACACCATTTAATGATCAGAGAGTAAACACAGATCAGCATGGAGGTTCCTGAGAAGCCTGTTTTTCCTACTTCGCTGAACAGAGAAATCTTTTACCAACAAGGAAGAAGAAATCAAAGTTCATTTTGCTTGCAATTTTCAACAAGGGAACACTGAGTAATCAAAGAAATAATGCTGGGCGCCTGGGTGGCTCACTCGTTAAGCGTCTGCCTTTGGCTCAGGTCATGATCCCAGGGTCCTGGGATCGAGCCCCGCATCGGGCTCCCTGCTCAGCGGGAAGCCTGCTTCTCCCTCTCCCACTCCCCCTGCTTGTGTTCCCTCTCTGGCTGTGTCTCTCTCTGTCAAATAAATAAATAAAATCTTAAAAAAAAAAAAAAAAAAAGAAATAATGCTGACTGAAGCTTTGGAATGGTGATTATGGGGGTATGCTCTTTAAACTTTTTTTTTTTTTAACTTCAGATACTCTGAAATTCATGGGAAACCATAACCATCATCTCTGCAATATTCTTCCCATTATTTTGAAAAATTATCATCTCTTCACCCATCCTCCTCATCCACACACAAGTAGGCACTATAAAGTGCTTAGTACCTGACCTGAGACCGGTAAGTTTCCTTAAAAAAAACACAGTATAGTTTAATATAGTTCTTCTTATGCAGATTTAATTCACATAGAGAACACTGACCTAGCATTTTTAATTTTTTCTCCCTTTTGTATTTATTCATTTAGCTGCATATAACTCTCATTCACTATTTCTAGTGCATTATATTCCACTGAAAGAACCCACTGTATTTATTTTATTTATCACCTTTGCAGGACATCTAGACTGCTTTCAATTCTCTGCTTGGGTAAAACAATGCTAAAAAGAGCATCCTGTATTTGCCACCATATGGTTCTATGCATGAGTTTTCCTTCGGGCTGTTAGGTTGGGGGGTGGGGAGTAAAACCAGCAGTGATATTAGATTAATGCACATTTAATTTCATTAAATTTGATAGATTGCTCTCCAGAAAGTCTGTGCCAGTTTACATCTCACCAGCAGAAGCCCAAATGGTTCCATTTTCACCCATGGCCAGCAGCTAAAATTCTCTCACTTTCTAATTTTTGTCAATGTGATGGTATAAAAATATATCACACAATTATTTTAATAACCATTTTTTCTAATTACTAAAAACATGGACTCTCTCTTCATATACACTTTCCCTTTTATTAAATTACATTTTTATTCCCTTTTCTTTACCAAGTTTAATGTCTCTTGTTGTTATTGTTGGTGATTTGAAGGTATGGTTGATATATTCCACATAGCAATACCTTGTTTCATTTTAGATCCTGAAAATATATTCTTCCAGACTGTTAATTTTGTCCATGATGTCCTGTGTAGAAAAGAAATCCATAATTTTGATCTGACCTAATCCATAAATATTTCACTTTACCATTTATTATTTTTCTCATTCTTCAGGTTATCAGTCTTATTTATTTTTATGTGAGCAATCATCTGATTTATAAAAAGATACAATAAAGTTTAAAATGATACAAAATATCAATTTCAAAACAACACCAAAAACTGGGTGTATCTAACCATACTCAGCTAGCTCATAACAGAGCAAATGGGTAAGTGGAATAATTCATGCTATCATGTACTACTCTATGAACGGGCAACAGAACAAGCTGGTAAAGGCAGAGGAACTCTCTATCTTCTAAGGATTAGAACCGAAGGGCTCCAGAATCATCTGGTATCTGCTCAATGTTGTACCTCTGGTTAGAAACGTATATGATGAGAACTCCAGGGATCTTCCGGATCCTTCCTTTATTTAGGGTCTTGGTGACCACAAGATAACACCTGTGCTGAGTTACTCTCTGTACTAAGCAGTCGTCTGCATTTGTTTCTTTGTGTGTTACGGTAATTGCTCAAATCTTGGATCCTTGGCAATCCTTAGAGCCACATGATACTTCTGCTCTCATTTCTCAATGACAGCCATTACACAGTCATTTTTGCAAGGATACACGTGGCATATGGATGGCCCATCACTGTCTGGACTAAGGCAAGTTTGTGTTTAATGGAAAGGTGGATAAAGTTGGTATCAACCAGGATGTGGTCAGGTGGGCTCAGCTGTGTGTTATATTGGAAGAATAAGCAGGAAGGATATTGGGGGACTTCTCCTTCCTTGAGTGGACTGAGATCTTTCTTTTCTTTTTAGGTTTTAATCTTTCCTTCTCTTTAAGCCTCTGATTTCAGAGACTTAAGCGTTCACTTCACAGCCACATACATTCTTGCTTTCTTTTGCTTCCCCCTGTTCATGCCACACTCTTACTTCTTAGTCCTTCCTCTTTAAAACAACTTTTTCATTTGGCTTCTAGGACTTGACTTCCTTTAGACTCTCTTTAACCATGTCTCTGGCTAATCTTCAGACTCCTTCCTTTATTCTTCTTTTTCATTTCAACCTCTCAGCATCCCCCCTGCCCACACACAGCTCCATCCTCAGTCTTTTTATTTTTTCATATCTCTACTCATTGCACAGGAAATTGCATCCATTCTCAAGGTCTATGTTTAACATCTACATGCCCATGAGTCTCAAATTCTGTGTCTAACCAAGATCCTTCCTCTAACTCCAGACTGGTACATCTAAGTCCTCAGTGAATCACAAATCAGACAGAGTTCTATTGGAGAAGCAGAACAAGGAGGAGATACATTGCTGCAGTCAATTGGCTTGTGGGATGGCGGACCCTGACTAAGAAAGTGAGAAATCTGTAGGGCAGGCTGTCAGGAATGGCAGGCTGGTACTCTCAGCCAAGGGCTCAAGTTATTATCCACAGGAGCCAATGACCTCCTATCATAGGAAAAAAAGGTAAAGTGAGAAAATAAATGTTTGTTCCATGAATTAATTGATATCTTTTATTTCCTTTCTATGGATTTTTTTAACTGGGGAAAGAAACTGACTTACATGTGCAATATTTGTCCTGTACTATATAAACTAAATGTTTCAATTAATAAGAAGAGTAATACCTAATATTTATCCAGTACTTACTATGTGCCCTGGTACTGTTATAAGAACTTTAGGTATTATCACAGTTAAGCCTGTGACAACACTATGAAGCATATTATCATGATTACCAGTTTTCACTCAAGAAAACTCAGGCATGGAGAGATAAGCATCTTGCCTAAATTCACAGCTTATAAGTGATGGAGTTTGTATTTGAACCCATGCACTATGAGTTTAGTGCTTGTACTAAGATTTATTTACTGTGGGAAGGAACTACAATCTTTGTTTATAGGGATAAAGAAGCTAAGATAATGACAGTGAGGGAGTTTAAAAACAATCCAGAGCTTCCAATATAGTTATAGGTTGCAAAGGCACACATATTTACCTCTTAAAAACATGTGAAATTTGCTAAGACAGACATAATTATGCAATTTTTTGTGGGAAATAATTGGTAGCAAAAATGACCAAATAAACTCTGATGGGCTATATAAATTACTTGAAACATCTTAGAAAGAATGCTTTAACATGCTTGAATATCTTCAGTATTAAAACTGGGGAAAAAATAGGTCATACCCAGCCTGTTGCCAGGTTTGGTTTTTTTTTAATAATTTTTTTTTCAGGGGTGGTGAAAGATGGTGGAGGAGTAGGGGACCCTATTTCAATTGGTCCCCAGAATTGAGCTGGATATCTACCAGACCACTCTGAGCACCCACGAAATCAGCCTGAGATGTAAGAAGATCTGGATCTCTACAAACAGAATATCGCAGGTGGTTGGTTTTGAGGTACAAAGCGGGGAGCCCTGATTCCGCAGGCAGATTTCAGAGGATAAACGGCAGCGGGAGGGTGCCTGGCCATGGGGATCCTACACCGCTGGTGAGTGACAGCCTTGCGTGCTGGGGATGGGGCACAGACTCGCAGACTGGTAGAGGTGGGGAAAGGACTTTAGGGCAGCCCCTGGGGCGGAAACCCAGAGTGGCGGGGGTCGCGCAGGAGAATTGGGAGCAGCTGGCGGTTTTAGAAGCACAAAGGGCAGAGACGTGCCCCGACCTGGAGGCAGGACTGGGGGCACTGAGGAGGGGCGCACAACCCAGAACGCTGCAGTTTATAGCAGCACGGACAGTAACAGAGACAGTGTGGCCTGGAGAGCTCACTGAAGAACAGACTGCGATCTCTCTACTCTGAGGCAGAGGGTTGGAAATGGTCTCTTCTGCTCTGACTCGTGGTAGAGATGCGGAAAGCCGCCAGAGAACAAAAGCCCCAAAAACTGATTCCCACTGAGCCCATCCCCCGCCACAGGGGGGCAGGGCAACTCCGCCCAAACAGGGTTGCCTGAGTAACAGCACGGCAGGCCCCTCCCCCAGAAGACAGGCTGGGAAAACAAGAGGCCAGCAACCCTAAAGTCCCAAGAAAACAGGTGCATCTTGCTTGGGTTCTGGTCAATAATTTGGACTCTATACATTCCCTCAAACACCCATCATCAGAATGACTAGGAGGAGGAGCCCCCAAAATAGAAAAGACTCAGAGATCATGACTTATGCGCAGATTTACAAATGGATGCAAATATAACCAAGATGTCAGAGATGGAATTCAGGCTAGCAATTGTGAAGACAATGGCTAGAATGGAGAAATCAATTAATGGCAACATAGAGTCTCTAAGGGCAAAAATGAAAGCTGAATTGGTAGAACTTAAAAATGCTATCAATGAGATCCAATCCAATCTAGATAATCTAACAGTTAGGGTAAGTGAGGCAGAAGAACGAATAAGCGACCTGGAAGACAATATAATAGATAAAAAGGGAAAAGAGGAGGCCAGGGAAAAGCAACTCAGAATCCATGAAAATAGAATCAGAGAAATAAGTGACAACATGAAGCATTCCAATGTCAGAATAATTGGAATCCCGGAGGGAGTGGAGAGAGAGAGATGTATTTGAGCAAATTGTAGCTGAGAACTTCCCTAATCTGGGGAATGAAACAAACATTTGTGTCCTAGAGGCAGAGAGGACCCCTCCCAAGATCAAGGAAAACAGGCCAACACCCCAGCATGTAATAGTAAAACTTGCAAATCTTAGAACCAAGGAAACCATCTTAAGGGCAGTTAGGGGGAAGAGATTCCTTACGTACAGAGGGAGGAACATCAGAATAACATCAGACCTATCCACAGAGACCTGGCAAGACATATTCAGGGTCCTAAATGAGAAGAACATGCAGCCAAGAAAACTTTATCCGGCAAGACTGTCATTTAGAATGTATGGAGAGATGCAGAGCTTCCACGACCAGCAGAAACTGAAAGAATATGTGACCACTAAGCCAGCCCTGCAAGAAATATTAAGGGGGGTTCTATAAAAGGAGAAAGACCCCAAGAGTGATATACAACCAAAATTTACAGGGACAATCTATAAAAACAACATCTTCACAGGCAACATGACAATTAATTCATATCTTTCAATAATCACTCTCAACGTGAATGGCCTAAATGCTCCCATAAAATGGCAAAGGGTTGCAGACTGGATAAAAAGACAGGACCCATCCATATGCTGTCTACAAGAGACTCATTTTGAACCTAAAGATACATCCAGACTGAAAGTGAAGGGATGGAGATCCATCTTCCATGCCAGCGGACCTCAAAAGAAAGCTGGGGTAGCAATTCTTATATCAGACAAATTAGATTTTAAACTAAAGTCTGTAATAAGAGATGAGGAAGGACACTATATCATACTTAAAGGGTCTATCCAACAAGAAGATCTAAGAATTGTAAATATCTATGCCCCCAACATGGGAGCAGCCATCTATATAAGCCAACTGTTAACCAAAATAAAGAGTCATATTGATAACAATACGTTAATTGTAGGAGACCTCAATACTCCACTCTCAGCAATGGACAGATCATCTAAGCAGAAAATCAACAAGGAAACAAGAGCTTTGAATGATACATTGGACCAGATGGACCTCATAGATATTTACAGAACATTCCACCCTAAAACAACAGAATACTCATTCTTCTCAAGCGCACATGGAACTTTCTCCAGAATAGACCACATACTGGGTCACAAATCAGGTCTCAACCGATACCAAAAGACTGAGATTATTCCCTGCATATTCTCAGACCATAATGCTTTAAAACTGGAACTCAATCACAAGAAAAACTTTGGCAGAAATTCAAACACTTGGAAGCTAAAGACCACTCTGCTCAAGAATGATTGGGTCAACCAGGAAATCAAAGAACTTAAACAATTCATGGAAATCAATGAGAATGAAAACACATCAGTCCAAAACCCAAGGGATACTGCAAAAGTGGTCCTAAGGGGAAATACATAGCCATCCAAGCTTCACTCAAAAAAACAGAAAAATCCCGAAATCACCAACTAACTCTACACCTTAAATAACTAGAGAAAAAGCAACAAATGACGCCTAAGCCACGCATTAGAAATCATTAAAATTAGAGCAGAAATCAATGAATTAGAAACCAGAAACACAGTAGATCAGATCAACGAAACTAGAAGTTGGTTCTTTGAAAGAATTAATAAGATCGATAAACCACTGGCCAGACTTATCCAAAAGAAAAGAGAAAGGACCCAAATCAATAAAATTATGAATGAAAGGGGAGAGATCATGACTAACACCAAGGAAATAGAAACAATTATTAGAAATCATTATCAACAACTATATGCCAATAAACTGAGCAATCTGGATGAAATGGAGGCCTTCCTGGAAACCTATAAGCTGCCAAGACTGAAACAGGAAGAAACTGACAACCTGAATAGGCCAATAACCAGTAATGAGATTGAAGCAGTGATCAAAAACTTCCCAAAAAACAGGAGTCCAGGGCCTGATGGATTCCCTGGGGAATTCTACCAAACATTCAAAGAAGAAATAATACCTATTCTACTGAAGCTGTTTCAAAAAATAGAAACAGAAGGAAAACTTCCAAACTCATTCTATGAGGCCAGCATTACCTTACTCCCCAAACCAGGCAAAGACCCCATCAAAAAGGAGAATTTCAGACCAATATCCCTGATGAATATGGATTCCAAAATCCTCAACAAAATCCTAGCTAATAGGATCCAACAATACATTAAAAGAATCATCTACCACGACCAAGTGGGATTTATCCCTGGGATGCAAGTGTGGTTCAACGTTTGCAAATCAATCAATGTGATAGAATACATTAATAAGAGGAGGGAGAAGAACCATATGGTCCTCTCAATTGATGCAGAAAAAGCACTTGACAAAATACAACATCCTTTCCTGATTTAAACTCTTCAGAGTATAGGGATAGAGGGAACATTCAAGTTCATAAAATTCATCTATGAAAAACCCACAGCGAATATCATCCTCAATGGGGAAAAGCTGAGCCTTTCCCTTAAGATCAGGAACACGTCAAGGATGCCCACTACTGCCACTATTGTTCAACATAGTACTAGAAGTCCTAGCAACAGCAATCAGACAACAAAAAGAAATAAAAGGTATTCAAATTGGCAAAGAAGAAGTCAAACTCTCTCTTTTCGCAGATGACGTGATACTTTATGTGGAAAACCCAAAAGACTCCACCCCCAAATTACTAGAACTCATCCAGCAATTCAGTAATGTGGCAGGATACAAAATCAATGCACAGAAATCAGTTGCTTTCTTATACACTAACAACGCAACTGTAGAAAGAGAAATTAGAGAAACGATTCCATTTACAATAGCACCAAAAACCCTAAGATACCTCGGAATAAACCTAACCAAAGAGGTAAAGGATCTATACTCTAGGAACTACAGTACACTCATGAAAGAAATTGAAGAAGACACAAAAAGATGGAAAAATATTCCATGCTCATGGATCGGAAGAATAAACATTGTTAAAATGTCTATGCTACCCAGAGCAATCTATACCTTCAATGCCATCCCGATCAAAATTCCAATGACATTTTTCAAAGTGCTGGAACAAACAATCCTAAAATTTGTATGGAATCAGAAAAGACCTCAAATCGCCAAGGAAATGTTGAAAAAGAAAAACAAAGCTGGGGGCATCACGTTGCCCGATTTCAAGCTATATTACAAAGCTGTGATCACCAAGACAGCATGGTACTGGCACAAAAACAGACATATAGGCCAATGGAATAGAATAAAGAGCCCAGAAATGGACCCTCAACTCTATGGTCAAATAATCTTTGACAAAGCAGGAATAAACATGTAATGGAAAAAAGATAGTCTCTTCAGTAAATGGTGCTGGGAAAATTGGACAGCCACATGCAGAAGAATGAAACTCAACCATTCTCTAACACCATTCACAAAGATAAACTCAAAGTGGATGAAAGGCCTCAATGTGAGACAGGAATCCATCAAAATCCTAGAGGAGAACATAGGCAGTAACCTCTCTGACATCGCCCACAGCAACTTCTTTCAAGATACATCTCCAAAAGCTAGTGAAACAAAAGCAAAAATGAACTTTTGGGACTTCATCAAGATAAAAAACTTCTGCACAGCAAAGGAAAGAGTCAACAAAACAAAGAGGCAACCCACAGAATGGGAGAAGATATTTGCAAATGACACTACAGATAAAGGGCTGGTATCCAAGATCTATAAAGAACTTCTCAAACTCAACACCCAAAAAACAAATAATCAAGTCAAAAAGTGGGCAGAAGATATGAAAAAACACTTCTCTGAAGAAGACATACAAATGGCTAACAGACACATGAAAAAATGTTCATCATCATTAGCCATCAGGGAAATTCAAATCAAAACCACACTGAGATACCACCTTACACCAGTTAGAATGGCCAAAATGGACAGGGAAAGAAACAACAAATGTTGGAGAGGTTGTGGAAAAAGGGGAACCCTCTTACACTGTTGGTGGGAATGCAAGTTGGTACAGCCACTTTGGAAAACAGAGTGGAGGTGCCTCAAAAAATTAAAAATAGAGCTACCCTATGACCCAGCAATTGCACTCCTGGGTATTTACCCCAAAGACACAGATGTAGTGAAAAGGGCCATATGCACCCCAATGTTCATAGCAGCAATGTCCGCAATAGCCAAACTGTGGAAAGAGCCAAGATGCCCTTCAACAGACGAATGGATAAAGAAGATGTGGTCCATATATACAATAGAATATTACTCAGCCATCAGAAAGGATGAACACCCAACTTTTACATCAACATGGATGGGACTGGAGGAGATTATGCTAAGGGAAGTAAGTCAAGCAGAGAAAGTCAATTATCATATGGTTTCACTTATGTGGAACATAACAAATAGCATGGAGGACATTAGGAGAAGGAAGGGAAAAATGGGGGGGGGGAATTGGAGGGAGAGATGAACCATGAGACACTATGGACTCTGCGAGACAAACAGGGTTTTAGAGGGGAGGAGGGAGGGCGGATTGGTTAGCCCGGTGATGGGTATTAAGGAGGGCACATACTGCATGGAGCACTGGGTGTTATATGAAAACAATGGATCGTGGATCACCACATCAAAAACTAATGATGTATTGTATGGTGACTAACATAACATAATAAAATTTTTAAAAAATAAAAATAAAAAAAGAAACTGAAAAAAATTTTTTTTTTATTGAAACATAGCTACTATTATTTGTTTACATATTGTCTGTGGCTGCTTTCATGGTAGGAGGCAAAGCTGCGTAGTTGTGGTAGAGACCATATGATCTGCAAAACTGACAATAACTTTTATTTAGCCCTTTATAGAAAATGTTCACTGACCAATGAGTAGTAGAAAGCCCTTGGAAATTATTATTGTAAAAACTGTTCTTTAAAAAAAAAACTGTTTTGCTTTCTTTCTACAGTTGTCCCAGTGTCCAGTTGGCTTTGAGGTGAAGACAGAATTTGGTCATGGGGTCATGAGAGCAAAAACGTCCCCCCAAAATGCAAGTAGTCATGCCTTCTTACAGGTGCTTACATTTAGATAACAAATCTACTTAAAATCATTTAACACAAACCGCAAGGCAAACTTTGAGCTTTTAGAGCCCTCTGGGAATCATTTGTTTGATTCATTAGCTGTTAAACAGATGTCTTCACATTAGAATTTCAGGGTCCATAAAATGTGATACAATATGGGAGTGCATCTAAAACAGAGACCATTAAAGACCAGCTCTCTTCATGTGAGTTTCTGTTAGCTCTTGTCCCCATCCCCTGGCCCCTACTTTGTCTCTTTCTTTGCTTGTTTTTGCTGCCCAGGTACTCACTGGTAAAGCTCTCATCAATTTTCTTACCATTCACCTGCAAAAATTAACAATTCCAGATTCTGTATTTTATATTCAGAAACATTTAAAATATATATTTTTTTAGATTTACTATTAAAAACAGAATTTCTTGCAAGGTAAAATAGGTATTTAGAGGAAGTTTCTATTTAGACGGTAGTTTCAATATAAGATATTATAAAAGTAAATGGCTTCCTATTGATTTATATTCTTGTTATATGGTAAATACTTTGTTAAGAAGTATCACATAGTATATGATTTAATAAATATGGGGAATTAATGGATATTAAATTATTTAACTGCTTTAAAATTTTTTTGTAGTTTAAAAAAGCAAAAAAAAAAAAAAATCCTCTTCCCCACTGGCATCAAATGTATTCATTTATTTATTTTTATTTGAAACATCTACGTCTGGGAAGTCTATATATGAACTTATACAACAACTAAACTGGAAATTTCTCCATTCATCAAACATTTTCTCAAAAGTTACAAAGTTATAAACTTTCTGCAAGTGACTGAGGATACAAAAATGGTTCCAAATTTAAATATTATAATCATTAAAAACAGTAATATTGACAGCAATAATTATCAAAATATAGGAGCAGCAGCCAAAATTATATTCAGAGAACTACTTCTGGATTTAAATTTTTTTCATTGTTAAAGGAATGAAAAATAAAGAATTCAGCTTAAGAAGAAAAACAATAAGGGGTGCCTGAGTGGCTAAGTTGGTTAAACATCTGCCTTTGGCTCAGGTCCTGATCCCGTGGTCCTGGGACTGAGTCCCACATAGGGCTCCTCACTCAGCGGGGAGCCTGCTTCTCCCTTTGCCTGCCACTCCCCGTGCTTGTGCACTCTGACAAATGAATAAATAAAATCTTTAAAAAAAAAAAAAAAAAAAGGAAGGAAAAACAGTAAGAAAACAAAATTAAAAGAAAGAAGAAAACAGAGGTGCCGGGTGGCTCAGTAGGTTGATCATCCGGCTCTTGGTTTTGGCTCAGGTCATGATCTTATGGGTCCTAAGATCTAGCCCTCATCTGGCTCTGCACTCAGCAGGGAGCCTGCTTGAAGATTCTCTCCCTCTGCCTCTCCCCTACTTGTGCAGGCAGAAGTGCTCACTCTCTCTCTCAAATAAATCAATCTTTTTAAAAAAAGAAAATAAAGAAAACAATAAAGAGAAAGCCAAAAACTAACATTTTTTAAAA
The DNA here is from genome assembly GCF_004348235.1 of Phoca vitulina. NCBI lineage: Eukaryota > Metazoa > Chordata > Mammalia > Carnivora > Phocidae > Phoca > Phoca vitulina. Next base: position 32,322,161 of record NW_022589716.1, on the reverse strand, counting down.
AATGAAAAATAGTATTGTTAAATCTAAGAACTGGATTTTGGATAAAGGGATCCAATACAACATGTATATAAGTGGTAGAAGAAGATGATCTCCAGACCAAACTAATCAATTAAAAAGAGAAAAATAAATCAAAGATGAAGGTGACATAAGAACACACAGAAAGGAGTTAAAAATAAATTAAAAGTGAGAATATGCAAATATATGTTGATCTATGGTAACCTCATTTTAAAAAGATATATGACTATAGTTTTCAAAGTCACTTAGTATACTCCCAACTGGTAACTTTACCTATAAATTGTTTTTAAAATTCTATAAAATATATCTTTAATAATTTTACACATATTAACTACAAGAACTAAGAGAAAGATTCTTCTATCCTGAGGTAAAACAGAAAGCAATCTTTATTTAGATTTTAGCTAGTGGTTGAAAGCCAGAGAGTTTGCAGATTCTCTTTGGTGGCTCGTGTTTCTCTATTTTGTTTTGATTCTTTTTTTTTAACTCTTAAATAGACTTTACGTTTTAGAGGATTTTAGGTCCACAGCAAAAGAGATCAGAAATTAGAGTGAATTCCCAAATACTCCCTGCCCCCCCAACATACATAGCCTCTCCCCCTACCAACATCCTTGACCAGAGTGGAACATTTTTTCCAAATGACAAAGCTACACTGACACACCAGAATCATCCAAAGTCCATAGTTTACTTTAGGGTTTACTTTCTTTGGGTTTTAACAAATTTCTAATGACATGTATCTACCACAACAGTATCATAGAAAATAGTTTCCCTGCCCTAAAAATACTTTGTGCTCTGCCTATTCTTCCTTCCCTCTCCCCTAATCCATGGCAATTACCGATTTTTTTCTGTCTACATAGCTTTACCTTATGTAGAATGTCATATAGTTAAAAACGTATAGTATCTGGCCTTTTCAGATTGGTTTCTTTCACTCACAAATATGCATTTAGGATTCCTTCATGTCTTTTCATAGCTTACAGCTCATTTTTTTTTTTTTTAGCACTGAGTAATATTCCATTGTCTGGGTGTACAATATTTTATTTATCCATTCACATACTAAAGGACATCTTGGTTGCTTCCAAATTCTGGCAATTATAAATAAAGCTGCTATAAATATCTGAGGGCAGGTTTTATTTAGACATAAATTTTCAACTTACTTGGATAAATAACAAGGAGTACAATTGTACAGTGTTGTTTTGTTTTGTTTTGTTTTTTAACGGTAACAGGGTGATGGGCATTAAGGAGGGTATGTAATGTAACGAGCACTGGGTTATTAATTACAATTGATGAATTACTGAACTCTAACTCTGAAACTAGTAATACACTATATGTTAATTAATTGAATTAAAAAATAAATAAATGCATGAATGGTTATCTTAAAAAAAAAAGAAATTTAACTGTGAAAAATTTTTCATGAGACTTGTTTTCTCTAGTTTACTATAAATGTCAGCACTCTCTATTATATTATACCCAGCCAGCTTACATTTATGTTGCTTACTTTGGGCATTTGAAATTTAACTACAATAGCTTAATGGAGTATTACCTATTTTATGGCAAGAGAGAGGCATTTTTCATCTAAGAAAAAAAAGAGTATATATAAATTATCCTTATTTTAATTCACTTCTGAATTTGGGAAACTAGTCTGAGGATCCCTAGGAAAGAAACCTCTTTCATTAGGTGTCTTCAAGAGATTGCAGAATACTTTTCTTTAGAGCTCTTTAGTGGTGAAATTGATTCATTTTCTGGTTATATTTTCCTAAGAGCTAGACAGTGGCATTAGAACACCTGGTTTTGGCCTGAGTGTTTCAGAAAACAGAAATTTTCTGCCTATTTCATAATTTTGTGAGGAATATATAAACTAAATAAAACCTTCACGTGCTACACAGATAATAAAAGAAGTTCTAAGTGTCCTTTCATTTTATACTCTACTAATGTAACTCTGAGAAATAGTCCTAACTTCTGAGACAGTCAAGGTCCACTTTTTCAAAGGGCATTCCTTTAGGTGATAGGATGGATTAGACTAATAAATAATGAGGATGGTACATGGGGATATTGCTTTAGAGTCAATCCATTCCAGGAGAGTCCATACAATTCTGAAAGAGAAAGCCTGACTGAGGAGGTACTTGTTTATTGCTATGAACTTGTGGTTGTGCTGGTCTATTTTATACCTGCAGGATCTGTTGACTGAGAGTGTAAGATGTTAAGAAACTGGTAACAGGACTTGTTTAGATAGCACCAAGAGGATGACATGGAGTAAAGAGATGGTAAAAATTTGGCTTTGCCTCTAGGTGGAAATGTAGCTCCTTAATGAAGAGTGACATTTTCTAAGTAACAATTATCTGCACAGCTATGTGTCTTAATGACTAAATTGCGTGTGAAAATGGCATACAGATCTATCAGGGAGTATATGCATAGTTAATTATGTCTGAAATAATAAATGTATGATTTTTCACAGGATAAGGTAAACAGCCAATTAAAATAAGATATGATATACACTTTCTCTACTCATTAGTCAAAGCATAAAACATTTTAACATTGCCTAAATAATTTACTTGTGTTAAAATAAAGGGAAATGCTTAAAACATTAATTGGGTAGTTTATAATCTTGAAGTCAATAAGTTGTTATATGATGGTTATGTGAATAATTCACCACTCCATTCAGCAGAAGAGGACTAAGGCTTTTCTGCACAGTGCAAATACTTCAAATTTGCCATAGATTTCCCCACGGGGTCAAGCTAGCTTCAATGGCTTCTCACAGATTAAGCCTGGAGACATTTTTATGCTAATATCCTACTTACATTTCTCTCCATGGAAATATTACTAACTGTGAACTTTTACTTATTGCTACTATGATCCTAGCACTATTCAGGTGCTATGAAAAGGGACAAATAAATACTGCATGATCATACTTAGCTTCTTGGGCAAAAATAAAATAGAGATTAGCAAAAATAAAATAGAGATTAGCAAAGAAAAATTAACAAATAACTTATATGCATATCAGATAAAATTCACTTTCAATATTCAGATCTCAATAGACTTCATAATTTAGTATGCAAGAGAAATCTTATGTTTCTAGAATAACTTGATCCACTATAATTCACAAAATAGATTATGTGCCCCAAATGTATGATACAAGTAAGAGATCAAGAAGGTAAAGGACCACAAAACACCTTCAGTCGGATTCACTTGAGATGGAGGTGTGGATAAAATTTGAAGAAGTGAGGGGAAGAGGGCAAGCCATTCCAGGGGGAAGGAGTGTATGAAGTAGTTCAAGTGAAGACACAATCAGAGAGGAAAGCTTGGAATTCTGCTCTCTGAAAGGAACAGTTCTGAAAAACATCCCTGTTTTTGACTAGCTTATACAGAAAACAAAGTAGACATGGCTCTCTACAGAACATGGCATGTTCTCAGTATGTTGCCTTATGGAACATTTCAATTCCCCATTCTTAATGATCTCATCCCAAATCAATCTTCCTAAATAATTCACTGACTTATTTGGGCTAAAGGTCTTAACATATATCCAAATGCTTGAATGAAACAGATTGCTAAAATAAGAAAAAATACTGGATTATATAACAAAGGTATGACTGTTGCCATTTTATTTTGACACTTCCAATTAAAGGGAGTAAACTAGGGATCATCACGTTATATAGCATTACCGTGTGTGTTCTTTGATGGCACTAGGAAAATACAGGAATCTATGTGTTAAAAAAAAAAAAATCAGTCCTATAATTGGCTTACCAATGCATGCACATTCTTACCATCCCTGGACTCTGATACATATTTGACACGTATGTTTGCTCTAAGAAATTCACCAGCATTCTTCGAACAGTTTATAATAGTTGATTGGTCACAAAAGAAAAAATGAAGTATACCACTAACCCATTTTGCATCACTAATGGATTACATAATGGGGTCCAATTGCACCTAATCTCTTCTACCTAAGTGTGCTTGCTTGAAGATGCAGACAGAGAATTTGAAGCTGATACTAGAAAATGCTTCTGTTCATCTGGGAAGCCCTTCTCCATCTACAGATAAGCAATATCAGAATTTCCGGAGACAGACCATTCATCATTTTCTCCCACCATACATAAAAATACAAAGAGTACTCACCATGCACATAAAACCATAGATACATACATGTGATTTCCAAGTGAATGCATACACACTCCCACCACATTCCTTTTGGGGCATGATGCTCAAGAGATGGCAATTAATTCAACAAAACACACAGTTCTTTGGTATGATGAGCATCACAAAAAAGAAATGGCTGATTTTTAAAAACTTAAGCAAAATAAAATACATTTATAACTGAAACTTTACATAGCAACATTTTAATCTTCCTTCCTTACAGCACATTTAAATAATGTAGAGTACCAGAAAAAAACTGCCAAACCGATTGCTATGTTTCACTGTATGTTTTACAAGTTTATAAAGCACCATATTGCAAAGAGTTAATTATTTCAATATATTCATGGTAATTTTTAGCTTTTTTTTGTTATTTTGTTTTTAATCTGACAAACAAAAGACAATGTTCCAAAGGTGATTTCATTTGAGTATTGTTTGTTTGGATTCCAGGCAAATGATAATTTATTAGATTTCTCTAAAGTTTATATATTTAATAAAAACTACTAAATCAGCAATGTATCTTCACAGTGACAACTTCAAAGTAAGTAGTAAACCCTCGTAACAACATGATTATCAAAGCTCTTCCAAATTTGAATAGCTCTATTCCCTTGCTTTTATAAATGTGTCTATATTAGAAATGACGTTTGAATGAACTATTTTTATGATTACTGCATGTGTTTTGAAAATATGAAACATCTAAAAATGTCATTAAAATACCCAAAACATGTCCCTGAAAGGTGGGTTTGAGGTATATTACCCACTTAAAGCTTAGAATATTCGATTGCTTTTGCCTTTCTGAGCACCATAACTTTATTTTCAATATACACTGTCTATTATTTTCTTAGTACCAAGGAGAAGATGCCTCAAATCAACACTACAGCGATTGGGGGCACAATTGATTTGGAAAGTAATTTTTTTTTTTCTGTTTCCTATATCTTTTCAGGCACACAACATTAAAACAACATCCTATTAAAAAGCTTCATAAAGTCATAATAGGCAAGACAATCTCAAAGTCAAGTGTGTCAGCTAATAATCCTGCAGAGCCATTAAATCTACACTCTTTACCAGCCATTCAGTTTGTACCCTACCAAAATAAAACTTGTACAAATAAGAAAAGCAATTTTAGATTTCAAGCATTAGGTGAACACATATTGGGACTAGGATGGAAATGGAGATTTTTATCTTTCTAGATGCTACACAGCACGAGCCTGAGTAGGGACGTCGGGATGGATCAGGGTGGAGAGGAAGAACGATGGTAACAAGAGTTGTGTCATACAGTAGAGACGCTGTGCCCTTCCACACTGTAGCCACTGTCCACATGCTGTGAAATTAAGCCAAATGAATATAAAACTAAGTAAAATTAAACTAATTAAAGAATTAACTAATTAAAGTAAAAACTTCATTTGCTCAATCTCTTTAATGACATTTGAGTTGTTTAATAAACACACATGGCTACTGGCTACTGAATTGGATAGCATAGAATAGAGCACATTGATCATTGCAGAAAGTCCTTTAATTCAGCCCTGGGTAGAATAAAGCAATCACAAATTAGTGTCTCAATTTAATATAGCTGAAGTTTCAAATAACCTGGGCAGCCTGACTCTTTTTAGTTTTAGGAATATGCAAAGTTTGCAATCTTCATTTTAACATGGATTCATTTTTTAATACTTTTTACTATATAGAGGGACAGAAAATTGAGTATTCACTGTCACTCTACATGAATTTTCACGAACCGAAACTGAGCATGTCCCCCACCCCCGCCCCGTAACCAGCACCTGGATAAAGAAATAGAATTCATTACTGGCATCCCAGAACTACCCCCTCCCCTTGCCCCCTTATCAATACCTCCTTTCCAGTCATTACAGCAAAACCGACTACTTTACTTATTTTATTTTATATAAAAGGGATCATATATTATCTAGTCTTGGTGTTTGGCTTTTCCTGCCTAAGATTATGTTTGCAGGGTTCATTTATATTATTGTATTTGTAAATGGCCAATTTTCATTGCTGTAAAGCAGGAGCCAGGAATACACATACACATACACACACACACACACACACACACACAAGACAGATAGCAAATATTTTCAGGTTTGTGGGCCATATGGTCTCTTTCACAACTACTTAAGTCTGCCATTGTGAAGGCAAAATAACCATAATCAATGTGTAAATGAATGGATGTAGTAGCTGTGTTCCAATAAAACTTTATCTACAAAAACAGGCAGTGAGTGATACTTGGTCCATGCTCTATAGTTTGCTAATTCCTGAGGTTTCATTTTCTACTGTGTGACTAAATCACAGTCTATCCATTCTACTGTTGACGGCCATCTGGAAAATTTTGAGTTCGGGTTATTATTAGTGGTCTGGGATCATTTTACTACACATTTTTGGTGAATACTGAGAATTCTCTTCTTATGCTTCTTCTACCGGGCATGTTCCCCACTCGATGTTCACTTATTTACCACTTAGCACATACTTTAAATCTCACACCTTGTTATGGGTCAGATTGTCTCCCCCCTCCCCCGAAGTATGTTGATGTTCTAACCTCCAGTAGCTGTGAATTTGACCCTATTCGAAAATTAGATCTTTGTGGATGGATGGTCAAGTTAAGAGGAGGTCATTAGGGTGCGTCCTAATAAAATATGACTGAGTCTTTATAAAAAGGGGGAAATTTGAACCAGAGATATGCTTAGAGGGAAGACAATGTGAAGATACAGGAAGAATGCTATCTACAAGCCAAGGAATGCCTGAGGCTACCAGAAGCTAGGTGAGAGGCATGGAACAGGTTTTCCCTCACAATCCTGAAAAGAAACCAACCCTCCGACACCTTGATCTTGGACTTCTAGCCTCCAGAATCGTGATAAAACAAATTCTCATTTTCACTCATTTGTGCTTTTTATGCAACTCTAGCAAATTAACACAACACCGAAGAGAGGTCTTCCCTGACTACATATCTACAGTAGCACTCTCCCTGTTACTTCCCTTGGTCTTGCTTATTTTACTCATTACCCACTTTTCTTTATTTTTTATCTTCCCTGCTGGAGTTAATTTCTATGAAAGCAAAGATCTCAACTGACTTTTGCACCACTGAGTTTTCCTTACATAGGTATACCTAAGTGATCAATAAATATCTGAACGTGCAGGGTGGCTAGTGTTGCAATTTTTATCTGTCACTTCAGAACTGAAAGTAGCTGGAATAGTAAGGTCCACAAGCCCAAGTGAGTTAACTGAGGAAGAATTCATAGTTTTACAAGATCCAGACTGATTGACATTAATATGAGCAGATTAGGAAGAATTTTAAGGAGTGGAAAAACAGAAGTCAGTCTCTGAAATTAGTATGTATTGAGCTACTATGAACCAATTATTATACTAGGCACTGTCATGTTTTTATTGCTCTGCTATATCCTACCTTATTTAACTTCTGTAAGCCAGTTTCTTCATATAAACAGTGAGCAAAGTAGCAATGCCTACCCTATAGGATTACTGCACAGAATAAACAACAAAACGCCTACAATTAACTCTGCACACAGCCCAGTATAGAAAGTGTGCAATAAATGTTTAACTTACAGAATTCATAATGCATTTAATAGAAGAGGAACTAAACACTGACAATGCCCAAGGGTCCACCACTTTTTTTTTTTTAGATATTTATTTATTTGAGAGAGAGAGAGACAGAGATAGTGAGAGAGAGAGCACAAGTGGGGAGGAGAGGGAGAAGCAGGCTCCCCACAGAGCAGGGAGCCCAATGCGGGACTCGATCCCAGGACCCTGAGATCATGACCTGAGCTGAAGGCAGACGCTTAACCGACTGAGCCACCCAGGCGCCCGGGTCCACCACTTGTAAGTGGCAGAATCAAGTAATGAATCCAGGATTATTTGGTCTCATTGTTCATTCTGCATTCCTATTTATATGTTCTTTCTGGACATTTTTATAGCTATTGGCTTGATTAGTATTCCTTTTGTGAGAGTAGGAGTCTTTTGTATTTTTTAAGAGAAAGCAAAACTGGCTGCTTTGAAAGGCTGCCTCGGCTATTTTGAGAGGTGGTCACAATAGGAGGCCTGAGGCTCCTGTGTCAAACTCAAATTGTAGACCCCAACACTTGAAACAACTACAGAAGTTTAAGAGCAGTGCCACACCAATTTAAAACCAGTTCAGTAATGACAACATCACAGAGCTCTTTCTGATTCTCTGATTTTACGTACTCAGGGACTCTTTATTTGGAGAGATTTAAAAGTGTTCACTCTAATGATGGAAATTTAGAGATTTTAAATCTTAACAGAAAGACGGAAACATGATTTTCAGCCTTGCCAGCAATGATCTGGCCCATAGAACAGTTTTCATTATGATAGAGGTCAGTCAGCAGAGGCAAACCACGGCCATCGTGAGTGGTCGTGCAGCCTTCAGAAATGAACATAGCCTGGTATGACAATCTGGTTGTCTTGTTTTTAAAAGACACTGTCTTTATCTTTTGCATCTAGTATAATATGACATTTCCCTGGTACTGTTAGGGAACAATTATGTTTCAGGTTTGTAGAAAATCAACTTTTTCCTTATTGATTTTAATACTTGCCAAAACTAGGGGCACCTGGGTGGCTTAGTCGGTTAAAGCATCTGCCTTACGTTCAGATCATGATCCCAGAGTCCTGGGATGAGCCCAGCTCCTAGTTCCCTGCTCAGCGGGGAGCCTGCTTCTCTCCCTGCCCAACCCCCCCCCCACCACTTGTGCACATGCTAATGCGCTCTCTCTCTCTCTCTAATAAATAAAATCTATAAAAAAAACACTTGCTAAAACTAAATTACAGAGAAAATAAAGTCCTAATTTTAAAGTAGTGGTAGTACTCTACCCATATACCTAAAAATGTAGCTATGTATATAAATATACATCTACAAACAAAACACTGATGCAAACAAATTTCATACATTTAATGAGATTTTTGCTTTTTGAGAAGAAGCATATGTTGATAAATTTCTATCCCAATACTCAAACCCTCTATAATTTAAGGACATTCATGGTGAGAAAGGAGGTCCAGAATCATTACTAGGAGTTGTTAACGGTCTCTAGTTTCAGTCAGACCCGGCAGCTGGAATAACAATTTCATGAATGTGTACCAGTATCAGACAATGAATCAGAGGGCATTTGCCATAAAGTATAGGTACTGCTAGGGGCGCCTGGGTGGCTCAGTTGGTTAAGCGACTGCCTTCGGCTCAGGTCATGATCCTGGAGTCCCGGGATCGAGTCCCACATCGGGCTCCCGGCTCGGCAGGAAGCCTGCTTCTCCCTTTCCCACTCCCCCTGCTTGTGTTCCCTCTCTCGCTGTCTCTCTCTCTGTCAAATAAATAAATAAAATCTTTAAAAAAAAAAAAAAAAAAAAAAAGTATAGGTACTGCTAAGTGAAATACTAACAGTATCTTCAAAGGCAAGAACATTTCCCACATCAACTCAAGGTTCTAACCTCATGCTATTCTGAGATTTTAACCCTAAATAATGGTCCAGTCTTTCTTTCTCATTATCAACCTGTAGTTGACAAAAAAAATTACAAAGGATTTTAGCTTCTCAATATTTATTAACCAGTGTTTTACTGCATTAAGTAGAAATGAAGTCATTTTATATTATGAATATAAACTTTGTCCTATTGAAGAAAGATATATACATTGAGAACAACTGGCATGGGACAAATTTGTAAAAAAAATATGCAATTATATATCTACAACTGAATATCTAGCCCTCCATAGAACCAAACTACATAAAATCTTTGTGTTTTAACTTCTGAGCTGCTCTTGGCTGTCTGATTCAGTGCTGTCTATTCAGGGACGTGTCTGCTTCCTTTGGGACATTTTCTGCCTGCCGATGACAAGGATGCTGTTCCAAAATGAAATTTGGAGCCCAATTTTAAATTGAATCTCACCCTCTAGAGTAAACAATAGATGGAAGCTGCCTATTAAATCATCAACTTTTAATTAAATCCTTTGCAGCTGTATGATCCCCATACTCAACAAGGTGATAAATGCATTGTATTTTAATTTAGTTATTTTTTTGTACTAAACCCAATGCAAAAGAGTGAGAGAGAGAGAAAATGTATGATATTTACCAAGTTACCAAGAATGGTAACTACAACTTCTTGACCAAAGCACAGTGAAGTGTTTTAAAACACTGGAGCCAGCAATTTAGAGTCAAATCTTGACCCCAGGGCCTACTAACTCTATGACTTTGGATAAATCAAATGACCTTTCTTAGCCTCAATTTCTTAGGCAGATTAAATTGCTGGTTCTAATTCTCCCTCCAGTTCTCCCTATATCCACACTACTGTTATGGCCTAATTGTGGATAGAGGGTATAACTCCTGCCCTTGACTTTGAGCTTGACCATGTAGCTGGTTCTAGCCAAAGAAATGTAGGTGGAGGTCAACGTGCCACTTCTGAATGTAGGTCTGACGAGGCCTTGTGTGTTTCTGCTTACTCTCTTGCATTCTGTCATCACCAAGAGAAAATCTTATCCTAGGCAGCTGCTTCTCTTTGATCCTGAGTTCCATGATCAACATGTGAGGAGTGGAGCTGTCCCTACCCCATCTAACCTAGATGAACTGTCCCAGCTGCCTTGCAAGCACATGAAAATAAACACATATTTTATGCCATTGAGATATTATGTTATACAACATTACTGTAATAATAAGGAATTGATACAATTTCTTACTAATGAAATGAGAATTAAGATGGCCTCTTAGTCATAGAGTTTTGGAAAAATTAAAAAGAGCACCCATTCATTTAAGGAATAATAAACGCCTACTATTCACAAAACCCTTTGGTACAAGGTTGGGGGATTAGAGAGATAAGATCCCTGCCATTAGGAAGTTTGCATTCTAGATGTAATGTGTATATTTGATTATTCATAACATGGTATGCTTAACATGTATTCATAACATGGTAAGCAGAGTAATAAATACTAAGATAATAACTATGTAAAAAATATATTACTAATTAATGTTAGTAATCTGTTCCATGTTGATGTAATGGAGAATGACAAACCTAATATGGAAACCATACAACATCATGAAAATAGAATGTCTAACAACTACCTTCTTGGACAAAAATTTTCAATAAGCCATTTGTTCAGAAATGGATAATAAGTGAAAAAAAACCTGCAACATAAGACAACATATAGATCTTGAAATTAGCAGTGTTACTCTACAGGTTGTTTTTTTTTTTTTAAAGATTTTTTTATTTGACAGAGCGAGAAAGCACACAAACAGGGGGAGAGGTAGAGGCAGAGGGAGAGGGAGAAGCATGCTCCCCCGTGAGTAGGGAGCCCCACATCGGGGCTGGTTTCCAGGACCCCAAGATCATGACCTGAGCCGAAGGCAGCCACTTAACCAGCTGAGCCACCCAGGTGCCCCATTGTTACTCGACAGGTTTTTGAAGACTGAGAAACTTAGAGAGGAAGTAAATTTGATTTACTGATGTCACATAGTGTGATGGCTAGTTTTAAGTATCAACTCGACAGGCCACAGGTGTTTGGTTCGTCATTATTCTGGGTGTGTCTGTGGAGGATGTTCCAATGAGATTAACATTTGAATCAGTAGGCTGAGTAAAGCAGATTGTCCTTACCACTATGAGTGGTCACTAACTGTTCAAAGCCTGAATAGAACAAAAAGGTAGGGTAAGGGAGAATTCCTTTTCTCTGCCTTACTACCATAAAGCTGGGATGATCTTTTCCAGTCTTTGGACTTCAGACTAGAATTAGACCTTACATGATTGGCTTTCCTTGTTTGCTGACTGCAGATCGTGGAACTTCTGAGCTTCCATAACTGCACGAGCTTTCATTTTTTATGTCCTTTATACCCTTCATTTTTTATGTCCTTATCATAAATATCCTTTCTTTCTCTCTCTATATATAAATATACACACACATATATACATATATGTGTATATATATGCGTATATACACACATGTAAGTGGGTATGTATGTATGTATACACACACACACACACCTTATTGATTCTGTTTCTCTAGACAACCCATACTAATATACCCAGAATATAGAAGCTGCTCCTTTCTCTTTGACATTCTGTCAAACCACATTTAAACATGGCAAATCCATAAACAAATATTCCAAAACAACCACAAAAGATATCTCAAATGAAAGAGATGTCATATATTTCCTTTACTGTTTTAAATTCTTATGATAGTGCATGCATACAAATAGATAACCTATTTCTGTAATGATGAAATAATAATTTTGAAGTGACACCAGAAAATCTTTGAATGTTATAGCTGAAAGGAAAATGAGAGAATTACTCATTCATCATTTTACAAAAGAAAAATTCCCCCTGGTGGAAACTCAAATTTGCCAAGGTCATAGACAATGTCAAAATTGAGATAATAGTACTAGTAAGACATATCATTTATTGAATACTCATGTATCTCCCACTGTGATTTACAAACATTATTGCATTTGATAATCACTGAACAAGTATGTGAGTTATGTGTTATGATTATCCTAGTTTTTTAAATGATGAAATAGCTTAGAAATGTTAAGCAACATTGTGTGTGGCCCATAAAGGTGGTCAAATCAGCCTTAAGCCATTTGACTTTAAAGCAGTGCTTCTCAAACTTTAATGTACATACAAATCCTTGAAGATTTTTTTTTGTTATTTAAAATTTTTTATTGTTATGTTAATCCCCATACATTAGTTTTAGATATAGTGTTCCATGATTCATTGTTTGTGCATAACACCCAGT
>NW_022589716.1:32073347-32309187 GCF_004348235.1 Phoca vitulina | reverse complement strand
TCCATCGTCTCTCATGGTTCTTCTCCCCCTCCGATTTCCCCCCCTTCATTCTTCCCCTCCTGCTACATTCTTCTTCTTCTTTTTTTCTTTCTTAACATATATTGCATTATTTGTTTCAGAGGTACAGATCTGAGATTCAACAGTCTTGCACAGTTCACAGCGCTTACCAGAACACATACCCTCCCCAGTGTCCATCACCCAGTCACCCCATCCCTCCCACCCCACCCCCCACTCCAGCAACCCTCAGTTTGTTTCCTGAGATTAAGAATTCCTCATATCAGTGAGGTCATATGATACATGTCTTTCTCTGTTTGACTTATTTCGCTCAGCATAATACCCTCCAGTTCCATCCACGTCGTTGCAAATGGCAAGATCTCATTCCTTTTGATGGCTGCATAATATTCCATTGTATATATATACAACTTCTTCTTTATCCATTCATCTGTCGATGGACATCTTGGCTCTTTCCACAGTTTGGTTATTGTGGACATTGCTGCTATAAACATCGGGGTGCACGTAGCCTTTCGGGTCCCTACTTTTGTATCTTTGGGGTAAATACCCAGTAGTGCAATTGCTGGATCGTATGGTAGCTCTATTTTCAACTTTTTGAGGAACCTCCATACTGTTTTCCAGAGTGGCTGCACCAGCTTGCATTCCCACCAACAGTGTAGGAGGGTTCCCCTTTCTCCGCATCCCCGCCAACATCTGTCATTTCCTGACTTGTTAATTTTAGCCATTCTGACTGGTGTGAGGTGATATCTCATTGAGGTTTTGATTTGGATTTCCCTGATGCCGAGCGATATTGAACACTTTTTCATGTGTCTGTTGACCATTTGGATGTCTTCTTTGGAAAAATGTCTGTTCATGTCTTCTGCCCATTTCTTGATTGGATTCTTTGTTCTTTTGGTGTTGAGTTTGATGAGTTCTTTATAGATTTTGGATACTAGCCCTTTATCTGATATGTCATTTGCAAATATCTTCTCCCATTCTGTCAGTTGTCTTTTGGTTTTGTTGACTGTTTCTTTTGCTGTGCAAAAGCTTTTTATCTTGAGGAAGTCCCAATAGTTCATTTTTGCCCTTGCTTCCCTTGCCTTTGGCGATGTTTCTAGGAAGAAGTTGCTGCGGCTGAGGTCGAAGAGGTTGCTGCCTGTGTTCTCCTTTAGGATTTTGATGGACTCCTGTCTCACATTGAGGTCTTTCAACCATTTGGAGTCTATTTTTGTGTGTGGTGTAAGGAAATGGTCCAGTTTCATTCTTCTGCATGTGGCTGTCCAATTTTCCCAACACCATTTGTTGAAGAGACTGTCTTTTTTCCATTGGACATTCTTTCCTGCTTTGTCGAAGATTAGTTGACCATAGAGTTGAGGGTCCATTTCTGGGCTCTCTATTCTGTTCCATTGATCTATGTGTCTGTTTTTGTGCCAGTACCATACTGTCTTGATGATGACAGCTTTGTAGTAGAGCTGGAAGTCCGGAATTGTGATGCCGCCAGCTTTGCTTTTCTTTTTCAACATTCCTCTGGCTATGCGGGGTCTTTTCTGGTTCCATACAAATTTTAGGATTATTTGTTCCATTTCTTTGAAGAAAGTGGATGGTATTTTGATGGGGATTGCATTGAATGTGTAGATTGCTCTAGGTAGGATTGACATCTTCACAATATTTGTTCTTCCAATCCATGAGCATGGAACGTTTTTCCATTTCTTTGTGTCTTCCTCAATTTCTTTCATGAGTATTTTATAGTTTTCTGAGTACAGATCCTTTGCCTCTTTGGTTAGATTTATTCCTAGGTATCTTATGGTTTTGGGTGCAATTGTAAATGGGATCGACTCCTTAATTTCTCTTTCTTCTGACTTGTTGTTGGTGTATAGGAATGCCACTGACTTCTGTGCGTTGATTTTATATCCTGCCACTTGACTGAATTCCTGTATGAGTTCTAGCAGTTTTGGGGTGGAGTCTTTGGGATTTTCCACATAAAGTATCATATCATCTGCAAAGAGTGAGAGTTTGACTTCTTCTTTGCCAATTTGGATGCCTTTGATTTCTTTTTGTTGTCTGATTGCTGTGGCTAGGACTTCCAATACTATGTTGAATAGCAGTGGCGATAGTGGACATCCCTGCCGCGTTCCTGACCTTAGGGGGAAAGCTCTCAGTTTTTCCCCATTGAGAATGATATTCGCTGTAGGTTTTTCATAGATGGCTTTTATGATATTGAGGTATGTACCCTCTATGCCTATACTCTGAAGAGTTTTGATCAAGAAAGGATGCTGTACTTTGTCAAATGCTTTTTCTGCATCTATTGAGAGGATCATATGATTCTTGTTCTTTCTTTTGTTAATGTATTGTATCACGTTGATTGATTTGCGGATGTTGAACCAACCTTGCAGCCCAGGGATAAATCCGACTTGGTCGTGGTGAATAATCCTTTTAATGTACTGTTGGATCCTATTGGCTAGTATTTTGGTGAGAATTTTTGCATCCATGTTCATCAGGGATATTGGTCTGTAATTCTCCTTTTTGATGGGGTCTTTGTCTGGTTTTGGGATCAAGGTAATGCTGGCCTCATAAAATGAGTTTGGAAGTTTTCCTTCCATTTCTATTTTTTGGAACAGTTTCAGAAGGATAGGTATTAATTCTTCTTGAAATGTTTGGTAGAATTCCCCTGGGAAGCCATCTGGCCCTGGGCTTTTGTGTTTTGGGAGATTTTTGATGACTGCTTCCATTTCCTTAGTGGTTATAGGTCTGTTCAGGTTTTCTATTTCTTCCTGGTTCAGTTTTGGTAGTTGATGCATCTCTAGGAATGCATCCATTACTTCCAGGTTATCTAATTTGCTGGCATAGAGTTGCTCATAATATGTTCTTATAATTGTTTGTATTTCTTTGGTGTTGGTTGTGATTTCTCCTCTTTCATTCATGATTTTGTTGATTTGGGTCATTTCTCTTTTCTTTTTGATAAGTCTGGCCAGGGGCTTATCAATCTTGTTAATTCTTTCAAAGAACCAGCTCCTAGTTTCGTTGATCTGTTCTACTGTTCTTTTGGTTTCTATTTCATTGATTTCTGCTCTGATCTTTATTATTTCTCTTCTCCTGCTGGGTTTAGGCTTTATTTGCTGTTCTTTCTCCAGCTCCTTTAGGTGTAGGGTTAGGTTGTGTACTTGAGACCTTTCTTGTTTCTTGAGAAAGGCTTGTATTGCTATATACTTTCCTCTTAGGACTGCCTTTGCTGTATCCCAAAGATTTTGAATAGTTGTGTTTTCATTTTCATTGGTTTCCATGAATTTTTTTAATTCTTCTTTAATTTCCTGGTTGACCCATTCATTCTTCAGTAGGATGCTCTTTAGCCTCCATGTATTTGAGTTCTTTCCGACTTTCCTCTTGTGATTGAGTTCTAGTTTCAAAGCATTGTGGTCTGAAAATAGGCAGGGGATGATCCCAATCTTCTGGTACCGGTTGAGACCTGATTTATGACCTAGGATGTGATCTATTCTGGAGAATGTTCCATGGGCACTAGAGAAGAATGTGTATTCCGTTGCTTTGGGATGGAATGTTCTGAATATGTCTGTGAAGTCCATTTGGTCCAGTGTGTCATTTAAAGTCTTTATTTCCTTGTTGATCTTTTGCTTAGACGATCTGTCCATTTCAGTGAGGGGGGTGTTAAAGTCCCCCACTATTATTGTATTGTTGTCGATGTGTTTCTTTGCTTTTGTTATTAATTGCCTTATATAATTGGCTGCTCCCATGTTAGGGGCATAGATATTTACAATTGTTAGATCTTCTTGTTGGATAGACCCTTTAAGTATGATATAGTGTCCTTCCTCATCTCTTATTACAGTCTTTGGTTTAAAATCTAATTTGTCTGATATAAGGATTGCCACCCCAGCTTTCTTTTGGTGTCCATTAGCATGGTAAATGGTTTTCCACCCCCTCACTTTCAATCTGGGGGTGTCTTTGGGTCTAAAATGAGTCTCTTGCAGACAGCATATCGATGGGTCTTGTTTTTTAATCCAATCTGATAGCCTGTGTCTTTTGATTGGGGCATTTAGCCCATTTACATTCAGGGTAACTATTGAAAGATAGGAATTCAGTGCCATTGTATTGCCTGTAAAGTGACTGTTACTGTATATTGTTTGTGTTCCTTTCTGGTCTATGTTGCTTTTAGGCTCTCTCTTTGCTTAGAGGACCCCTTTCAATATTTGTTGTAGGGCTGGTTTCGTGTTTGCAAATTCCTTTAGTTTTTGTTTGTCCTGGAAGCTTTTTATCTCTCCTTCAATTTTCAATGACAGCCTAGCTGGATATAGTATTCTTGGCTGCATATTTTTCTCATTTAGTGCTCTGAATATGTCCTGCCAGTCCTTTCTGGCCTGCCAGGTCTCTGTGGATAAGTCTGTTGCCAATCTAATGTTTCTACCGTTGTAGGTTACATATCTCTTCTCCCGAGCTGCTTTCAGGATTTTCTCTTTGTCTCTGAGACTCGTAAATTTTACTATTAGATGTCGGGGTGTTGACCTATTTTTATTGATTTTGAGAGGGGTTCTCTGTGCTTCCTGGATTTTGATGCCTGTTTCCTTCCCCAAATTAGGGAAGTTCTCTGCTATAATTTGCTCCATTATACCTTCTGCCCCTCTCTCTCTTTCTTCTTCTTCTGGGATCCCAATTATTCTAATGTTGTTTCGTCTTATGGTATCGTTTATCTCTCGAATTCTGCCCTCGTGATCCAGTAGTTGTTTATCTCTCTTTTTCTCAGCTTCTTTATTTTCCATCATTTGGTCTTCTATCTCACTGATTCTTTCTTCTGCCTCATTTATCCTAGCAGTTAGCGCCCCCATATTTGATTGCACCTCATTGATAGCCTTTTTGATTTCTACTTGGTTAGATTTTCGTTCTTTTACTTCTCCAGAAAGGGTTTCTCTAATAACTTCCATGTTATTTTCAAGCCCAGCTAGTATCTTTAAAGTGATGATTCTGAACTCTAGATCTGACATCGTACTAATGTCCGTATTGAGTAGGTCCCTGGCAGTCGGTACTACCTCTTGTTCTTTTTGTTGAGGTGATTTTTTCCGTCTTGTCATTTTGTGCAGAGGAGAATAGATTAATGAGAGAACAAAATGCTAGCAGGGTAACAACGTCCCCAGAAAATATACTCTAAACAAATCAGAAAAGACCTGAAGCAGTGGGAAAAGAAAGGGAAAGAGAGAAAAAAGAAAAAGAAAGAAAAAAAGAAAAAAGAAGAAGATAAAGATAAAAACAAACCAAAGCAGGACAAAACAAAACAAAAACAGAATGTGATCAAATATGATCAGGCTGGATTATAGATTAGTGCCACACACTAGATTTTGGGTGTATTTTGGTCTGTTAAAAGAAAGTCCCTCCCAAAATTTTAAAGAAGAAAAACTTATATATGTACAAAAATAAGGGTTGATATGATGAAGGGATGGAATACGACTGTAAAGATGGAAATTATAAAAAATTTTTAAAAAGGATTTGATAAGTTGTTTGAAAAAAGAAAGAATAGGATTAAAAAAAAAAAAAGGAAGGAAAAAGGGAGAGAATGTGATCAGGCAGGGGAGTAGAAAAAAACCATACACTAGAGATTTAGAGTATATTTTGATCTGTTAGAAGAAACTATCTCAAGATTTTAAAGAGAGAACAACTTATATATATATGCCAAAAATAAGGGTAACTACTATGAAGGGATAGAATATGACTCTAAAAATGAAAAATAAAAATGTTTTTTTTTTTTAAAAAAGGGATTGATAAGATGTTGGTTGAAAAAGGGAAAAAGAAAAATTCAAAAAAAAAAGAAAATGGAAAAAAGAAAAAAAGACAGTTAAAAAAAATAATTAACTTTGAAAGACTAAAGAATCATGGTAAAAAAGCCATGAATTCTATGTGCAGTATTCCCCTAGCGCTGGAGTTCTGCCGTTCTCATTGATCGGTAAACTTGGTCTTGGCTGGCTGTTCTCGCTGTTCTTCTGGGGGAGGGGCCTGTTGCCGTGGTTCCCAAATGTCTTTGCCGGAGGCAAAATTGCCCCGCCCTTGCCGGTCCGGGCTAAGTAATCTGCTCGGGTTTGCTCTCCGGAGCTTTTGTTCCCTGCAAGCTTTCCGTACAGCTTTGGAGGCGGAGAGTGAAAATGGCGGCCTCCCAGTCTCCGTCCCGGCGGAGCCGAGAACTCGGGGTCCCGCTCCTCAGCGAGCCCCCAGAGAAAAGCAGTCAGTCACTCCCGTCTCCCCGGTCTCCGGCCGCACTCCGCGCTCACCCGGCCTGTGACTGCGCCTTTCTATCTGGCACCCGACCCCGGGTGGAGTCTCCAAACCCAGCAGATCCCCGCGGTGCGCTCCCGCACCTCTCCTCCCGGGGGAAGAAGGGGAGTCTCCCCGGATCTGCTGCTTGTTGGGTCCCTGCTGGAGGAGCAGTGGCCCGACTGTGCCGCGGATCACGGTCTATGACAACCCCGAGCTGAGAGCCCGCGCCTGGGCTCCGTCTCTGCAGCCGGCTTCCCCGCTCCAATACCTGGGAGCTCTGCCGCACTCAGGCACCCCCGGTCTTTCTGTGACCCCGAGGGTCCTGAGACCACACTGTCCTGCGAGGGTTCCACCTCCCACTTCGCCACCAGAGTGACGTCCCTCAGTGGAGCCGACTTCTAAACGTTCCGATTTTGTGCTCCGTGGCTCTATCACTTGCCAGAAGCGGCCGACGGAGGCCCCTCCCCCGCCGTCTATCCTCCCGAATATCGCCTCGGATTCACTTCTCCGCACGTCCTACCTTCCAGAAAGTGGTCGCTTTTCTGTTCAGAGAGTTGTTGCTATTCTTTTCTTCGATCTCTTGTTGAGTTTGTAGGTGTTCAGAATGGTTTGATCCCTATCCAGCTGAATTCCTGAGAGGAGACGAAATCCAGGTCTCCTACTCCTCCGCCATCTTAATCCTTGAAGATTTTGTTAAAATGCCTGAACCTCACCTCAGAGAGTCTGACAGAATTGGTATGGGGCAGACTTCTTTAGTATTAGCATTAAAAAAAATCTCTCCCAGGTGATTCAAATGTGCAGCCTTGGTTGTAACTCCTACTTGGAGCCTGTATGGCTAAGTTCTTTTTATATCTCCTGTACCCTTTAGAAAAAGCACTCAGAATTAGGGCATTACAAATTACAAAGTACACAATCCCCTTGTCCTTAATATTGGATTTGACTTTTAGCAGGGAGGGGAAACTAGAAAATAGGAGAGTCATTAAAAACATGCTATAATTAGGATGGAAAAGGAAGCCATTTGGGAAAATAGAAATATAACAATGTTATCAACCAAAATAATATCAATAATATTAACAATAACAATGTTCAATTGTTTTAGACTAAATTTTAACACTTCTCTTACTACAGTGGTAGACTGGTTTAGCCTTTCCAATTAATTCCCTCCCTAAAATACAATTAAACATTCAATACCTCTGCCATGTGAATTTCTAGCACCTCCATCAGAGTGGGCAAAGAATATGTCCTGCCTCCTACTAATGTGGGCTTTGCAGGCTGCTAAAGCTTTAAGTGCACTTGGAGCATTCAGACAGGCCCTTTGTGCTTGGGCCAATCAATTCTGAGATTTTGCCCCAGGGAGTGACCGGCACCAGAATGAGAAACACATTGACCAAATCTGAACTCAATCCCCACCCCATCCAATTCCTGAAGAATCCCAGCTGATCCACAGAACTGTGAGTGAGAAATAACTGCTTACTACATGCTGGAGTGCTAGAGTTTGTTATTTAGTATTATTCGGAAAAACAAAACAAAACAAAACCCAACTAATACAATGATATTTAAATAAAAACATTCTGTGTTACATACTGATTTTTCTTTTCACTGACCAGCATGAAACACTCCGTACCTTCCTAATGTTTCTGAAATTCCTGAATGAGTTCTAGTGGAAGGCAGCCCTCTTCCTACTATGGAAATAAAAAAGGCCAGCTGGGATATGCGCATTTGACCAGGCTCAGCACTCAATCATATTCAATTGGTAGCTTAAATCTCAATATAAAGAAACAAAGCAGCAGAGATTGTGGCAAATCCCATTTCTGCAGAACAGGAAAGATGTAAGTGGTGGCACTAAATTCTGGTGATGGAAGTGGAAAACTGTGGAGCTCCATATTCAAAGGTGGTGGTAACATAGTGCTCTCACTACACTGCTTCTGGGACATTATATTGGCTGGCCTTGGGCTTCCTCGCCTCCATTTTCTCCTGCTAGTTTTCCATGCCTCATTTTAAGACCCTCCTGGGTCTCCTCTGAGCTGTCAATTAATCTTCCAATAAATATGACTTCTGCTTATATCAAGCAGGGCAATATTTCTCATTTGCAACAAAAATGTCTTCATGTCCTATTTGCCTTTGTTCATTTAATTCTCAAATATTTATCCAGTACCTTCTATGTATCAGGCACTGTACTAGGCTCTAGAAACAAAACGAAGAGTGAGGCTCAACTGCTCTCAAAGGATATATACATACACATACAGTTGATTCTTGTTATTCGTCATAATGATGTTTTATCAAGCCACCACAAACACTGAGTTAGTGAATACTGAACCCGGCTCTTAGGATTTAATACAGAGTTAGGCTCTAATGAACCTCTGACCACAACATTCTTAACAAATGATCAATATATAACCTTGTTTTATGTGTGTTTCTGTTTAAGCACACCTTCTTATTAAACTTCATTTAATAAATATATGTGCTGCCGAAGCGAGCACTAAACTTCATTTAATAAATAATATTTATTCAATAAAATTTGAATCCTGGCCAATGGCACTATAACTCATGCCTGAACACAGCTTATCTAACACCTACATTTTCTCCGTAAAGCACAAAACAGCTTTCCTGTGCTTAGTTATATTAGATAGCACTTCAACCCTACAAAGGCCATTTTAAACAGTGAAATCATCAAGAAAAACCATAAAAAATGTGAAAAATGGGCACTAAATATATTCTGAGAGGGACACTTGTTTATAGTATGAGAACTGAAACAAGAAAATATAGTAGTACCTTATTCTCCCTCAGCTGGGAATGTGCCTATTGGGTGACTCAGAGTTTTCACCCATCTGTGCATATCTGTAAATGATCATGAAAGCCCAGTGAGTAATGATTTGGGGATTAAAATAAACTTTACCACATAGATGAATTCACACACATGAAATATGTTAATAATGAAGACTGACTATATATAGATTAAAGAGGCAGAGATATAGGTATATAGACATACATGCAGGGGTGTGTGTGTGTATATAAACACAGTTGACCCTTGAACCACACAGGGGTTAGGGGAGCTGACCCCATGCACAGTCAAAAATCCACATATAACTTTTGGCTCCCCCAAAACTTAACTACTAATGCCTACTGTTGACTGGAAGCACTTTGATTAACACATACTTTGCATGTTATATGTACCATATACTGTGTTCTTGCAATAAAGTAAGCTAGAGAAAATGTTAAGAAAATCATAGAGAAGAGAAAATACACTTATAGCACTATCTGTATTCAGCCAAAAAAATCTGCATATAAGTGAAACTGCACAGTTCAAACCCATGTTATTCAAAGGTCAACTATAATTTCAATGTATGCTGTGTTTTTAGTAAAGAAATGTGAGATGTAAGATAGAAGTGCAGAGAATGGGAGGACAGTAAAGGAAGGAAAGCCCCATGTATGGCAAGCAGAATAAGGCAGACTTAAGACATCTTAATTTGAAGTACCCTTTAGAGATGAATGAGAGGTAGGCTTTCCAGACAAAGGAAAAGCTTCTGCAAAATCCCAGACATGAGACATCACAAACCACTGTGGGAATGACAGACTGTGGAAAAGGAAAAAGGTAATGTTGACTGAGTAGGAGAGGAAAGGTAAGTTGGACACTGAAAACATATTTTAAGTCACATCAGTGAGTACAATGTATAGACTAGGACATGCTCAGATTTGAGCTTTGGAAAGATAACTTTCATGATTATGTGATAGTTGAATCAACAGAGAATGGGCTAGGAATTCCAGATAGGAGGAACTCATAAAAACAAGAGGTATGAAGCTGAACTAAGACTGGGAGAATGGAAGCAGGCAAAGGTTTCAAATCCATAGGATTTGAGGACAAATTAAGTATTATAAAGTAGGAAGAACCACCAATTAGGGGCTAATCAGATTTGGATTTACCTTTAAAATCTTTAACAGAGGGGTACCTGGGTGGCTCAGTTGGTTAAGTGTGCCTTTGGCTCAGGTCATGATCCGGGGATCAAGCCCCGCCCCACATCTGACTCCCTGCTCAGCAGAGATCCTGCCCCCCCACAGCCCCCCACTCATGCTTGTGCTCTTTCTCTTGCTCTGTGTCAAATAAATCAATAAAATATTTAAAAAAATAAAAAAATAAAATCTTTAACAGAGCCTGGGTATAAGGTGGGCAGTTTTGCTAGTTAAAACAATAAGCCTGGTTTTCTACATGCCCAGATGTAAACAACGAGACAGCCAAGTAAAGTATTTCAATCATTAATGAAAGTAAATAAAATATTGCTCAGCATGATTTTTTAATCTCTTAGTCCATGGTTCCTGCATTATCTGAAATAGGAACAATGAAAAGATACTTACATGTCATTTTGATGATAAATTTGTTATGTGAAAAATTTCCCATAATTCTCTTAACTATGAGTTACAGTTATGAAATCAACTTTTCAATGTAAAAAATATTTTTGTTCTATTAGACACAATAGCATGTGTATGTGTCAGTATATGAAAAGCAGCATGGATGAATATATTTGAAAAATAGTAATTTATATGTTTATAAGACTTACTGTTTTTCCAATTCTCAGAAAAACATTAGCACTTTTATTGATTTCTAGATCTACAGCTGCCCAGATACCCAAAGCATGTATGTAGGGGTGACCTAAGTATGATGTGATACCAAAAAAATCTATTTTTTTTAAAGATTTTATTCACCTATTTGAGAGAGAGAGAGAGAGACAAAGATGGTGACAGAGAGCACAAGCAGGGAGGAGAGGGAAAAGCAGGCTCCCCGCTGAGCAGGGAGCCCAATACAGGCCATCCCAGGACCCTGAGATCATGACCTGAGCAGAAGGCAGATGCTTAACTGACTGAGTCACCCAGGTGTCCCCCCACAGATCTATTGATCACATAATATCAATGGTTTCAAATAAGTATCCAATAGAAATCCCCAGTGGGGAGTCTTGGGTACATGCTTTATTTTGTAGATTTATGAAAAAGTAAGCACAATCATAGCCTAATTAAAATTATGTGAGCAACACAGTCGTTAGGTACATCATCATCTGAACTATGCCTTGTGGGTCTTTCAAATTAATTAATTATGCCTTTGCTATCTGATGGCTTCCTTAGCCTATCATTTTTTATTTTAAATAACAAATAAGAAAGCACAAATTAAAAATAAATACCAATGCCAACAAGTAGACAGACAAGCACCATCACATAAATTTGATGGCTCTCAGAAACAATGACTTCTATAATATAGTTATCTCTCACAAATCCAAACTGCTTCATTGCTGCATTTTCTCATTCACTTATTCACTCAGCAAGTATTTATCAAATGTGGATTAGTGTGTATTTATGTTCCTGGAACTGCTCTAGGAGCTTAGAATGTATCAGTGAACAAAAGAGACAAGGTTTTGCCTTGGAGGACCTTACATTCTACTGGAGAGGTAGAAAATATAAAGTAAACATAATACTAAGTAAATTATTTGTTAGAAGATGATAAATACCATGGGAAAAAAAAGAAAGAGCAGAAGAGAATAAGAGGATTAGGAGCGCTGGAATACACATTGCAAATATTCAACAGGGTGGTCACTGTAAGCTTCTTTGAGAACAAAATGCTTCAGCCAAGATGAAAAGGAGAGAAAGAGTGACTCAAGCCAGTATCTGGAAAAAAGAACTTTCCAGAAACGAGGAGTTGGAGTTAAGGACGCAAGGCAGTCCATTCAAGGAACAATACGGAAGTCAGTGTGGCTACAGCAAAGTGAGAGAAGAGAATGGAACTGGAGGAGCTTAGAAAGGTATCTGGGATCCTGATCAAATAGCGCTTTGTAGACCCTTGAAAGACCCTTTGTAGATTTAGACTTTGACACTGAATGAAATAATGGGCTGCTGATGGGTTCTGAGTAGAGAAATAGGATACATCCTTTAGAAAGGAAACACTGGCTGTTGGACTGAGAATGGACTCTAGAAGAACAAGGATAAAAGCAGGGAAACCTGAGGTGATTGCAATAAACTTTACTGCCTTTAAGCAAGGTTCCCACCATTAAAGCATAAAATGATTACATTCTGCTAAATGATTAAAAAAAGAAAATAAAAGACTGTATACAACTATCAATGATGAAGAAGACCCTGCCCCTCTTCTACATTCAGGGGAGACTCCACACGTATAAATGAGTAAAGGGCATAGAAGATGTTGTGGCTTCAGGGAGGAGTTAAGTGGAGAATGATTACAAAATCAGTCAACTTTAAGGTTTTAAAATGGTCCCCTCCCCCCGTTCTGTTGAAATATAATTGACATATAACATTCTATTCATTTAAGGCACACATAATTATTTGATATAGTGTATGTACTGTAAAATGATTACCACAGTAAGTCTTGTTAATATCCAACACCACGCATGGTTACAATTATTTTTCTTGTGATGAGAACTTTTAAGATCTACTCTCTCAGCAACATTCAAAAATATAATACAATATTGTTAACGATAGTCACTATACTGTACATTCTATCCCCTGAACTTACTTATAACTGGGAGTTGGTACCTTTTGACCAGTTTCACTCATTTTTCCCAGCCCCAACATCTGGTAATAACCACTAACCTGTTTGTTGTTTTGGGGATTAATTTTTTTCTTTAGATTCCACATATAAGTGAGATCATACAATATCTGCCTTTCTCTGTCTTAGTCCACTTAACATAATGCCCTTAATCAAGGTCTATCCACATTGTTACAAATGGCAGGATTTCCTCCTCTTTTATGGTTGATTGCCTTGACCAAGAATTAGGAGTGGAAGCATTAAAGGTTTAAATTTCCTTTTTTAAAAAGTTTTTTATTTATTATTTATTTATTTATTTATCAGAGAGAGAGAGAGAGAGCACAAGCAGGGGGAGTAGCAGGCAGAGGGAGAAGCAGGCTCCCCACTGAGCAAGGAGCCTGGATGTGGGACTTGTTCCCAGGACCCTGGGATCATGACCTGAGCCAAAGGCAGATGCTTAACTGACTGACCCACCCACGCGTCCCAAGGTTTAAGTTTCTTATAAGAACTGTCCCAGAAATGTTATTACCAGTAGGGCATCCTACGCCTGTTCCTAGGTTATTTTGGTTAGCACATGATATTTGTTAGCCTTGTGGTTTCTTCATCAGTAAGGCAACTTCCTAAGTGAACTCACTGGGCACTGATCTCAGCTCTACTCTGTAGAGCCCTGATTTTTTTTTAAGTTTAGTCAGCATATAAGCTTGTTAATACATATTGGCATTATAAAACTCCACAGTTTTTCATCACTCAAAATGACTCCAGGAGGAGTTGGAAATTGGATGTACCTTTTAATTCTCTTTGGAGTCCAAATGTAAATACTTTCTTCCAGCCTCTAAACTAGGAGTTAATGATTTCAAAAAGAAGTACTTCTCCCTCAGCTCCTTTTTTTCCCCTTTTTTCCTCAGCTCCTCTTTTGTATCTGCATTCGGAGAAAGAATTCAAAAAAGCCCACTTTAAACCACGTCACCCATACATATTTAATTGATGTACAATAGGAAGTGATGCTCAACAGACCCATCCATGTATTATCTTTAAGTGCTTGGCTGCGTTTTTTTTTTTTTTTTTTTTTATTCATCATTGAGTCTCTTCCCATCTTCAACCACATATTTGGTAGGGTGATCATCACTGCCTGGCTAATTTCAGGGGAGAGTCAACCTGGTATACGTAGCCCACAATTAAATCCCTCTTTGGGGGAATATGGCCTGGTATATAATATACCCATAGTGCTTTTACCCCCTGTAGTAGTGATTTCTATCGCATTTTATGCCTCTATATAATTGTCCCAGAAGAAAAGGACTAAATGAAACATGTGTGAAGCCCTTTGAGCTAACATTTAATGAAGCGCTTTGAAATTCCCAGGTGTAAAGCACCATAAAAGTTTAAAGCATTATTATCTTCCGAATAAATGACTTTTCCATTTTCTTTCCCTTGTGACATCTTCATTGCTCATTCCCCCCTTCTTTTGAATTTAATTTTTAAATGAATAAGAATGTCTGTTACAAACTTGTTTTTTAAAAATAAGAGAAACACTTGAGTAAACTGCTTATATTAATCAACTGCATTTTAGAAAAAAATACAAATGCTGTTTCCCTCTCTCTCTCCCTTCCTCACTCTCTTGTCACAGCACTGAATTTTCTTTTCAACTTTATGTTAGGCTATTGACAATTATACTAATAGGAACCTTCTCTCAAAGAGTTCAAAGATAGGTTTATCTTGAGTGTAGGACCATAAACTAGTCAAATACTGTTTATATAATGCTCAACACTTTATAAATCCACATAAAAACAGCAATTAAAAACAGCACATAGATAAATGTGTTGGGAAGTGAAGAGAACAGATTTCAGAATGATTTCATTTTCCTGAAAAATAGTTTGAACTATTTTAAGAAGCCTATGGGAAATGAGGTCTTTGCCCTGATTTCTAACACAAATAATGAGTCAGATATATTTTGTATAATGCTAAATAGTGGACAGTATATATAAAATATTACATGTAAAATATGTACTATATGTAAAATGTTACCATTTGTAATAAAAGCTACTATATCCCGAATATTTTTTTCAAATATGATACAGAAGGAAACATTTCAACAAACATTTAAAGGTGTTTTTATATTACTGCATGTATATATTTTTCTAGTTTTAAGTTTGCTTTTCTAGAAAGCACTGTTAAAAACAGACTAAGAATCCTACAAAACAACAGATAATTAAGAAGCTTGATTAAGAAACTCTTCTTGAGAGAGTAGTATGTTGATTAGAAAGAAGAGTCTAAACAAAGAGCTTCATGAGCAGAATAAGGTCTATTTTCCATTCTGAAATCACGGCCATACATTGTGGGTAGTTTTCTTCTAAATATTTTCTCAACAGCTAGCCATGGTTGAAAAGATCTACTCAGAGATCAAACAGAGCTCTTGACTTTTTTTCTGCAGCTTCCTCATTTTATGGCTGATTCCACATTCTTATCAGTGCTCTAGAAACAAATTTTTGATCTCAGCTGAATTTTTCATCGTTCTTTATGTTCTCCATGTAGGCTCCTGCCTATTTAGACTTTTTTCCCTCCAGCATTACTTTTCTAAGTAATCCCTTAAAAAAAGAACTGGTGGCCAAGATCAACTTATACTTTAGTCACACAATAATTTCCTGTCCATTCTATGCATATGCTATATGCTCCTGTCCATGTTATCTTGTACCTAAACTCCGACTTGCAGTCACTTCTTATTTCATCCCAGATTGATCTCCTTGCCAGCAGCCTTGACGTTTTCCAGATATTCAACTTCTCCTTGCCACTTACAGACTTCCTTTGCTCTGTCCAATTTTGTTATCAGTCCTTGTGCCATATGCTCCTGTTCTGAGATATTTAAACACTTCTGCCTAAACATTCTGTTGGGAGCAGAGGAATAAAGTATGGAGGTGAAGAGAGTATACAGAATAGTGGCTTAGAGTTTGAACTTTTGAGTAACAGTGTGTCTGAAGCTTGGCTCTAACCTCACTAGCTATTTGATTCTGGGCCGGTTATTTGATGCCTCTATGACTCAGTTTCTTCAACTAAGAGTCAAACAGAGGAAATATTATCTGTCTCATATTTCTTGGGTGACAGGGTGAGGTTATTATTGTAAAATCCTCGGCACACAAGAGCTACTCAATACATCAGTATTGGTATTATTATCATTAGCAGTGGTAGTAGTAGCTACCATAAGTACTTTCCAAGATGAACGTCTTGATTCCTCCCAGGAATATATATTCCCAAAACTGTCCAACAATATCTACAAAGTTCTCTTTGATTGAGAAGATGACAGGCATGGATTCTCCTTGTGTCATTGTTAATACTTACCAACTTTCAAATAGATGGATTGCCCCCATTATTTATTTCTACCTATATTTCCCTAGAGGGGCCATCTGCTTTAGAAACACAGGATTAAAATAGTGTTGGAAATAGTTACCATATATTAAATAAAAATGGAAATTTACTCAAATCCTTTTTACTTTGGAGTAACATATTTCATTTTCTGAACATTCTGAAGTAAGATGTTTGATTTTTCCAAAACCTCTCCCCATTTCCAATATTTGCTATTGAGGCTTCCTATCTTGGAAGTGATTGCTCACACTTACTTATCAAGAACAGGTATCTAACCCCATAATCCAATAAAGTCTGGCATGTTTAGCTTTACAAATGTTCCAAAGCCTAGAATCTTCCCCTATTCCTTTACTGATAGGATAGAGAAAGAAGAAAATAAGAACAAGTTTTCTGTTTACCTATTTGGAGTTTGGATAGCCTTATTCTTCGGGGGTATAATTGTCTATGTAAGTCATACAGTCAATAGAATGTGGAGATGAGAGAAGTTTAAGGCAAACCTCACTCTTGGTCCTTTTTAGCTAACAAGAATTATAGCATAGGAATAAATCCAGCATCAGTATTATCGAATTAAAAAGCTGGAGAGTTAGCACTCTTACCTGGACTATGATAAAGTGTTAGTAGCATCTTTGGGTAGAGGGCTGAGGAACTGTTAAAATGCTAAGTAATAGGGGACGCTTGGGTGGCTCAGTTGGTTAAGCGTCTGACTCTTAATCTCAGCTCAGACCATGATCTCAGGGTTGTGAGATCGAGCTGCACACTGGGCTCCATGCTGGGTGTGGAGCCTGCTTAAGATTCTTTCTCTCCCTCTCCCTCTGCCCCTCCCCCCTCTCTCTCATCCTCTCAAAAAAAAAAAAAAAATGCTAAGTAATAGTAGGTACAGTGAACTGTAAACCCTAGTCCAATTGAACACATAGCTGCCACTATTCTTGTACAGAGTTCTCAAATGAAGGGGAAAAAAAACCTTCATTATATTTTAATATATTTTAAAAGTTTTAAAATAGAATTTTATAGAATTTCAAGTGAAAATTAAATAAACCAAAGTATCCATGGTTCAAAAAGATAAGAACTGTGTCTGTTTCTCCTGCTAATTTTAGAAAGATGTCAAGAACAAGACGCCCTTAATAAGCAATATTTGATGATGATCATCAAAAAACCATATAGTATAAACCAAAGCAAAGTGATAACTCTTATGAGAAAGATACTGCAGTTGTGGGTGGAGGATTAACTATATAGTTGCATAGGATTAAGTTAATTCTTCAAGATCAACAATAGTGTAATGCTGATATTAAGAAGAAAGCTATGCATGGACTTAGCCCCTATGGTTATACTGAACTGAATGTTCTATGAAATGTTTGGTATTATTTTGAAATAAGGTAACAGCATATATGATGCCCTCACCAAAAGTGCAATTGAAGCCAAAGTGATCTATTTTTCACATCTTTTAATGACAAGGTTTTGAATATTTTATTGAGAAACAGTGATTTCAGTTTGGTGGAGTGACTGAGGGTATAGGACTCAGTAGTCAGCATTTGTAAAGCACTTAGCATACTGGCTGCTAATGTGAAGATTTTAACGTGGTAGGGACAACACTATACTTTCAGGGATCATCTCTGTAGTTTGTCATAATGTGGTAGGGACCTCTCCAACTTAGCCTATGACACTTCGAACATGAGATGAGCTGGGATTTTTCACAACATCCATACTTAACTTTCTCCTTCTAGAAACTGAGATGAAAAAGATGAGGTCAAAGGTACACACCACGTGTACCAACACTTCCCTCTGTGTCCGTGTAACTCCTGATAATGAACTATGATATTCTTTACCTCTGAATGGGGCCTTGATCTTGGACTTAGTCTTAGATTTGCATTCAGGGAGCCACTATTAATCAAAAGATTGAAGGTAGCATGCAAAATAAAAATTGTTTTCTATCTCTTGGTTAGAGAAATGGAGAAGAGAAACATTTACAAAGAAACATATGTTTAAACATGTAAGAGGTTTCATTCCAAAAGTACACTAAATATTGAATGCATGATTCTGCCCTTTATTATAGACTTAACCATCACTGGAAGCTCCAAATACACATAAGCTTTATTTTTAAAGAAGAAAGAAAAGGATCCTATAATTTCAACAAAACTGACATTTCCTTTCCTTTCAGCTCCACTGTAACTGAATAAATTAACATGTCACATGCATACATCTTCTGAACATATTTCAAAGCAAATGATACGCATTTTATAACTGCTTAAATACTTTGAGAAGCTGACTAAAATCTTTCCATATGAGGAGTTAATATTAGTTTTTCAAAATGCACAATCCCTGGGTAAATAACAATTCTTAAAGTTGGTTAAAAAATGGCAAAACTATTACAGCTATAGAATTTAAAAAACAGAAAACATGGATCAACGCCAACAGTGCCTAAATGAGATGGAAATGACAACACAACAAGGTGTGTGCCCTCCATGATAAGTGTGATACACAATTTAAACAATGTGAAAAAATAAAAATAATTACAAAAGAGAATAATGAACCTGCCGAAAGTATGGCCCCCAAATATCAAAAGGTTCAGTCAGGTTTGCACTCCTGATGCTTGAGCAATTTAGAGCGTAATTAGGGGATTAGCATCATGTATAAAATTGGAAGCATTATTATATTCTTCACTTGAAAAAAATCAATTTATTAAATGGCTCCCAGATGTCTATTTTGGAATTGCTGACCTCGTATGACTGGGGAATGTTCAATAACATGACCTAACCTTTGCTGAAATATACATAGCATCCTAAGATAACAATAAAAATTTTAACTGGATGAAAATACTAATAAAAGTAACAAAACCCTTTTAAACATTGATCCCTCTATACAAGAGTTCTGATCAATGATTAAATGGACCACTTTGTCTAGTTCCCTGAAGACTACTCAACCAGGAAACTCTAACCTTTTCTAGAAGGACATGTATAGCAAAAGGCAATTCAAAGGAACACTACATTCTCCTTCTACCACTTAAAAGCAGTTTGATATTGGGTGGCTTACTTAACCCTTCTCAGGGTTACATCCGCTTTCCTGATATGTAAAATGGACACTCTTACCTTGTAAGGACCAAATGGCTTATTTTATGGCACATGACTTGCATAAACTAGTTTAGCAAATGCTGGTTTCATAATACCCCCTGTCATCGTTTAGAGATAGAATTAAACTTACTTCTTGCTAGAAGTAGGTCACATCAGCCCCCTAGCTTCTTTATGCATTATATCCTTCAGTATCCTCCAACTTAGATCAAAGATCCAGAGCTGAAAACTACAGGGAGGTAGGTGTCAACTCACTCTAAGGAAGAAATCTGTAGTTGTGTCATCTTAAAATCGATGAGCTTTGGTTTGTAGTGATTTTCCAAGAATGAAACAGAGACTTCAAGACCTTTTGTGGGGATCTTATTGAGGGCTATTGCTGGAAATCATCCCAACATATTAATTCTTTAAATTAGTTACCCATGATTCACTTCCTTTCCCAATCACTACTGTATTACTTTTCTATTGTCACATAACAAATGATCATAAATTTAGTGGCTTAAAACAAAACACATTTATTATCTCACAGTTTCCATAGATCAGAAGTCCAGCTTGGTTTAAGTGAGCTCTCTGCTTGGGATCTAATAAGGCTAAAATCAAGGTGTCATCTGGCTGGGCTTTTATCTGGAGGTTCTGTGGAAGAATCCACTTTCCAGTTCATTCAGACTGTCAGCAGGATGCAGCTCCTAGGGGCTGTAAGACCAAAGTTTGCTGGGTCTTGGCCTGGGGCTGCTTTCACCTTCTAGAAACTGCCTGCACTTCTCACATGTCGCCTTCCATCTTCAAAACCAACAACAGTGTGTCAAATCCTTCTGGTGTTTTTGATCTGATTTCCTCTTCTGGTGCCAGCCAGAAAAAACTCTCTGCTTCTAAAGGGTATACCTGCCTAGGTCAGGAACATTCAGATAATCTGTATAGATTAAGATCCATGGATTTAAGACTTTAATTAGATACTTAAAATCCCTTCATAACAGTACTACATTAGTGTTTGTCTGAACAACCAGGAATAGGAGTCTTAGAAGGCCATCTCTAGAATTTTGTCTACCACACCTGCACAAACCTGAATCAAGTTTTTTGTCCAATATCCCATTATAAGACCAAGCCACCAACCACACATAGTAACCTATTTACATTTTATATGTGCTGATAAGTACCTCATACCTTTTCTTAATAGCACTTGTCCCTTTTCGTAATTATGCATTTAGTTTTTGTGTTTAAGTTACTGAATACCCATTTGACTATGAGACAGTTCTTTTCTTCTCACCATCCTATCTGCAACACCTAGTATCCTGATTGAGTTACGACAGGAGTTAGTACACATGTATTAAAGAAGAAAGAAAGAGTATTTCTGTTACTATACCTGGATAAAAATGTCCTTCTTTTTGGCTTGACGACTTTAGTGAAGCAGGAGAGGGCAAAGTTGGCGTTCCGCAGGTGGAGCAAGGCCGTGGGGAATGTCAAGATGGACCCTGGGGGGGGGGGGGGGGGGGTAAAGAGGGGGAGGAGGAAACACAAAACCCTGCAGCTTCAGCAAGGCAGAGGGAGAATGCTAAAATGGCTCCTGACAGCGTTGTCCCTGGAGAGTATGTCTTGCCCCTCAGGCCTACACTTTAAATTAACAAATAAGCCTCTTCACATAGAGTCCGGGTGCTTTTTAAAAGGCAGCTCCTGTGCTGGGCCCCTGAGTGAGCCTGTGCGGGAGCCTTTTCAGAGCCGGTTCTTCTGGACCCCAGCCCGGGTGGGTTTTGAAAGCTAGGTGTTTTAGGCACTCGTTCCACACGTGCAGTTCTTAAAAGGCGCGGTGCCCACGTGGGGTTCAAATACTTTGCTCCTCAGGGAGCAGTTCCGGGTTTTGAGCCCCCACCTGTGTGTCCCCGCCCTGGGGTGGGGGTGGGGCTCATGGCTTGAGTCTCAGCCTTTCCTTCCTGCTTCCAAGCCTTTTTCTTATCGCTCTGCTTTACGCAGGAGTTGCTCTGCTAATTCTTAGGTTTTTTTCCAGAGGAAACAGTTCCATACCTCGCTGTAGATTCTGTGTCTGTGGGAGGAGGTGGGTTCAGATCCTCCTATATCACCATCTTGAACCTGAATCCTTCCTTATTTTTAGCAATAAAAATTTTTCAGTGAACTACAAAGTTACTACAGGTGAGTTCTGTTTGCATTCTGTTAAAAAAAAGCCTCAAATGGAAAGGGGATAAACAAGATTTCCCATTAACTTTTCACATAGCATCAGACACATGGCTATCACAACAGATTCCCCATTTAAATCTCTTCTTAGGCTGGACAAATCTTCTGGAAAAAACTTCTTAGGCTGGAAAAATCATATCATTTCATAATGGACCACAAAATAATAACCCACTCAATGACTTCTCTAGTTTATTTTCAATAAACTAAGAAAATATCTGTCACAATTTGTTCTCTCTTGATCTTTATATATATTTTTTAAAGATTTATTTATTTGACAGAGAGGGACACAGCGAGAGAGGGAACACAAGCAGGTGGAGTGAGAGAGGGAGAAGCAGGCTTCCCGCAGAGCAGGGAGCCCGATGTGGGGCTCGATCCCAGGACCCTGGGATCATGACCTGAGCCGAAGGCAGACGCTTAACGACGGAGCCACCCAGGAGCCCCTTGATCTTTATATTTTGAGGCAATTCCCACCCCTGCACTACTCTCCATTTTGAATTCCATATTTACATTGTACTAAGTTGAATGGCATCTTCCCAAAATTCATGTCTACCTGGAACCTCAGAATGTAATCTTATTTGAAAGTATAGTATTTGCAGGTGAAATTAGTTAAGATGAGGTGATACTGGATTAGGGTGGGCCCTAAATCCAGTATTACTGGTGTCCTTGTAAGAAGGCCATGTGGAGACACAGAGACACAGGGAAGAAGGCTGTGTGACTCAGGAGGCAGAGGCTGGAGTTATGCTGCCATAAATGAAGTATCACCAAGGATTCCTGGAAATCACCAGAAATTAGGAAGAGGAAAGGAAGGATTTTTCCCTAAAGCCTTCAGAGCATGCATGGCCCTGCTGACACAGTGAGTTTGGATTTCTAGCTTCCAGAACTGTGAGAGAATAAATGTACATTGCTTTAAGCCACGAAGTTGTGGTACTTTGTTACAACAGCCCTAGGAAAGTAACACAAAAGGATAGTGTGTCTCTTCAAGAGTTAGGCTCTCTTTCATTTCAAGGGTTTTACCCAGCCTCTTTCCTCAGTGTCAGTGTCTGGTACTTGTATAGGAATGCTTTGTGATGCCTTGTGCTTAATCTCTGTCTTGTGTGATAGTTGGCATTAACCTCTCAGGGGCACTTAGTAAAGAACATTTATTGCTACTCTGTAGACATACCGAGCTCCACTCCTGAGATGTCTCCATGTTTCTGCTCAGAAGTTTTATGATCTCTGCATTACTGAAAGAAGAGGGGGGAGATCCAGGGGAACTTTTCCGGTACTACACTTGAAAACTCTAGCCAAGCATGTGTTGGGGGAGAGAACAGGTAATACTGTACATAGACATATGACACATATGCCATAAAATTCCAGAATAGTGGTTGAATGTCCACCTCGGTGGCATCAAGGACATTTCTGTGAATCACCTTTATTAGTACAAGTGAGTTTCTGAGAAACCAGTGAGGTATTTTTCCCGCTTATTCCTTGGTTTATTGTCCCAAGTGGCAAATAAACACTGAGCTACTATAATCTACCAGGAAAGGCCACAATGCAGTTTTAGAGTTGACTTCCAACATGTGGAATATTTTCTAGTTTCCCCTACCTTCTGGCTGACTTCTATTCACTCAAGTGTGGACATAGTCATTCCTTCCTGGAGGAAGTTGTCCCTGACATCCTGAGACTGGGCTGCTTACCTTGCTTTCATGCCTCTCTAGCATAAATACTTTTCCCAAATAGCAGTTTTAATTATTTATTTAATTGCCCATCTCTTCTACCAGACTGTAAGCACCCATTGTCTATAATAATGGTAGGAAAGTAGTAAGCACTAAATACACCCTATTGAAAGGAGAAATGAACTGGTCTGAGGTTCAGAATAATGGAAGAATGCCTTTGGCTTTCTGTAAATAGGTCTATGTGCTAATTTTCATGATACATATAATAAAAACTGGAGAACTCATTTCTTATATATAGTGCCGTTGCTGACTGTTTTTCGACAGTAGCTTCTCCAGATGTCTACCCTTAAAAGGCAATAACACTCTACCCCCACTAGGATGACTATTATAAAAACAACAACAGCAGCCAAAAAAACAAAGAAATAAAAACCCCAAATGGAAAATAGCAAGTGTTGTGGGGAAACTGAAAAACTTGCTGGTAGGAATATAAAATGGTACAGCCTCTGTAAAAAGTGTTATGGCATTTCCTCAAAAAATTAAAAATAAAATTACCATCTGACCTAGCAACTCCACTTCTGGGTATAGACTCAAAAGAATTGAAAGCAGGGACTTGAATGGATATTTGTACATCCAAGTTCATAGCAGCATTATTCACAATAGCTGAAGGGGGGAATGGACCGTGTGTCCATTGAATGGTTAGTAGACAAACAAAATGTGGTCTATACATACAAAGGAATATCATTCAGCCTTAAAAAGGATAGAAATTCTGACATATTCTATAGCACAGATGAAACTTGAGGACATTATGCTAAATAAAATTAGACACTTGTAAAAGGGCAAGTATTGCATGATTCCACTTATATGAAGTATCTAGAGCAGTCAGATCCATAAGGGCAGAAATTACAATGGTGGTTGCCTGGGGTGAGAGGGAAGGGGGAATGAGAATAACTTAAACAATAACATAAATAATAAATATGATAAATGTCTTATAAATAATAATGGGGATAGGTTTTAGTTTGGGAAAATGAAAAAGCTCTGAAGTTGGATGCCAGTGATGATTATACAATAATGTGATTGTACTTGACGCCACTGAGTGTTCACTTAAAAATGGGTGAAATGATAAATTTCATTTTATGTATATTTCACCACCATTAAAGAATTAAAAAAAAATCACTGAATAATGATAATGAAAAGAGTGTCACCAAAATTTCACGTCTCTCCATTGATTCTGCTATTTGAAGGAAGGCACCTGCAGCTATCCTCCCTAGTACCTAATGTGGCTGGATTCTCTGCTTAACAACTTAATCAATGATGATGAAATGATCAATTTGTTAATAAAATGTATCCAATACATTGAGATGTTTCGAACTCCTCTTTGACTAGGTTATTTTGCAAGTACACATTTCAGAAATTGTTGTGGAAGGAAATAAAAGGAAAGCAGATCAGGAAGAGTCACAGCGTTTCTACGTCAGTCCTCTCTGTACGATCTTTCATATCCATATATTCACTAAGTGTTCCTCATGTTGTCGGTAATGTCTTAGCACTGACACCCTATCATTAGATCGCTCAAGAAGAAAAGCTTAATAAACTGAAATTTGAAGTTTAAGTTTCTCGATTTTCCACATGAAATAATTTCCCGAGTTACTTAGGTATAAGCCAAGACAGTCTAGGGAATTATTTGAAATAAATATTGAGAAAGAGAATTCATTTAAATGGAGTTAATCGTCCCAGAAATGGATAGTAACAAGATATTTAATCACTGCATATCCAGTTAAATCACATTCAGAAACTGCTGGAAATAGAGCCTAGACAACCTCCTTAATTTAGAGGACAGTGTAATGCTTAAGACTTTAATCCCCTTATGATAGATACTGGACTTAGGACTTTGGCACAGTTTCATGATAAAACCTTTACTCTTATTAAGATGTCTAATATATGAGTTAGTGCAAGTCATTTGTAAATCAACTAAATTGACTACAGTTGTCCTCTAGCCTTATCTTCTTGAGAAAACATGAATGTTGACTTTTTTTTATATGTGATATGATTATTTTTTGGTTTATGGTTTGAAAGCCTGTTTTCTAAGACTGACTTAACATTTTTAAAAAATAGGAGTGAGCTTTTTATTATACAAAATTGGAGATGCCTAGAGTCTACAATTTCTATGGACTTGTTTTGAGTACTAAAGAAGACAAAAAGAAAAAGAAAAAAAAAGAGCATATCATGGGCAGTCAGACTAGTACAGAGAGACCATATGGCTTGGGCTCCTTTACTAAATGGAATGGAAATAGTAAATTTTGATCTGATATATGTCATGTAAAAGTTACAAAGCATTCTCCATCAAAAGCTCAGAGAATTAAATTAAAATCATATATCTTATCCCTATTCCAGTAGGTAATATAACCTCAGTAGTGAAATAAAGTCCATGAACAGATTTCTAATTAAATCCCTCATTTTATGAAAATAAAAATCATAGAAATAATACAATTTATTATACGATTTGTCATAAAAAATGCTGTGGTAAAGCTTATATACACTTGCATGACTTAATAAATCTTTACCCCAAAGTAAACTTAATAGAATTAAAACTCCTCTGTGAAAAAAGTACAGTAATTTATTGCATCATGAAATACCCACATAAGCTGAATAAAAATTACCTTTAAATATCTATAGTCTCTAATGTATTTTAGGAAAGAAAAAAAAACAATTTCTAAAGATCAAGTTGGCAAATATAACTGTAAATATATTTTATTGCTTGGGAGTATATTTTTAGAGAAAATAAAACAAAGATACAGCTTGAGGGTATGTATATTGGATTTTTTAATGAAATAAAACAAGTGCTTTTCAATAAACACAGAATTTGCCATGGTACTTCACAGAGTCCTAGAAGTAGTAACCTTTGCTTTTGGCAAGAGCACATGCATATGAGTTGTTTTTAGTTTTATTTTATGAAACTTTAGATACATGAGTATATTTATCAAGAGTAGTTATTTTCTTCGATCCAAGATTAATGAAAGTCATTTACCTAGTAATTTATTTTCAAAACAAAAGTAGTTTTATGGTTTTTGTTTTATTATGAAGTATAATATGCTTAGCAACTCAGAGAAATATAAAGGAAAAAATGACAATCATATGTACAATATATATGTCACCAGAATTTCAGGTCTCTCCATTGATTCTGCTATTTGGAGGAACGTACCTGCAGCTATCCTCCCTAGTACCTAATGTGGCTGGATAGATAGATAGATAGATAGATAGATAGATAGATAGATAGATGATAGATAGATAGATGATAGATAGATAATGATAGATAGATAGATAGATGATAGAGAGATAGACAGATGATAGATAGATAGATAGTAGTTTCTCCAGGGTTAACAGAATAAAATCTTAACTTTTCAGATTCAGATTGCACCTCTACATATACCACACTTGGAATTTAGTATTTTTTTCATATTTTCCCCTTTCCCCTTCTCTCCTCAACATCTCAGTTCCCACTTCTTGCATCAGTATTTTCCAATAAAATAAATTTGAATTACCATTATTTTATTTCTCAGTCTGACCCTCTACCTTCTTTTTTTAAAACTTTATTTTAGAGAGAGAACATGCATGCACACAGGATGGAGTGAAGGGAGCAGCAGAGGGAGAGAGAGAACTTCAAGTGGACTCCCCACCGAGCATGGAGCCCATGGGGGGTGCTCAATTTCAGGACCCTGAGATCATGACCTGAGCTGAAACTAAGAGTGGGATGCTCAACCAACTAAGTCACCCAGGTGTCCCTATCATTTATTGTGGGATTGTTGTCATATCTTTTACTTCTATATACATTATAAGCCTCACTTATAGAACTATTTTTACATGAAACATTTTAAAATGTTAATTCAAACTTTAATTTCAAATTTTAATTTCTTTAAGATAAATTACAGAAAGAAAATATAATCTTTTATGTTTACCAGTTGATTTACATCTTGATCCTCACTATTCCTTGTTTTCATATTGTCTCTGGCTACTTTCCAACTTCAAGGATAGATTTAAGTACTTGCAACAGACACTGTATGGTCCACAGAGCCTAAAATATTTACTGGACATTTTACAGAACAAGTTTTTTGACATTTACTCCAGAGCATAGTACTTTATCCAAAAGACATGGATTTTGCTGTTTTAGCTGGATGTGAGAGGTATTAATGAGATATGAATAAGATTATTTAACTCTGGCATCTTACTGGTTTTTCTCTAGTAATTCTATTCTGCTCTCAAACATAGAGCAGCAATTCCCCGGTAAGCCTCTGGTAGTCTTACCCCACCTGCACATGCACCTAGCCCTCAACCATAGACAAGAGAGGAAATGCACAAAGACATCTGGAAATCTCTCTCCACACAGATCCTTCCTCCTAAGATGCCTCACTCCACAAATTCCAGTTCTCTTGCAGCCCCGATCTCTGGCTCTGCGGCTTAGCAAGGCCCCATGCTCTGTTCACTGTCCATCTCTGCCCTCTGATTGGGAAATTTAGCTGCAATTGAGCACCAGAAGATCAAAGAACTCACCCTGAGAGTTTTCCTTCTCTCAAAGATTGCAGTTTGGTGTTCTTCCCCCCTGCCTACAGTTCCCTCGTATATTCTGTCCAATTTTGAACTTGTTTGTAATGAAGAGAATAGTGTGGTACTGATTCATCTATAATAGCCAGAAGCAAAACTCCCCTTGATAGGCATGTACTTTATATTATTTCTATCAATTTATTCATGTAAATACTTCAGGGACGTGTTAGTGTACTTCCATTAATTCCTTAAGATAAATACTGAAAATGTAACTGATGGATCCAAATTCCTTTCCTCTTATAGCTCATCTACAAGAGTTTGTTCTAAATTTTGAAGGATTTCATCAATTAATTTTCTGCCTATTAAAAGTTTTATTTTTGATATTATATTTTGAAATTTAAAGCTTTTTTTTTTTTTGCCTCTAACTTCTTTCTCTCCTTCTCTTACTCTTCTCTCTCTCTCCTGTTATTTCATGAGCACAATACCTTCCTTTCTGAGGATTTATATTATAGTTTCTTCTTTTTCCGTTTTTGTTGTTGTTGTTGTTGTTGTTTTGTTTTTTAGGTTTCCTTTCATCCTTACAGGGTTTTGTTAGTATTTTTTTTCTATTTCTTCACATCACATTCTTACATGTTAAAGACTATTCTTAAGTTCCTGGTGATCTTTAGTTGTTCTTTCATATTTTAATCATGAGCCACTTGAAAGCTAACTGGAAGTTCCACGTATATAGGGCAGTTGGCATTTATATTCTCATGGGTTTCTCTACTGTGTGATCTAATAAACCAGCTTTATTTTTCCTTTAGGAGACCCTCAAAAGTCTATCCATAGGTCTCACCCGCCCCACCCCCCCAAGGATACTTCATCTTCTCCGGAGAGCAGTTCTTCAATACGCTTCTTGACAGATAAAGAGAAGAATTGGGTGTGTATAAGCCTGAAAAACCTACTTTCTGAGAGCCTGCTCTCAACGTTCAGTATTAAAATTTTTGCCTAATGCCACACTTTATAGTTCACTGCCTCATTCTCCACCCTCCTTGGATCCTGATACCCCAAGTTCATAGCTCTTTGCCTCAATTTCTCCAGAAACCAACCTCCATTTCTATGGGAAATTGATACCTATAGGTAGGAGAAGTGGATATCTCTGGTTCTGTCTCCTTATACACATTTCCATCCAATTCAGCATGTTGAGTTTGAAAACCCTCATGTCTTTTTCTCCTGATGTTCTCTGTGGTATTTGAGACAATTGGCCACCATTTTGGCTGCAGTCTTATCCTCTGCTCTGGGATAGCTGATCATTCCAAGGCTTGTGTCTTTTGGAGCTTTTCTGGGGGTACAACCTCCATAGCAAGTACTTGAATTTATTCTTCGTTGTTAAGTCATTTATGGTTCCTCTATGTGCTTTCCCTCTTGCCAAAAAAAGAGGTATATTTTTATATTTTATATATATTTATATTATAAATATATTATATATTTATATATATTTATAAGAGGTATATTTATATATATAATATATATATTTATCCTCTATGTGCTTTCCATCTTGCCAAAAAAAGAGGTATATTTTTATATTGTATTTTTGTTTATATATTATATTTTATATTTATATTATATATATTAATACTGTTATATATTAATCTTTGCTTTTGTGCA
The DNA here is from genome assembly GCF_004348235.1 of Phoca vitulina. NCBI lineage: Eukaryota > Metazoa > Chordata > Mammalia > Carnivora > Phocidae > Phoca > Phoca vitulina. The sequence continues at coordinate 32,279,995 of NW_022589716.1, read as the reverse complement.
TTTTAAAAAGTACTTTTCTACCTTTTGAGTGGAGTTTTAGAAAGGAATAAAGATAAGAATAAATCTTAGGATATAAATCTTTAGAATAAATCTAAAAAAAACCTATAAAATAGGTTCCTTCATTGAGCCCTCATAAAAGTCAAAGGAGGATGGTATTTTGATTATTACTCCTAATCTATTGTTGACAAAACTGAGGCTTAATGAAGTTAAGTGCTTTCCAAAGTGCATACTTTCTGTAATGGGTAGAGCCAAGATTCAGTGTCAAGAAACCTGACTCTGCAGAGCCTTTGGCTAAAATATTGCCAAGTAACTTGGGCTGCAACTGTTTCCTCATTTGTAAGCTGCTTGGCTTAGTCTCTAAGGTTCCATTCAGGTCTAAAAGTAACACACAAGAAGGACAACTGTGTCGAATAACTCAACAACTGCAAGGAGAAGCCAGCTTGAAGGATTTTATATCTAATGTCCAAAGACAATGCAGAAGAAAAGCAAAGGATGAGCCCAAGTTAGATGTGAAATGCAATATATTATTTTTTAGTTTTATTTGGTTACATCACATGCCCTTTGGAAAAGTTATAGGAATAAAGAAAAAAAGAAAATATATCTAAGCATGTATAGTAGAAAATGAAAGGAACCTCATACTTTACATTTGACCCAATGACATTTTGAAAATGGCCATCCACCTGCAGTTTTCCCCACCTCTAATACTTAAGAGTCCTTCGAATGTACACATAATTGGCTTTTTTATTGGTCGGGCCCTGTTTACCACAGAATATTATGTCAATATATTCTTGTCTTATTGGGAAAATAATTAGTTACCAAACAGTGGCAATGAATAGTTGGTTCCTTTTTGCACTGGCTATTTCAGGAGGTATTAAAAAAGGTATTGTCACTAATATGCACATTTTATTTTTATATGAAATGCTGCCATGTTGTGCATCACTGTGTGAAAATTATGAAAGTGATAATATTTCAGGTAAGAGAAGTTCTGTTTCTGAAACAACACCTTTAGGAAAAATAGAAAAAATAGTTGATAGTATGTAAAAAATGAAATCAATGAAGTTTTCTTCCTTCTCTTGGTATTTAGATTTTAAATAACATATCACATTATATTAAGATATATATATGTTGATATTGACATATATTAAGATATTTATATAATCCTATTGGACATGAATTAATAATTATTTCTAATTTATTAGCAGTGATAATTTGTACACATTCTGTTTCTTGAGGACAACTGGGATTTCCCTAATGGAAACAAAACTATTGCAATGGTTGTAATCAGTAATAGGGAGACATTTTTTATTTAAGAATTAAAAATAGGCCATGCTATGGAGTTGAAACAGAGCAAAATTCTATATGCAATTTAGAATAGAAGACTAATATGGGGTATTTTAAAAAATTTATTGTAATGGGTGCATGGAGAGGGATGCATTTAGTGAGATCACTCTGTACTTCCAAATCTGGGGCCAACTGAGAGATAGGACACAGGAAATAGAAAAAAAGGACACCACCATTAGCTTTCTTAGCTGGAGATGCACAACCAAATTCACATGCTATTACTCTATCTCTCAATCAAGTAGGTGGATGTACCCAAATACAGGCAGCACTGGAAAACTTCCAGCTTCCCTCATAAGAGCAGAACCTGCCCTAATGAGCTTATTGCATATCTGAGAAGAGATCAGAATACATCCACTCTGCCATTAGGCAGATTTCCAAGGAAGGAACCTAGGAGGAGCAGAGCCAGATACACTCAGTACTTCTAAACCCACCCATCTCATTTGTCTTTTCTTGTCCCATGAGAAGTAATAGAGAAATGCAGTGAGGGGCCGAGCCAGGTCTATTATTCTTGCCAATGACTATTCGTATGGTGTCAGGAGCCCATGGAAAAGGAAGCTAGCCTCCAAAATAATGCTACAAAAAGGGCATTTCTTATCTAAATAACAATATTTTTGGATTAGAGAGTACTAAGATTCATCCCACTTGGAATCTCAAAATCAACTATAATTAGTTTACATCAATGAAGGCTGTAGAAATTCCTAGGACTTCACAGACACAAAACGGGTAACAACCTCCCAGAATTTGGAGTTCCATCATCCAGAAAATAAGTTCATTGAATCATCATAGTAATAACTTTTATGGTTATTTTATGATGAATTTGCCATCAGCTTAGGTATGGCTATGGGACATTGCCAAAAAACAATGACCACAAGTCATTAGGGGAAATAAGCCTTCATCATGTAATATCTAAAAATGCCACTCATTTAGATTGATGCCTCAAAATAAATTTGTAAAATCAATAGATGCTGAATAGCAAATGGGAAAAAGTAATTATGCTATCTTATATCCCATTTACATATTCCTTTTCCTTTACAAACTATATGAAGTTTGGAAATAATGCAAGAAGTAATACTGAAGCTAAAGTCATTCAAGAATGTGAGGTTTAGATGAGTAAACATTGCTACTGAAAAAATATTAGTCTGATTTATTATGTTATATATAATATATAAAAATACTATATCTAAATAGGTTGCTAAAGATTTACAAAAATAAGTTGAGTAACATTTATTGGGTACTTATATTTTGTCAGGGAACATGCAATGAACTATATAATGTATATATAATGCTTATGACATAATTACCAGTATGATCTTTGTTTTATAGATCTTTGTTTTATCCTTGTTTGAAAATGAAGTTTAGGGGCACCTGGGTGGCTCAGTTGGTTAAGCGTCTCCCTTCAGCTCAGGTCATGATTCCATGGTCCTGGGATGGAGTCCCACTTGGAGCTCCCTGCTCAGCAGGGAGTCTGGCTTCTCCTTCTCCCTCTGCCCCTCCCCCTGCTTGTGCTCTCTCTCTCTCATTCACTCTCTCTCTCAAATAAATAAATAAAAATCCTTTAAAAATTATTAAAATGAAGTTTAGAAAAGTCACTCACCCAAATCTCATGACTAGCAAGTGGCAGAGTCAGAATAGAGAACAATGCTACTTCATACAATGACCAAAAGGCATGATAGGTTACTGTTATATAAAATATATTAAGATTGAAAACCCATAGATTAAAAAAAGTATTGCAGAAAGTTTGTACTAGCTAAGTATATCATCAATGGCAAGTAACTTTTATTAAATACTTACTCCATGTATTTTCTCAATAGAACCACATCCTCCACTCTTGTGATTAAATATTTGTAAATAGAGAAGAGAAGCAAAAAGGATCTATTTGTATCAAATACCTGGATGAAAAGTGAAAAATATTACGATGAAGTAAGTTGATTTTTCCAAACATTTATTAACTGTTCAAAGACTGATTCCCTATTTTTTCTTTTTTTCTTCCCTTTTAATTGGTTATTCAGGCACGTGTTGGATCACTTGGTGTACCTGGGTCTGATTCCTGGCATGACCACTTACTTGCTACTGGCCTTGGAGGTAATTATGGCGAGGAGTTAGGAGTTATTTTTCCCATCTGCTGTGATAACAGGATTTTATGACTCCCCTAAAATGTCAGTGGCTTAGTCCCCAGAATCTAAGTTAGGCAAAGTGAAATAAGGTTGCAAGTGGAATTAATATTGTAATCTGCTGGCAATGAGAAGGGGAGACTGTCATGGATTAACTGTGCAGACCCAGTGCAATCATAGGACCCTTTAAAGAGCTGTAGAAAGATATGACTGTGGAGAACCAAAGAGATAGCAGCTTGAGAAGTACCCCCCCCCCCCCGTTGTTACTGGCTTTGAAGATGGAGGAGAAGGCCCTGAGCCAAGGAATACAGGCAATCTCTAGAAGCCAGGAAGGGCAAAGAAATGGACTCTTCTCTAGATCCTTTAGAAAGAAATACAGCTCTGTTGACACCTTAATTTTAGCCCAGTGAGGACTCATTTCAGACTTCTGGCCTTCAGAATCATGGATAAATCTGTGCCGTTTTAAGCCACTAAGTTTGCAGTAACTTGTTAGAGCAGCAGCAATAGGGAACTGATACATCAACTAATTCAGGATATTAAGAGTATGGTTGTTGTGGGGATTAAATGGCATGATATGTGTGAAGTGATTAGTCCAATGCCTGGCATGGGGCAAGAAGTCAATAAATGGTATCTGCTATTAACATAATTATTTTTATAAATATTAATACATTATTATTATTATTATACTCATAAAAATGGTCAAAAGATATGTAGACTGAACTACATTCTGCTAAAAACAGTAAGAATGCTTGGACCCACTGGTATGTGATATTCCAGAGAATGATTGAAAACCTTAATATTTATGGTAGGCAGGATATAAACTGTGATAAGTATTAACATTTAAAGAAAACAGAAACCACAGGAGAGTCCCAGTATTTTTTTTATCCTACTGAGCACTTTAATGAATATATTTAAATACTTGGAATAAATCTGTGTTTATTTCAACAAAATTTGATAGCATCAAAAATCCTAAGGGTGTAAGATAGTTAGAATTTCCATTTTTATGAATAGCCTCACTTTACAGACAACTGAATATATCTAATCTCCATAGGTTGAATTTTGATAGGAATCATTTTAGATAGCACCTTTTCCCCCTAGTCCCATAGATGAGTGAAATCAATTTTACAAAGAATTTTATTCCAAATGACTTCCACTGTCCACAGTTCAAGAGTGATTATTCCATGATACAGATGAGGTTTTAAATTGTTTTGAAGTAAAACATCTTTAATGATATTTATCATATTCATTTACACAAAAGTGGTGCTAAGATACTCAGATTCCATGTTTTAGTATAATCCTTAGCTTTTCACGTCTGTTTTCTTTGACGTGTAAGTCAATATTTTAAGCTTAAAGCAGATTTATTTTTCTTTTTCAGAATCAGGGAAGAGTTTTGAGTACTAAGCTTATATTTTAAATTTCTTTAGTGACACTCCTCCTTAGAAACACATTTTTATGGCACTGATACTGGGTAATAAATTCTCTATTGCTCTTCTTCATTCAAAGCATTACTCTGAACAGCAAATGAACTGATGTAACATGGGTAACATAGATAATGTGTTGCATAGAATAGCAATTTAATGGTCGGAGACTTAATGACTACTCTGTAGGAATTGTCTTTAATCAACCCTTCCATAGGCGACAGTAGGAACTCAGGGATTTACCTTGGGTTAAATTGATACAACACATTCAGTTACTCATGTACACAAAATAAGTATTTTTCTTACACAAAAATATTTTCCTTGGTAATATGGAGCTAAGACAAAGATAAGTAAGGAGCAGTGAGCAACTCAGTGAGTTTTGCCAAAAAGAAGGTAGGATAAGAGTCAGGATTAATGTGCATAATTTACACTGGAAACAAGGTATGAAACCCGTGAATAACAATTATGGAGTTAGGCTACTGTTTGGTAGGTAAGGAGAAACCTCAATTCACAATAGAAGTTCTCACAAGTGTTGTGTTTGGGCACATTTTCAGATACTCAAATTAATGCCAGCCATGCACAATTAGTAAAAGATACAAAACAACAATTTTTGTGGTGGTTTCATAGACTCTGTATGAACATCCACAGTTTTTAGACTATTTTTTCTAAGATTTTATTTATTTATTTGAGAGAGAGAGAGCACAGAGGGAGAGTGAGAGGGAGAAGCAGACTCCCCAGTAAGCAGAGCCGGACTCTGTTTACTCTTTGGGTTGGTCAGGTGCCCAAAAGGACAATCTTCCAGTCTCCTGCCTGATTTACAGTATTTCAGTAACTGAGGATGGTGTGATTCTAAGCATAATGTAGACATATTTTTGGAGACCACCAATATTTTGTCTGAGCATAGAAGTAGGCAAATTCCTAAGTGTTTTTGAGGATTTGTGGTACAAATGAGGTTGTCACCCTATCCCCACAACTAGCTTGATATTCATTTTCCTTCCTCCCTCTGCTTCCCAATTACAATTTCTTCCTTCTTTCCTTCCTTCCTCCCTTCCTCCCTTCCTTCCTTCCTTCCTTCCTTCCTTCCTTCCTTCCTTCCTTCCCTCTCTCCCTCCCTCTCTCTCTCATCCATTATCCCCTTTCTTATTTTCTTTGTTCTTGTGAGTCTGTGCCTTATGATGTAGTGACAATGAAGGATACACCCATGCACACATACATTTCCAGTCACCTTAGTGCATTTTAAAATTTTCCTATGCTGTAACTTCATCTCCCTTATTTATTTTATGACTGGAAATTTATACCTCTTAATCCCCTTCACCTATTTCCCCCATCCTCCACCCTCTCCTCTCTGGTAAAAACTACCAATTTGTTTCTGTTTTTTGTTTTTTCATTTGTTTTGTTTTTTAGACTTCACACATAAGTGAAATCATATGATATTTGCCTTTCTCTAACTTCTTTCACTTTGCATAATATCCTTTAGGTCCATCTGTGTTGTTGCAAATGGCAAGATCTCATTCTTTTTTTATGACTAATATTTTATATATAATCCATATGTAATATATCCAATATTTTTTATTTTTATATCCAATTATATATCATATATAGTATATCCAATATTTTATTATATATACATATTTTTAATTTACATATATGTATATATACATACACGTACAAACCACATCCTCTTTATCCATTCATCTGTCAATGGACGCTTGGGTTGCTTCTATATCTTGGCTATTGTAAATAATGCTTCAATGAGCATAGGGGTGCATATATCTTTCCAAATTAGTGTTTTCACATTCTTTGAATAAATACTCAGTGGAATTACTGGATTGTATATATTTCTATTTTTAGTTTTTTGAGGAATTTCCATACTGTTTTCCACAGTGGTTGCACCAATTTACATTCCCACCAACAGTTCACAGCAGTTCCCTTTTTCCACACCCTCACCAACACTTGCTATTTCTTGTCTTTTTATTACTATTCATTCTGACTGGTACGAGGTGATCACTTACTAAAGGGAGGGAATAGAAGATCACTTACTTTATGGAGGGAACAGAAATAAAAATAAGTCTTTTAAATCCCTTTTTAAAAGAATGGTGGGTCTCTTAAAGGTTGTTTTTTAATTATTATTATTAATTTATTTATTTATTTGAGAGAGAGAGAGCAAGCGAGTACGTGAGCAGGGCTGGGGGAGGAGGGCAGAGGGAGAAGGAGAAACTTTAGCAGACTCTGTGCTGAGTGCAGAGCCCGATGCGGGACTTGATGCTGGGCTGGATCCCAGGATCCTGAGACCATGATCTGAGCCAAAACCAAGAATCAGCCACTTAAATGACTGAGTGACCCAGACACCCCATAAGGTTTTTAAATTAGGTATTGATTTTATAGGTAATGCAAGAATATGACCTTCCTTATGGGAAATGGTGCGGGCTAGGGGTTCTGCATTCTCATGGATACCTATTCCCATTCATATACTGAGGCTCATTTAGGAAGAAAACACAATTCTATCTTTTCCTCTCACTATAAGGTGCATGGCCTTAATTTCCAGGCTTACATAGGCAGACCTTAATGACTGGTCACAGTGACATCCATCAGGTTCAATTTCTCTTGCTATGCAAGGAACCCCATTCTTCTCTGGAACCTAGATATTTCATATTATGGTTTTTGAATTTAAATTTATATTTACATATTTTGAAAGACACCTACTTTATCAAATGTATGTTTCTGGTGGGAGTGGAGGCTTTTCATGTCAAATCAATTCTCCATCTTGATTGCAGTCTGCTTGTTATTAAAATACATTAAAGATCACAATTTATAATACCACCTCAATTATTTATTATACAATAAATTAGAAATGAGGCAAGTTTGCCACATGAGAATAGATGGCATTTACATTTATATTTTCAGCTTACATTGATATGTTTATGTTGCTACTGGTAGCAAGCAGGATCACTGCACTAACTCACTATGAAGTTTAGTCAGCTAGATCTTTTAATACTTTACCACTCTGCTGATAACATTCATGCCATTCCCTGCCTTGTGTCTTGGGTTGTCTGTTTTCATCCCAGATAATCTTTCCAATCAGTATTTTTAAGCATCTTTACCCTTATATCTCTAATAAATGCTTTCATCATTATTTCTGGATTACCTCCAAAATTTCTACAGTTCCATTCATCAGCTGCCAAAACTAGGGTAAGGCACATGGGTATACACAGACTAGAATGACAAAAGACGATAGAAAGAGGGATTATCACATCCTTGCTTTTTCCTGGTAGTCTTTTAAAAATTCTTTGTTTTTATTGTTAGATTTAAATGTTCAGCCAACGAAGTTTATACCTTTCCTCGTGACTCATTTTGATGTTTCACAGTTATATTTGCATGGGGGCTTGTCTGTTAGAATTCTGTTCACTGTTTTTACTGGGAAAAGAAAGACATTTAGACAGTTTGATACAAGATTGACCCACAGCCTATGGGAGCCACATATATCCTCTTGATTCACCCCAATTCCATTTCTGAGGAGAAAGTATGGGTACATGAAGAGGGGAACATAAATGAGAAGTAAAGAACGAGGGATGGCTGGACAATTAATTGTTGTTGTTCAGCCAAAAGTGACAATATGTGCCTTGTTTCTTGGGTTCATAAAAAAAGATAACCAGGTCATGAGTTATACTGCATTTGTTCCAGTTAGCTCAGGAAATTATACTCAGTGTTTGAAGTGGAGGGCAGAAATACGCATTTTATATCATACTGAATTTAAAAAATACAATAGAGTGTTTTCCTTATTTAAAATTATGTTTTAAAAAGATTACATGTACAATCTGGAAAAAATAGTAATATAAGTATTTCCAGTTTATAATGTAATTATAACAACACAGTATATATAATTACACACAGATTTTTTCACTGACTCTAGGATGCCAGCACATAGAAGATGCACCATTATTTTATGTTTATCTGTGCTGGATGTTAAGCTCTTGTGTCTTCAGACCCATCCTTTGATGCTCTGCTGTGCTGTTGATGCTGGGACTCTGAGACCACGCTCTCCTTTGCCAGTTGGCTCACTTTTGTATCTCCCTTCAAGAATTGCTGGAGGGAGAGTGTATGTCTGAGGCAGAAGAAGAGACTAGCTCCTTCCTGTTTGTTTTCTTTTCCTCTCACTACCTCTGAATCCCTTGTCGCATAAATGTGTTGAAAATATTTTCTCTCATCCATGGTTTGCCTTATTTCCTTGTGTACTTTCTATTTTAATATTTTCATTTTGATGAAGTCTAATTTATCAACTTTTCTTCTACTTTGTGTCCCAGCCAGGAAATATTTGCCTATTCCAAGGTCACAAAGAGATTCTTCTGCTTTCTTTCAGAAAACAGTATTTCTAGGTTTTACATCTGCAACTACGATCAAACTCAAAACAATGCTTGTGTATAGAATTAGATAGTTGAGACTCTTTTTTTATCATATGAATATTCCCTTGTTCCAGAATCATTTGTTAATAGAGGTTGCCTTTCCTACTGAATTGCCTTATCATCTTTGTTGAAAATGATCAACATGTATGAGAATTTCTTTTTTTTTTTTTTTGAGAATTTCTGAAGTCTTGATTCTCTTCCAATTATCTATTTGTCTCTCCATATGCCAATACTACTGTTGCAATCAGGGGGTGTAACACCTCCACAAATGTTCTTTTGGTTGTTCTTCGTCTTTTCTTCTTCCTCCTCCTCCTTCTCCTTCTTTGATTGTTTTGTGTATTCTAGATCTGCTATTCAATATGGTAGCCACTTGTTCCATATGGCTTTGAGCACTTGACATGTAGCTAGTCTTAACTGAGATGTCATATAAGTATAAAATGTACACTCATTTCAAAACACAATTTGGAAACAAGAATGTAAAATTTCTTATTAATGATTTTTACTACTGACAACATATTGAAATGATTTTTTGATTATATGGGATTGAATAAAATGTATTATTAAAATTTTAGTTTATTTTTTACCTTTTTAATGTGACTACTAGAAAATTAAAAATTATATGTAGCTTACATTTATTTCTATTAGATATTTGCCATTCCTAGATCCTTCTGAATTTCCATACAGACTTTTTTAAAGATTATATTTATTTATTTATCAGAGAGAGAGAGAGCACAAGCAGGCTCCCCACTGAGCAAGGAGCCCAATGTGGGACTTGTTCCCAGGACCCTGGGATCATGACCTGAGCTGAAGGCAGATGCTTAACCAACTGAGTCACCCAGACATCCCATCCATATAGATTTTAACACTAACTTATTTTTTTTTCAAAAATCCTAAGTTTTTGACAGGGATTGCAGTGCATCTTTATGTACATTCAGGAAGAATGAGTGTCTTAACAATATTGATTCCTTCAGTCAATATTAGACCTCTGCATTCGTTAAGGTCTTCTTCAATTCTACCAATTATTTGTAGTTTTCACTGTAGGGATCTATTCTTCTTCTTTTTTTTTTTCTTAGATAAAATGATAGGCATTTTTCTAAGTAAGTTCTACACCCAACATGGAGATTGGACTCATGACCCCCAGATCAAGAGTCACATGCTCTTCCCGCTGAGCCAGCCAGGCACCCCAGAGTGATAGGCATTTAATGTGTCAGTACTTTGTGAATAGTGTTGTCTTTAAACCTTTGTAATTTTTCTACACTTATTTGTAGGAAAACAATTTATTTTGGCATACTAACCTTTATCCTATAACTTGAATAAGTTTACTTATTAGTTTCATTTGTAGGTTTCTTTAGATTATGAACACAATAATGTTTTCATTAACTAAAGGCAATTTTTACTTTCTCTTTTATATTCTTAATGCTTTTTTTTTTCTCTTACATTATTGTATATGCTATGACACAGTATAGCAATTTTAGGACAAAATCATTCAACCTACCTCCACTAAATATCATGTTAGCTGTAGATATTTTTTAGATGGCCTTTATCAGGTTGATGGAACACCATTTTAATACTAGTTATGAAATGATGTTCCTTTATTTTTTCCTGAAATTCGTATTTTGTGTTCACTCTGCTTTCCTTGTCCTTCTTGCTATGCTTTTATATTTTTTTTCCAGAGAACAAACATTTTAACTTTGTTGCTGTTCTTTTTTTGTCTTCTATTTCATTGATTTTTGTTTTTACTTTTAATATTTCTTTCACATTTTATAGCTTCCATCCCTCTGATGAAATTCTCCACCTACGTACACAAATGAGCCATTCTTTCCACTATGTCCTTTACTATATTTAGCATATTTATTTTAATGTTCTTATGTGATAATTCCAACTTCTATGCCATTTCTCAGTATATTTCAATAGATTATTTCTGTTTTAACCATGCGTTATGTATTTTCTTACTTTTTCATGTGTCATATAATTTTTATTGTCTACTAGACATTTTGTGTAAAAAAATATGGAGACTGAATAAATCATATTTATCCCACCAAAATGGCAATGCCTTCTGTTCTCAGGATACCAATATGGGGGACTATGATCTAGGCTATAGAGGGAACTTGGTCTGTTCTTTGTTGTAGTTTTAATTATTTTCACTTTACCACTTGTTTCAAATATTCTGAGATGAGAAGAATAAATTTACCTTCAATAGAGCTTGAGATCTGAGCATTGATAAGACTCCAGAATTCTCTTTATGCTTTCCAGTTGATACCTTTCTGAACTGTGGGATATATCTCTCTTCTTTCCAGCTGGGTCCCAGATTTTGGATCATTGGGGATTTCTTTTTTGCTCTTCAGTCCTTCTGCCACATTTCTGTGCCTTTGGAGATTTTTTTCTTATTCTGCTGTCCTGTCCTCAGCCTTTGACGAGTCTCTGCAGTTTTCCCAGTAAAGCCCCAGCAAACCATGAAGGAAATTTTCCCAGCTATTATGCGCTGACCTCAGTCTTTGCAGGGTGACTATAGTGCCCAAAATGAAGGCCCAGATTGACCTGCAGAAGGCCCAGGACTTATCCAGAATAAAGGGATATCTCTTTCCTCTGCTCTGCTGCCCTGTCCTTACCCTTTCATAGTTTGCTGTGTATCTGTATATTCTTTTTTTTTTTTTTGGTCGTGTATTCCTTAAAGTCCAGTTGGCTATGACAAGATTTCTCTTGCTACCCTGAGAGAGACACCGTTTATGTCTCTCTCAACTCTTCTTCCTTGACTCCAGCCCTGGCAAACTACCCCTGGGTACATGCTTAACATCACTGGGGAGAATTGGCAGGGTGGTGGACATTTTCTCAATGGTCAGGACTCCTCAGGACATTTCCTTCATACCAGCCACATATTGCTATAAAAGTAAGTTTATTAAAAGATTGGCTGATTTCTTAATTTCCCTCTTTTACTCACCTTCAGTCTGAGATGGCTATCTCATTTTTCACCACTCTGGCAGGGATAAAAAAAAAGCCATGGGTTTCTTCTTGGCAGTTTTGCCACTTTCTAGAATTGGACTTACTTAAACTTCTTTATATTCTTAAATTTCAGTTGGTTTTTTTTTAAATAAAAAACTGTGATTTTGTAGTTTATATGGCTTGTTGTCATTGTTATGGTAGAGGTTGGTCACTTGTCATTTTCTGCTTTCTAATCAGAAGGAGAAGCAGCCTAATATGATTTACTCTAGAATTCCATTTTTAGTTTAAGTTTTTCTTATCTCACCTAATTTACTTCTTTTACTCTTTGCTCTTTATAATCTCAACCTCTTTTTAACTAAATGCTTCCTATTTCTATTTCAAAGAGGCAATGTTTTCTGCAAATTATAAAGATACAAGAGTTTTATAAAAATTTTAAATAAAAATATTAGGGGCACCTGGGTGGCTCAGTTTTTTGGGTGTCTGCCTTCAGCTCGGGTCATGATCGAGCCCCACGTCGGGCTCCCTGCTCTGCGGAGAGCCTGCTTCTCTTTCTCCCTCTGCCTGCCACTTTGCCTACTTGTGTTCTCGCTCTATCTCTCTATCAAATAAATGAATGGAATCTTAAAAAAAAAATAGTCTTTAAAAAAATAAATAAAAATATTAATGTTCATTTATCAAACATTTAGGCTCTATATAAGGAACTTTACCTGAATTACTTATTTAAATCCTAATGATAATTATGAGGTATTCATTGTTATTCTTGCTAGTCAAAGCTGTAAACTAAGGTATAAAAGCTTTAAGTAAGGGGCACATAGGTGGCTTAGTCAGTTAAGCATCCAACTCTTGATTTCAGCTCAGGCCCTGATCTCAGGGTCATGAGTTCAAGCCCTGCATTTGAAAACAAAACAAAACATGGGCGCCTGGGTGGCTCAGTCCATTGAGTGTCCTACTCTTGATTTCAGGTCATGATCTTGGGGTCCTGGGATCGCCTTGCATGGGGCTCTGTGCTTAGCCAGGAGTCTGCTTGAGGCTTTCTCTCCTTCTCCCTCTGCCGCTTCCCCTGCTCTCGTGCTCTAAATAAATAAGTAAATCTTTAAAAAACAAAACAAAACATTAAGTAACATGGTTAACATCATATTAGTGAATTGGAATACAATATAACTAGGATTCTAACAGAGGTCTGTCCAATTCTGAATCTTGTGTCCTTAAACAAATTACTATATTATCTGTTACTCTTCTTTGTTTTGGGTTCCTATTCAGAGGTCTCTTAGAATATATGAATCCTTAGAATGCACTTCTATTTTCTTTCTTGTTTTTACTAGAATGTGTTAATTTTATTATCATTATTGTTCTTTGTTGTGTTATAAGGAATAATTATGATGCTTAAAATGGTTTTTTTGATGATTGGTCAGGTATGACATGGAATAAATCAAAGGGAGGAAAATGAAAGTGAGTGAGGCAAGGCATGCCACTCAGGGGGCCATCCTAGGGCTATATGGGAAGAGTGCCTAGGGAGTGGACTCTACAAGCATGTGGGGGAAATGAGAGAGAGAGAAAGAGAGAAACACCTATGGGTAATTGCCTTTATTGGGAGTCAGGGTAGAGTACATAAACAAAAGGCATGAGGGATCCGACTGACATGCTTGAATGTCACTAGGTGACAGTTGGGAGGGCAAGAAGGCTGATCTTATGGCAGGGACTCGCCTTATCACACTGGTACACTTGGTTGCATGGTGGGGTGGGGGTGCTCACAGTCTATTTTATGGGGATGTTGAGGCATTAGGAAAATATAAAATTTACAATATGTTTATTCACTGTCTAATGCAGAAAAATCCAGCCAAATTCTGTGTTTGCCTAAGGTGGTAAGGATGAATTTGCTTCACTCTCACAAATTTTGTTTGAATCCATTTCTCAGAGACTACCGTCCTTAACTCTTGGTCCAGTTCTGTTCTGAAGGCTTTTCTCCCATATTCTCTACCTTACTCTCTGGAGCTCTGTATGGATAGAGGACTGAAAATACTAATATCAAGGCTCTCCGTCTTCACTCCTGCATACATGGTTTTACTTCTGGGAATTATACCTTGCCAGCCACATTTGCCTTTTTTCCCCAACGTGGTTTTTTGTTTTTGTTTTTGTTTTTGTTTTTAGGTATAGCAATCTCTAGCCACACTCAGAAAGAAAACTTTGGCTTTCCTCAAAAACCAGTGGCCACTCACCAGGGTGAAATGTCCATGTATTTTAGTCGATAACAGATGTACTGTTTTTTTAATGGCCATTGGTTAGTGGGTGTGATCAGATAATAGATTAGCTTTCAGATAACAACAGCTCAGGTGAGATGACAACTGTAATGTTGAATTAAGCTCTAAAAACTCTAAAGAAGTGGGAAATTTCCCATAATATTATGTAATTATCATGTGTTTTGTGTGGATTTAAACTTTCATATTTTCCTATATCATTTTAAATATTTTAACAAAATGTATAGAAAGGCTGAATTCATAATTGCCAACCAGATGCTGTTTTAAGCCAAAAACTTTGAATCAGTAAGTTTAGGCTATTTTTCAAAGAAAGTCTGAGAGCTCATTGAGGACCACTGAATGAGGGATTTTGGCAATTCACCTTAGTAATGAACCCTGTATTGGAATAACAAATCTTTTTTAAAAAATTCTGAATACTTAAAAAAACACACTTCTAAAAACTCATAGCTCATATCTGGAAGTCAAGTTAAATTCTCATTTTTACTTAGTTATACTTTGCCTCATTCCAGAAATAAAATATGAGGCAACCTACAAAATATTTACAAATTCAGGAATTAGAAAAAATTGGTGAATAATTATTGCATAGTAAAAAGAGCATAAAACAAGGGATAAGTTTGCACAGAAATTCACTTTATAATATCTCATACATTATTATTGATAAACTATGAATATAATCTGTTGTGGCAGTCACAGTGTCTTTATAACAAATAGAAGCCATTTTCTCTGGAGAAAATTGGCTTTTCTGGCTCTTGGAGAAATGAAATCATTCTCATGGACCTTCATAGAGAAGACCATGTATGATGTAGTGAACATCATTACATATTATCCTTCACTGCAAAAAAAGTCACAATATCAAACCTGTTTCAGTAAAAGCAGTTCTCAAGAAATAGAAACCACAGTGCGGATTTGCCTCTTTATAAAGATATCTCTAATGTAGGGATGACATTTAACATATAAAGTAATGTCTAGATGGCAGATCCTGTTAGGCTCTTTTATTTCTCATGTTCAAGTTTTAGAGAAGAGTTGTGAGATTAAGTTTACAATCTCTGGCAAAAAACACAGATTGCACATATTTTATCTTGACAAATAAGGGCATGTCCATAAATTTTGATCCTCAGTACTGAGAAGGGAGAGGACTAAGCAGAACTACTCCATAATGGACACATGATATCCTGACATTTTGCCTAGGGTGCAGATTTATTTTTCCTCAGAATAGTTCTAGGTAACTTAGACACAGAAATTTATTTCTTTGTAATTATTTAGAATTATTAATAAAGTAACAAGCAAAATGACTTGGGAACAAAGCAGCCAACAGACATCCCCCAAAATTGTACCCTGAAATAAAAACCTCACAAATATTTTTACAGGTTTTTAGAGCCACCTAAAATCATGTTACCTTTTTTCCAATTTTTAAAATTTAAATACTACATTTACTACAGCAATTCTTCGTGTTCTAGCTATAATCCGGCTCCTGCATGATTTAGAGAGCCCTGAATCTTTAGAAACAGACCCATACATAAAATGTGCATTATTAATGTCTTTATATCCCTTCCCCAAATTCATATTGATTATGCCATATATTGTAGAGAATCATTGATCACTTAACTTATCAATTCTTTATGCAAAGTGATGAAGTCCAGTCTATAAATCTATGGCAGTAAATTTGTTAGTCCCATTTTTTCACAGGAACTTTGCAGCATTCAAGTTAATGAAGAACTTGATTGTGCCCATTTCCAAACACAATACCATTTACTGACAGCCAGGAATTGATTGGGTGTGTGTCCCTTTAAATCTTAGGATTGCCTGGAGTTGAATGATTTAGGCATCAGCAGAGCGCACTTTAATTAGCCCTGAGGAAATCACAGTGGGGATGAAACAAGTTGGCTTGTTATTTTTCTGTTTGTACTAACGGCAAATAAAAGCATGTAATTGGATTTTTTAAAAGCACTGTCAGTCCTCTAGAGTATGCCCTGTTTACAGTTATGATAGCCTTATCTAATATGAGTGTCACACCTCCCTAAAAAGGGCCTTTTTTCAGAGTTGGAAAGGTGTTGCACCAGGAAGACTCTGTTTAAATTGTGTCCCTGCTGTTCAGACCTCCACTTTATACATTTAAAAGGACGGCCTGTCATAGTATTTGGTATCCAAGATGCTGTCTGTCACAGCGGTGCTGCCCAGCCCTGGTTTACCAATGTGTTTCCCACTTGGAGCTGCAATAACAGAGAAGGGGAAATCAATGATGGATAAAAGTTACAGGGGTCTGTTTGGGAGAGTAAGCAATTTAGATGCTTTTCTATACTTGATACAAGTCACAAGAGCCTAGGAAAGAAAACTTTCTTGTATCCTCTTGGACACATAGCTAGTATTGTTTTCTTTCCCAGGATGTCAGTCTTAACTGGAGAAGATTGAAGAATGAATATATATATATATTCACATAGTGAAAAACATCTTAAATACTTAGATTAAGGAGGCACCTGGGTGGCTCAATCGGTTGAGCTTCTGACTCTTGGTTTCCACTCAGGTCATGAACTCTGGGTCATGAGATCGAGCCCACTGTCGGGCTCCGTGCTCAGCGTGGAGTTTAATTAAGATTTTTCCCTCTCGGGGTGCCCGGGTGGCTCAGTCATTAAGCGTCTGCCTTTGGCTCAGGTCATGATCCCAGAGTCCTGGGATCGAGCCCCGCATCGGGCTCCTTGCTCAGTGGGGAGTGTGCTTCTCCCTCTCCCACTCCCCCTGCTTGTGTTCCCTCTCTCACTATGTCTCTCTCTGTCAAATAAATAAAATCTTAAAAAAAAAAAGATTTTACCTCTCTCTCTGCCCCTCCCCTGCTTGCTCTCTCTTTCTCTCTCTCTCTCAAATAAATAAATAAATAAATAAAATCTTAAAAAAAAATACTTAGATTAAAAAATCATTCAAATTAGAAAGGGGTCAGTATTTTCCCCCATTTTTTATTTCTCACTACTAAATTACAAATATAAAGGCTAGGTATATTTTAAACTCTAAATTTCTTGGAACAAAACATTTAGGGCTAATAATTCTGTGAGATGATTTTGTTTGGATTTGCTCTCTTAAGTGAAAAATAAGGAGGTTTCCTTCTAAAGAAATTGTTTGAATTGAATGATGGAGAGAGACCTTTGAGGAATTAATTTTTTTATATGAAAACAAGAAATAAAAGGACAAGAAAACTACAGACCAATAACCCTTAAGAATAAACATGCAAAGGTCCTTAACATAATATTAGGAAGCAAGATCTAGCATTGTGTAGAAAAGAAAACATTATATGATACCCAATGGGATTTACCCTAGCACTGCAAAGTGGGTTTAATGACTGAAAAATCAATCAGTACAATACACTATATTTATAGAATAAAAGATAAAACCATATGATCATCTCAATAAGCACAGACAAATTATTTGACAGAATTCAATGTCCATTCATGATAGAAATCTTCAATAAACTAGAGGTAGAAGGAACTTTCACAACCTGATAAAGGCTAATATTGTTAGAGTAAGCAGTTAGTTAGTTTCTAACAGGATGCCTGGAGGCCAGCAATGAGGAAGCCATGGCCCAATATGAGGAAGTCAGAGGCCTGTCCTGGCCAGCACTCCACAACAAAACCACACGAGACTGGCTCAAACCAGACAGACCCAACAGGGCTGACAAAGTGGGCCAAAGTTCACATTATTCCTTCATTATACTACATTAATGTACTAAAATCTCCTCCATAAAGGTGCCATGACAGGAAACCCCTGACTAAATATGGAAGAAAAAGCAGGTAACCCAGCTTCCAAGAAATCCTTGCCTCAAGTAATGAATATTCCACCCTTTGTTAACAACTGTCCATAAAAGACAGAAACCCAAACCCCACAAGGCACTGCTCTCCCTTGAGCTCACCCACTCTCATATCTTGAGAGTGTCCTTTCACTTTAATAAACTTTCCTGCTTGTACTACTCATCGGCTGTGTTGTGTCTGTCTTTGAATTTTCTCCTGACAAAACCAAGAGCCTTTAGCGGTATCTTTTTGATGGGCTAGGTGGAGGCCTCGAGGCCCAAGGTCTCCCCAGTCCACCTGGCAGAAATATCATACTTTACCAGTGAGAGACTAAGATTGGGAATAAGAAAAATATGTCTATTCCTACCACTTTTATACAAGATTATACTGGATGACTTAGTGCCTAAGGAAAAAAGCAGGGGATGAGTGTCACAGGCAGACAAACTGGAAAGGAAGAAGTAAAACTTTTTCAAAGACAAAATGATTGAGTGTGAACAAAAGAAACCCACACAAGAAGCCATTAAAACTAGTAAGTGAATTTAGAAAAGTTTCAGGATACATGATCAATATATAAATAACTATATTTTTATATATTAGCAATACATATTTAGGAAATTAAATTTAAAAAGCAATGTAATTTACAACAGCACCAAAAATATGAAATACTTAGGGATAAATTCAATAACATACATAAGACTTGTACACTGGAAAGAAAACATGTTGCTGAGAGAAATGGAAAGAAACCTATGAATAAATGGAGAGACAAACTATAATCACAGATGGAAAGGTGCAATATTGTTAAGATATCAATTGTCCTCAAATGGATCTGTGCTTTCAGTACCATATTGTATCAGATCTTACTTTTTTAAAAGAAATTGAGAAGCTAATTCTAAAATTGATGAAGAATGCAAAGGATCTATAGCAACTTAATTTTTTTAAAAAAAGAATGAAATATGAAATCATGAGTTGATTTCAACATTATTATGCTATAAAAAAACAGATATAAATATAAGACATGCAGATTAAGGGAGTAGAACAGTGTCCAAAGGGAACAGAATAGTGTCCAAAACTAGACCACACATATATATTCAATTGATTTCCTAAAAAGTAGCCATCATAATTCAATGGAGGAAAGGATTAGTTTTTCTTTTTTATTTATTTTTTTATTTTATTATGTTATGTTAATCACCATACATTACATCATTAGTTTTTGATGTAGTGTTCCATGATTCATTGTTTGCGTATAACACCCAGTGCTCCATTCAGTATGCAGTACGATGGGTATTAAAGAGGGCAGGTACTGAAAGGATTGGTTTTTCAACAAATGGAGCTGGGACAACTGGATAATGATACAGAAAAAATGAACTTCAACACTTTTATCACGAAGTGAACAAAAATGAACTCAAAATGGCTTATAGTTCCAAATGTAACAACTAAAACTTACAAATTCTAGAAAATCATAAGGAACAACATTTGTGACTTTAGGTTAGGTAAAGTTTTCTTAGGACATAAGACAAGGACAAATTGATAAATTGCACATCCTCAAAATTAACTACTGCTCTTTAAAGGCACCATATGTCTTAAACGTCTTGATTCCCTAATATATAAATAATCCTTAAACTCAATAAAAAGACATAGTCCCCACACAATTGGCAAAAAATCTGAAAAAATATTTTACAAAGGAAGACGTACATATGGCCAATAAGCACACGAAGCAATGCTCCATATCATTACTCTTCAAGGAAATGCATACTAAAACCACAATGAGGTATCACTACATACTTATTAAAATAACTAAAATTAAAGACAGTACAAGTGTTGGTGAGAATATGGAATAGCTAGCATACTCATACATTGCTGCAGCTAATATATAATAGTAAATTCACTTTGAAGGAAGTTTTGCAAAAAGTTAAATATATACAACCTAATATATATACCAACAAATATACTCCCTGGTATTTCTTAAAGAGAAATGAAAAAACATTTATCTACATAGAAGATATATGTAGAATATTCATAGATGCTTAATTATAATACCTCCAAAATGGAAATAACACACTGATACAAACAAAAGTGAACAGATAAACAAATTATGGTGTAAATATAGAATTGAATACTAGTCAGGTATTGTTTTTTTTTAAAAAAAGGAAGAAAATACTGGAGTACACAATGATAGATGAATCTCAAAAGCATTCTGAACAAAATAATCTAACCCCCAAAGGAATACAGGCCTGTTATACATTCTTTTTACTGAAGTAACAAAGAAGCCATAAAATTATACCAACATGATAAGGAAAGCATTGCTGATGGGGCACTGGCATCATTGAGAAGCTAAGTGGTGGATGTCCTCTAGGCCATGGCTAACTACAGGAGACACTGTTACTGAACTGAGTTACCTAGTAGTTATTGGGCTGATAGAAACTCATACTAGTAGTTTTCAGGTGGAAGTAAGATGGATACAATTATCTTAGTGAATGGCAAGATCAGACAGAGCCAGAGTGACTGCTAGGGGACCTGACAAAGAGCTACAGAGTAGGTTAATGAAATATGTTCTTAGGGTGTCACCTTAAGGATAATGTGACATAATCAAAGGCTCAGGTTAACTACCCTAGTAAATGTTTCCAATCCCGAGTCATTTCTCAGGTTAAGAACCCACAGATTGAAGGAGAGGCCAAGCTCCTGGAGGAAGGACCATTCAACACTGTAGAAACACTAATGATTCTCTCCATATCTTCCCCAAACAAACTACAGCCATTTGTTGAAGAAATGCATACACTGAAGAAGGAACATCCTGGCATTTTGTTGGATAAAAAATCCAAGTTGACATTGATACTCTGGGACCATAACCCCATGTTAGAGTAGTGGTAAATGATGACCACGTAATAAATTGAGTTTTGACTCAGATCCAGTTCATTTTTGGATCCATGAACCTAATTAGTGATCTTTTCTCCAGTCTCCAGCATAATTGAAATGGACATATTTAGTAGTTGGAAAAACCTTCATATTGGTTCTTTGGCCTCTAGGGTCTATGATGTAGGAGCTATTATAGTGATGACGGCTATGTGGTAACCTCTGAAAATGCCCACCTTCAAGACTGTGAATTAAAAACAATACCACAGATGAGTGCTATCATTAAGCACTTGAAGGAGTGAGGAACGATGGCTCTCATCACTTCCTTATTTAATTCAGCTGTGTGGACCTCCTTCACAAAAGGAAGTTGTATACTGAAAGGTGACAGTAAACTTAAACAAGTAGGCCCAATTGTAGCTTCTCTTCCAGAAGTGATATTCTTGTTAGAGCAGAGTAATACAGCCTCAGGTACATGGTACCTGGCCAATAACTTGGCAAAGGTGCTCTTTTCTACCCTATCATAAAGGATAAGAAGCAATTTGTACTCAAATGAAACAGACAACAGTATATTTTAAGTTCTTGGACCTTAAGGGCTATATTACCTCTTCTGCTCTCTGTCATAATATAGTCTATAGGGATTTGTTTCACAGAACAGCATGTCACTGAAATTATATTGATGGCATCCTATCAATTTGGCCAGTGAGCAGAAGTAGAAAATGTGTTGCAGGTCTCAGCAAGACACATGTTCTCCAGAGAGTAGGAGATAAAAGCTAAAAGATTCAGGGATCCAAAGGTTACATCCAAAATGGGGTATGAGCAATGCCAGAGAGCACAAGAAAATTGCCTGAGTGGATTATCAAGAACACCATGTCATTTTTCACTATTGTAATGTTGCCTCTCCCTTAGCTCATCCCCATACTCTCATGGGAGGTTCTTGTGTCAAGTGGATGGAGGAAGAACAAGGTGAAATTTGGCTCATGGATGAGTTAGCTCAGTATGTGAGTGCAGCCAAATTGGACTGCTGCTGCAGTTTGGTTCTGGCTGGCAGAAAGATAGCAGTGAGAGAAATGCTCCCAGCCAACTGAGCTCTGGACTAGTTATTCATTAGATTCTGGTCAACCATTTTATGTGGAAAAAGAAGTAGCCTAAAGTAAGAATATACATAGATTCATGGACAGTGGCAAGTACCTCACCTGTTTAGAACTTGGAATGAGAAAGATCAAAAGAAAAAGGATAGGAAAAAAACTTATGAATGGATTTATGGAGTGAGCAGAAACTATAAAGATCATTTTATCCCATTTTAATACCCATTCAAAACAACACACTATGTAAGAGACAGTAAACAACCAGAGACAGATGACTCTGCCAAACGACCTTGTCAATTTCTCTCATAGACCACCTCAGTGCTGGTACAACGGGCTCCTGAAAGCAAAAGCTTTCCTGGTAGCAAAGCATCCATCCATGGATGTATGGATCCAACATCATGAGCTTCCTGATTTAGCTACTCTTGAGGCTGAATATCCAATCTGCCCACAGAGACTGATTATGAGGAACTCTTCTATTAAGCCATCTCTAAAGGAGATTAACAAATCCTCTGATGGCAAGTTGATTATATTAAAACTCTCTATCCCGGAGTGCCTGGGTGGTGCAGTTGGTTAAGTGTCTGACTCTTGATTTTGGCTCAGGTCAAGATCTCAGGAGGGTGAGATGGAGCCCCAAGTTGGGCTCCATGCTCAGTGGAGAAACTGCTTGAGATTTTCTCTCTCCCTCTCCCTCTTCCCCTCCCCCTGCTCATGCTCTCTGTCTTCCTCTCTAAAATAAATAAATAAACCTTAAAATAAATAAATAAATAAGTAAATCTATCATCTATCTATCTATCTATCTATCTATCTATCTATCTATCTATCTTCTATCCTGAAGGGGCAGCAATTCATTCTGATTGAGACTGACATATTTTGAAGGTGAGTTTGCCTTTCCTGCCTGCAGGAATGGGAGCAGCACCACTATCTGAGAACTTACAAAGCATTTGATCCATCAACATGGGATCTTGCATAATATTTTCTCAGACCATTAGGTCCATTTTACAGCAAAGGAGCTCTGGCTGTGGGTACATAAACATGGGGGTCCATGGATCCTCTCACCATGTAACCACTATGCAGGATGTATGAGTCTGAGAACCCATGGGGGAGATAGAAGTGCTTTCTTCTCTACAACTTTAGGTTCTGGGGCTCTTGAGGTCCTCTTTCTTCTATAACAGATAAGGTTAGAATTCTACTTAGGTTTAGGCTTTGTCTGCCATCTGTTCATTTTAGGCTCCTCATGCCAAGAGATCAGCAGGGAAAGAAAGCAATCATCACACTGGCAGGGGTATTTGACTCTAATCACCAAAAGGATGTAGGGTTGCTATGACACAATGGAAGAGAAAGTTTGGTGCTTAGGTGATCCACTGGATGTCTCTTGGCATGCTGTTGACTGAGTTTAATGGTCAATGGACAAGGGCAGTGGCCACAGCCTGAGAAGTACATGGTGACCATGGTCTCATATCCCTTGGTGAAGAGGTTGTACATGAGGGGCACCTGGGTGGCTCAGTTGGTTAAGTGTCTGCCTTCAGCTCAGGTCATGATCCCAGGGTGCTGGGATCGAGCCCCACATTGGGCTCCCTGCTCAGCCAGAAGCCTGCTTCTCCCTCTCCCACTCCCCCTGCTTGTGTTTCCTTTCTTGCTGTCTCTCTCTCTGTCAAATAAATAAATAAAATCTTAATAAATAAATAAATAAATAAATAGCTTGAACAGCATTCGCAGAGTATGAGGGAAATAGAGAATGAGAAATAAAGGAGAAAGGTGAGGGGTATCAGCTGCAGGCTTAGAAGAACCACAGCAGTGAGAGCTGTAATTCACCCCACTTACTTTCTTCTGGTATGTTTCCATAGGAAAGGAGACCATACTGAATACTGGAAAAACAGCTCCCAAGGAAGACAAACTTACTCAGAAGCAAATTCATCTTAGCAGCACAAAGAGTAGATTGTAGTGGATGCCATGGTGTGCCAACCAGATCCCTCCTGAGAACTGAGGCACTCATTTGCCCAACTACCAAGAGTGCTGACTCCTGATGGCTCACAGATGTGTTACTCTGCAAGTATTACCCTCAGCCAAAAGAAACTGCTTGCCAAAAGTTATGTCCTCCTTCCAGGGTTAGTCTACATCCAGTATCTACCTAGTATGGGGATACCAGGACCTGATATCCTTGCCTAAATTTAAAATAACTCTGAAAAGCCATTCTATCTCCAGATCTCCCTGTGGGATCACCTGAAAACTCTGTTGTCAATGAATTGCTGTTCAACTTGTCCCTCTGCCTGACCCTGCTTGCCTCATTTACTTACAGGTGTTGCTGCTGAGTGAACTCAATATGTGGCCTGTGCACAAATCTCCATCTTAGAGTCTATTTTTAGGGACCTGACCAAAGAAATAGAGCACGTTGGAGATAGCACTTCCCAAACTCCTGCCATTAAGCAGAGGCATATGAGTAGTTTAGGGCAATAAAGATGAGATTGAATGAAGTGTCATTTCCTGGCTGAAGCAACAAAGCCTAGATTTGATTTTTTGGTCTTTCGAGAGTTTGGCTCCATATTTGTCCTTGATACCATAAAGTATACCTGGGTCTTTATGATACAATTCTTTTCTGTTTACATTTACTTAATTTGATTTCTTTGTGACCAAAAGTGAATATGATGACTGCCTCTTGTTCCGAGGCTTACCTTAATACCAAGAGATAATTTGTACTGGGGAAGGAATTAGAATGTTTATTTTCTCAGCCTTGTTTTTTCTCAGATCATTAATGGGGCAGATTGCCTTTTGGTCAGAGACCAACAGTTTGCTATTGACCAAACCCTTAAAATCAACCTCTCCCTGCCAGGAGTTTCTTGTGGGCCTGTACTAGACTGTCCAGTATAAATAATGAGAACACTTAGCTCCATTTAAGCTTGGTTCTGCTTCAACCAAAGTTACTACATGAACTTAATGCCTTTCTTTATTCTACTACACAGAGGTCACCACTGTGAGATTTATTTGATTTTGCAGTCTGGCTAATTAATTTGTTCATTCTGTGCCCTCAGCATCAGCACTGGTTTTTGGAAAAGTGCTACCAAAGCAATAGATTAATTTACACGGTACAATGCAACTAGAATAATCATTACCCCATAGAATTGTTATTGCTTGAATTCTAAAGAGACAGAAGATGTTTCCCCACTGAGATAAAAGGTATCTATTGCAGATTTCAGGGGGAAAAAGAAAATAGAAATGTATATACATTTTTTTGCATAGCAGAGCTTTCTGGAATTTTTAATTAATATACTATTTCACTAACCATTCTGGACAAATAGCTTTAAGTTGCAAGGATCAGAAACCCACTTAAAGCTGTCTTAAATTAAAGATATGGAAGAATCTTCCAGAAATTTATGGAAGACATCAAGTACAGAAAACTTCATTGGAAAAAGGCACCAGGATTGCATATTTCTATTTTTCAGTTCTCAAAACTATATACCTCTTTTCCATGCCATTCATACCTTCCTGTTTCATTTTTATCTCTGTGCAATTTATTGCTTATTCTCCCTCATCTGTTTGGATATGCTCCATAATGGCTTACCAAGAAATGGCAGCCTAAGCCCCTTAATCTCCCGTGTCATTAGATCAGCTACCCATTGTCCATAAGCATCTCAGATGACTCTGACTGGCTTAACTTGGATCAGGTGAATACCACAGTCCAGTTGGCTACCGGTGACCAGGGAAGTGGAGCCATGGATTTCAACTGGTTCTGTAAGCCCACTCCTTCAGCAATGACACTTAGTGGGCAGGCATGCCCAAAATATGTCTTTAATACTGATCCAGAATTTTGTCAAATTTTCTGGGCCCCAGCTAGAAAAAAATTAAAATGCTTTTACAATTGAGTTTATAGCTGGTTTTAATGACAGTTATTAATTAAATTTATGGTGCCAAGTGAGGGTCCATGGTGTAGAATGCATTTAGACTAAGGAATTATATCCACTTTTAAGCAGGTCAGGCTTACAAAATCAGCTGATGTACAATAAGTGGCCAAATGTTTAAAAAAAAAAAAGACAAGCTGTCACAATGGCATCCATAATTGCACACAGATGCACTAGGCTTTGGCTTTTGCAGCAAATACATGCACAAAAATAAAAAATCTAGCAAATTTTTTTCTATTCTAAATAAATCTATATCTTGTAACATAAACATTAATTGACAAAGAGAAATTCAGAACGTGATTCAGTTAGAAAGTTTGTTATTTTTTGCCCACTAGAACATAATTAGCACGATATATAGTTGAGGTATGAAAGTCTTTCCAGAATTTTTCATATTTTGACCTACTATTGAGGTAGAAACATTAAGTGCCAAAGCGGAAGGAAGTCAACACTTCTCATAGATGGTATTAATAGTTGTGTATGGTCATCCTAATCTTGGCCCTCCCCATCTTTATCAGTCTGTAGCATTTGTTCATTTCATTTATACCTACTAATTTTATGCTTACAAATCCTGTCTTGCCTAATAAATACAAAAGCAGTGAAAGTGTTGAAGTTGCTGATAAGCCAAGGTTTATAATTACAATTAACCAGAAAAGAAGAAAACAGAACCAAATCTAATGCCATCAAAATCCATACAACTTTTATGAAATTTAACTTTTCATAGATATGCATATGTCTGAAACTTATATAGTATCTTAATGGGCATAGGGATAACACATACCTACACACTTAGGGAACCTATATGTTCATAGAGGAATTTCTATTTGTGTATGATGCATACATATTCTGAATGTACTAAAATGCTAAATTTGAAAAAAAAGTTCTTTTCTTTCTACAAAATTGTTTTGCCATCTTCCTTAATTCCTCAATTTATATAGTTTTACAAAAAATGCATTAAATACAGATGTTAAATCAAGTAGAAACATGAAATTATTATACTTACATTTATAGACAAAAATATGCTTCCATTATCTAGCCATTAGCAGTAAAAGCTATTTCTGCATAATATTAGTAAGATGATTGCTAGATAATTTCTTAACTTAGTTTATATTATACAGCAAACTAAGTCAATGTTTTTCAACAGTAGAATATGAGAAATATTAAGATGCTTGTTGTATATATAAATACCATAGAGAATGAAGACGACTGAAAATCATAGAAATAAAACCGCATTTATTGAAAATATATTTTCCCAAATATAATATTGTATGTCAATTGTATTTCAATGAAAAAATAAAATGTATTTTCCTGCACCAATATGTTCAACTGAACTATTTCTTATTATTTCATTTCTTCAATAAAGCTTTATTGAGGTATGATTCATTTAATTCATATAACAAAAAATGCACAAAGTATGCAACTCAGTTTTCTTTAATAAATTCACAGAGTTGTGCATACGTTACAATCAATTTTAGAATATTATCATTTCTGGATGGAATCATACAATATCTGTTTTTTTGTGTCTGAAGTCTCTTAGCATATTTTTTTTTAATTTTTTTATTGTTATGTTAATCCCCATACATTACATCATTAGTTTTAGATATAGTGTTCCATGATTCATTGTTTGTGCATAACACCCAGTGCTCCATGCAGAACGTGCCCTCCTCAATACCCATCACCAGGCTAACCCATCCTCCCAACCCCCTCCCCTCTAGAACCCTCAGTTTGTTTGTCAGAGTCCATCGTCTCTCATGGTTCTTCTCCCCCTCCGATTTCCCCCCCTTCATTCTTCCCCTCCTGCTACATTCTTCTTCTTCTTTTTTTCTTTCTTAACATATATTGCATTATGTGTTTCAGAGGTACAGATTTGAGATTCAACAGTCTTGCACAATTCACAGCTCTTAGCATATTTTTATGATTTATCCATGTTGTAGAATGTATCAGCACTTGATTTCTTTTTATGACTGGTATGGTATATATGGGTATACCTCACTGACGTCCATCAGTTGAAGGACATTTGGGTTGTTTTCACTTTTTTGACCATTCAGAAAAAATGTTGCTGTGAACAGACATGTAGAGGATTTGTGTGAGCCTATGTTTTCAGTTGTCTTTGCTATATATCTGGGAATGGAATTGCTGGGTCATATGGTGACTACATGTTTAACTTCTGAGGAACTGCCAAACTCTTTTCCAAATTGGTTGCACTATTTTACATTTTCACTATTGATGCATTGGAATTCCAATTTCTTTACATCTTCATCAACCCTCATTATTTTCCATCTTTTTTTTTTTTAAAGATTTTATTTATTTATTTGACAGAGAGAGAGCACAAGTAGGCAGAGAGGCAGGCAGAGGGAGAGGGAGAAGCAGGCTCCCTGCTGAGCAGGGAGCCCGACGCGGGGCTCGATCTCAGAACCCTGGGATCATGACCTGAGCCGAAGGCAGCCGCTTAACCAACTGAGCCACCCAGGCGCCCCTTTCCATCTTTTTTATTATAGTTGTCACAGTGAAGTCTCTGTTGTTTTGATTTACATTTCTCTAATGACATAATATTCATAATCTTTTCATGTACTTATTCATATTCCTTCTTTGAAGAAATGCCTATTCAAATTCCCCATTTAAAATTCGATTATTTGTTATTTATTGAGTTGGAAGAGTTCTTTATATATTTGGGATATAAGTCCTTTAATAGAGATATGATTTGCAAATATTTTCTTCCATTCTGTGGGTTTTCTTTTCATGTTTTTATAGTGTCCTTTGCACAACAAAAGTTTTTAATTTTGATGTAGTCCAATTTATCTATTTTTTCATTTGTAATGTGTCCTTTTGTTGTCATAGCTGACAAGCCACTGATTAATCCAAGGTCACAAAGATTTATGCCTAATTTTTTAAAGTGTTTTATGCTTTTAGCTCTAAAATTTAGTTCTTTGATCCAATGTCAAGTTAATTTTGTATATAGTAGGAGATAAACATCCAAATTCATTTTTATTGCACGTCCTAGCATCATTTGCTGGAAAGTTTATTCTTTCCCTTTTAGATAGTCTTGGCGCCCATGTTGAAAATCAATTGACTATGGATTTGTGGATTTATTTCTGTATTTTCAATTCTATTCCATTGATTTATATATTTGTCCTGGTGCCAGTACCACACTGCCTTGGTTAATGTTGCATTGCAGTTTTGAAATTAGGAAGTTCGTGTCTTTCTATTTTGTTCTTAGTTTTCAAAGATTGTAATGGCTATTCTGGGCCCCTTGCAATTATATAATTTAGAATCAGCTTGTTAATTTCCATAAAGAAGTCAGCTGGAATTCTGATAGGAATCACACTGAATCTGTAGATCCATTTGGGGAGTAGTAACACCTTAACAATGCTGAGTCTTCTAATTCATGAACATGGGATACTTTTCCAATTACTTAGATCTTCTTTAATTTCTTTCAACAATGTTTTGTAGTTTTCAGAGCATAAGTTTTTATCTCATTTTGGCAAATTATTTCTAAGCATTTTGTTCTTTTCAAAAACTCTTGTGAAGGGAATTTGTTTCTTAATTTCATTGTGAGATTTTTTCATTGTTAGTCTAGAATTACAATTGATTTTTACATATTGATCTCGAATCCTGCAACCTGCTATATTCATTTATTAGTTCTATGTGTTTGTATGTGTATTCCTAGGGCTTTCTTATGTGCAAAATTATGTTATCTGTTAATGGAAATAGTTTTTCTTCTTTCTTTAATCTGGATGCATTTTATTTTTATTTGTTGTCTTATTATAGTAGTTAGAACTTCCAGTCCTATCCAGAATAACAATGGTGAGAGCACACACCCTTGCCTTGACTCCAGTCTAAGGCATAAACATTCAATCTTTCATCATTAAGTATACTGTCAGCTGGTGTTTGAGATGTCCTTTATTATATTAAGGAAGTTCCCTTCTATTTTTATTTTGTTGAGTGTTGTCATAGAGGTAGGTACATGGGATCACTTTGTATTATTTCTTACAATTGCATATTAATTTATAACTATTTTCAAAATTTTTCAGTTAAAATAGTAATTTTTTAAGTAATTTCCAAATGTCTCCTCCCTATACATTTTCTCTTATGGATATTACTATGGATTATACTTAATCATAAGAATGTTTTTGCTCTCTTAAAGATCAACATGGACTGTTCACATTAAATATTTATGCCAGATTCCTCCAAACTTTGGCTAAAGTTTGGCTAAAGCTTTTCTAGGCATATTGATTATTAATTAAAAGGCATTTTCTCTTCTGATGAACCCTAACTCTTGAGAGGGCTTGGATAAGATACTTTCATTGAGAACCAAGTAGCAATTCAGTATTTTACTTCCCTCAAAATTTATTGCCTTTCCCATGGTTATGAGTTTATGAATCATCTTTCTCTGTGTTAATCAGTCCTGATGGCTTTCCCTCCTTGCCAGGGAAAAAGAAACTCATATAAGCCCATTAGGCTCTGATTTCACAATCACTGGCTTTAGGCTCCTTATTTTTATAGCCTTCACTATTCTGATTTTCCAGGTGCTTTTACAGTCTCCATTACATTTTAAAATGAGAAAGAGGACTTCTCTCTGTGTTATGATGAGACAAGAGGAAGCCCAGAGCAAATGAAGCTGGGCCCCAGAGGCCTAAAGCTCTTTTAATTCACTCAGCTGATCAATTTAAATCCACTCCATCCTAGAGCACTTGAACTTCCAGGTCAGCTGGATAGCTTCAAAATAGCTCCCAGTACCAGCTACAAGATTTCTAATTCTACCCCCAACAACGTGGAAACCTGAGGTCCTGAGCACAACTAATAGAAACTCGAGAAATAGGACATAATCTTTCTTTTTCCTTGTAACTCTACTCTTGGTATTTTTTACATGATCCTATGTATATACACTAAAAATTTTGCAAATAGATATGGACTCTTTAATTATCTTATGTTTGAGGATATCTCTATTATCTTTTGTCCATGTCCAGTAGCAATGGATTAGAGTACATGAACACCAAAAACTACATACGTATCAGTCATGGTTAAGGCAAAAACTAAACCACTCACGAATAGAGAAAATGCAGATTCCCACTGATAGTCTTTTTAAATAGGTAAGGAAATTGTGAGCTGGATTAGTGCCTAATTTTGGTAAAAAATACATACAGCCATGGCAGGGCCCTTTTCATGAGGGCCCATAACTCCATAACTCTAGTGGAAATGCATGCTTAATGAGTAACCCCGGCCTCCACATTAGCCATTTTAAGTAATCTTCCATATAACTCTAGGAAATAGGAGTTATCTGCATTTTATAATTAAAGAAACTGAGGTTAAGAGTTATTATATAAATAACCGAGACAGGTAATCAATGGCAAGTGGGAATTTGAACATAAGTCTTGCAGATTTCAACGTGCGTACTCTTTCCATTATATCTCACTGACAGTGTATGAATCATTACCAAATGTGAAAGTAGTTGAACTAAAATAACTGAAAAGACAATGAGAAAATGTTGAAAACTTTGAGTTTATTTAAGAAACATTTTATCTAATTTTTAAAGTCATTCAATTTGAATGTTTTAAAATGTGTTGCAAAAAAGTACAAAGGGCTGAAAGAAGAAATTCAACTGATGACTAGTTTATTTATTATAACTATGGCAATTCATTAGGGAAAAGGTTCTCTTTAGAAAATCGTGCTGTAATAATTAGGTAACAATATGCAAAAAATAAAATTAACCTTAGACCTTATATGTTACCATATATTAAAATTAATTTGAAATGCATCATAGATCTAAACATAAGAGATAAAATAACAAAACATCTAGAAGAAAACAAAGGAGAAAATCTCTGTGACCTTTGGTTAAGCAAAGATTTCTTAGGACACAAAATCCACAACACTAACGGAAAATTTGATAAATTGGAATGTATCAAAATTAAAATCTTTTGGGTGATTTCTATTATATATAAGTCATACTTCAGTAAATCTGAATTAAAAAAGAAACACTTACTCTGAATGTACAATGTAAATTTATAGGCAGTGGGTAAACAAAGAAACACAATAAAATCCTTCCTCTCAACTCATAATTGAATGACATCATCTAAACAAATAAAAATAGCTACACAAGGGTGTGTTCAGCATTATACTAAAGGTATATCACTGGAGCCTGAAGAAACACATGGTCTATTTTGCCTTGCAAGAGTATACAGTATAGTATCTCCCCCTTTATAGATAAGGAAATTGAAGTGCAGAAATGTTAGGTAACTTGTCCAAGGCTTCACATGAAATCATACAGATACTTAAAAGAAAAAATAGGAAAATGCTATATCTGAACGGATACATGTTTCTTAGTCATGACAAAAATTTCAGAGGCTATAAAAATTACTGACAAAATTGAATATAAAAATAAAAAATTTTTCCATATGACAAAACATTAGGTAGGAAGTTAATAGACAATTGAGAATTGGGGAAAATATTTTTGTAAAAAATCATAAGCATAGGGACAACAAATTTTCTTAATCCATAAGGAATGCATACATATCAAAAAGAAAACATTCAATAAAAACAGGTAAAGATATGAACCTCATTCCTAGAAAAGGAAATGTAAAGTGGCCTTAAATATAAACAGGGGCTAAACTGCAGTCATAATAAGAATGAAAATTAAGCAAGATGTTGCTTTTTACTGGTCAGCTATGTCAAGTTAAAAAAAATTAATATACTATTTTGGTGTGGCATGGTGCAACATGGACAATATGCATTGATGGTAAAAGTTGAAAATGGTGAACCTAATGGAGAGCAATTTGCAATATTTGTTAATACTTATGATGCACATACTCTGTATAAGTAACAACTTGTAAAATTTAAATTATTCTTTATGCAAAAAAGTATGCATATACAAAAATATTTTACATGCTCCTTGTAATAATAAACTACAACAAGAAAAATTAGACAATAAAGTAGAAGTCAGTCATAGGCAATCAGGCAGGCAAAATTATCAACATCGAGCTTTAAAAAAAAGATATTTGAAATCTATCTAAGCAGAAAACAGAAAATCACCTAAAAGGGGAAAAATTAGGCTGGCTTCTTTCTGTGCCACAGCCTCACGCCACATCTGAACAAAGGACAATGTCTACCAAATAGTGACAAAAGAATGCTTCAACTGTGAATATTTTATCTGGCTAAAATGTCATTTAGAGATAAAGATCATAGACAGAAATTTGGAAACTTAAAAAAAAAACAAAACTCAGGGAATTGTGTTCTAAGAGAACTTCCTAAAAAAAAAAAAAAAGAAAGAAAAGAAACCTACTAGACAACAAATTCAATCGATTCAATCCTGCTAGAACCCAAAAGGCATCAAAGACAACAAGGCAAGCTGACTTCCAGTTAACATTTCAGATAAAATCCCCAAAATGTGCAGTTGGAGTGCAGGGAAATGGGGAAAAGTATGATAGAGTTCATATTTTTTTAATCTTGGAGACAAGAGATGACAGACACATGACAAATTAGGAAACAAAAGAATTTCTTTACCCGTTACAATGGGATATTAAAATATTCTAGGATTTTAAGCATTACTAGTTTTGTTAGTGGTTACTGTCACCTTTTTAAATGATTTTTAAATTTCTAAAACTTTACTTTTTAAAAAGTTAGTGTAGTTAAAATTCTCTATCTTAAATGTAACTGACTTCCTTCTTTTTAGGTCTAGTCTTCAAGTAGAGTCAGGAGCATCATTTCAGAGGCACATATCAGTAAGTATCAATATCAACAATTAAAAATAATTATAAGGGGAGGGGGTGATGGGCATTAAGGAAGGCACATGATGTAATGAGCACTGGGTGTTATATGCAACTGATGAATCACTGACCTCTACCTCTGAAACTAATAGTACACTATGTTAATTAATTGAATTTAAATAAAATAAAATTTAAAAAATAATAATTATAAAGAGGCCATGTTCTTCATAAACCTGAACAAAAATTATGTTTATATTTAGACATATAACATATAAAGATAATAAATTACATATTGCATTATATATGTAATTATATTTACATATGTAATATGTGTAATATGTAATCTCTATATGTTATATAAAAATATAACTTAATTATACATATAAATTACAGTAATATAATTATAAATATAAATTCTACACATAAATATATCAAGTCACACACACATATGTAAAACAGGACTTTCTCACTTACAAATAAAAAGTAAACTGGTGTGTATGGTATATGTTTATGTATATGTGTGAGTGTGTGATATATATAAGTTAAGAGTGCAACAAGCATGCTTAATATAGTTTAATAGATATTATACAAAAGCATGGACTTTGAGGACTTTGAGGTAAGAATGTTAATGGTTCTAGTTCTGGTTTCTCCAAAACTTCCTTAATCTGTGACCTGTCAGGTTATGAAAACTCTATAAGCCTCAATTACTCTATCTGTGAAATTGGGTTTATAATATCATCTATATCGTAGAGCTAGTACTGGAATTACCTTACATATAAAGTGTCATGCACAGTGCCTGATAGGTAAATGCTTAACACATATTGCAGTTGTTAAGGGATACCACATGCTAATACCATTAGAATACAAGTTATTGAGAGGAGGAGAGAAGGGGAGACCCTCCCTACTACGAAGGTAAATGGAAGATACATGTAATTTGGCAAAGCTTGCAAATGATCCTTATATCCTCTTCTGTCCTCTCACTTGAGAATTACTGATATAAATAGTTCTTCACCAGAGAGAAGAATGGAGGCTATGATTTTATAATACTCTCCATTAGAAGGGATTTTTGTTGTTCTTTAACCATTCATCATTCTTTGGTCTACATTATCTCAGCATAGCAATAAATAAAATATAAGTGACATGATATAATATTTGTTCATAAGCATTACTTTTAGCTACTGAATTGTATTTCAAAAAAATTTGTTTTTCCCAAATTAATTTTTTTTCCTCTTGTTCATTCAATTCCAGTTCTTGAAAAATTTCTAATTAACTATCCC
The DNA here is from genome assembly GCF_004348235.1 of Phoca vitulina. Lineage (NCBI taxonomy): Eukaryota > Metazoa > Chordata > Mammalia > Carnivora > Phocidae > Phoca > Phoca vitulina. Next base: position 32,244,955 of record NW_022589716.1, on the reverse strand, counting down.
CCCACCCCTTGTTTTTTGGGCCACCTTATTAATCTTCTGGATTTGTCTAAATGAAGTATTTATTCATAGTGTTTTCTGGTCTAGGTATTTCAAAAGCTGGCATTTTCCTTGCTTGTTTCTGGACACTAATATTTAATCATATAATAATAGGAATTGGAGATGTTTGAGACCTAACAATTCAGTCTCCATCTGCCTGCCAAACCTGCTGCTGTTTTCCCTATCATTTGGCATTGATTTTTTACAAAACTGGTGATTTATCCACCAACATAGTTTTAAATGTCGTATTTTTGCCCATGTATCAGGAATATCTACTACCCAAAGTTTTATGTACTTTCCATGGCCATTTTTTTAGATGACTGTACCTCTAATAGTAAGTGGGTACTTGTGAGAAGATATATATACAGAATGCCCAAATCACCAGCCATTGTGGTTGGTTTAGTGCACCTGTTATTTCAATGAGCAAAATATATATCAAACAAATGGCTGGGACAAAGATGAATAGCCTATTCAGTCAAAATTTCACATCCACCTCCAAGTATCACTACCATCACTGCATGATTTTTTAACAATAAAACACTTTCTCGACATTTAAAGATGCATTACAGATTTTATGGTCTTCTAAAGAATAAGTTCTTCCATTTTAAAGCTTCTATCACATTCTAGAGAGACATGGTTCAGGTGGAAGGTTTATTAAATTTCAGATGCATAGTGGTAAATGGATTTCAAACATCAAAACCAATAAATATTACATTCATCTCCAAATATTTTCCTGCCAGAGACTCACATACTCCCGCCTCGAGCTTTCATTGCACATCTTAGGCTTCAGTCCACTAAACAATATCACCACAAAAATATTTAGAAAATTACCTCAAAATATTGGCTTTATGAGATTATTCTGATAGTAGAATGTGATTTATATATGACCGCTTCTTGTAGCTCTTATGTACTTCTCGGTAGAGAACATTCTAAATCAAAAGATATGAATTGACGGACTAAAGCCTAATCCAGTCATCCTCTGATCTCACCTTTTGTCCAGGACTTGGAACAAAGGGTTAAAATGCCTCCTTCTCTTCCACACAAATCATGAGTGTTCCCATTTGAAAGACAGATGATGATAAATCAATACTGAACCCATATTAGTCAGCTATTTGCTGTTCCTGTAGTTACACACACACACACACACACACTACACTTTCACCTTAACTTTATTCATTCTCCTGCATTATTTGTGTACCAGTCTATTCCTCACCCCCACTTGACTGTAAGCTACTTGGAGTGTAGGATAGCTTTTACTTCTGCATCCCCTGCATTGTGCACGCTGCTCTAAATGAAAATAACATTAAATAAAATAAAACTCCGTCATTGGCTCCTAATGAGTTGTAAGAAATTACAAGATTTCCTGTAGTTCTTGTGTATACCAAATGGTGAAGTGGTGAGGGAAACTACCTATATAATTACAGAAGATTAACCAGTCTTTGGGAAATTTTGTGTACCTGTAAGTTAGACAAGGTAAGACTTGCAGCTGATTATACAAAGCTGTTGGCAGAGAAATTGTGAACTGACAAGCTTTTCACTAGTTTTGAAAATTCATATTGCCCCTCAAACCCCATCCAACCATAGAACCCCAAACACATGTTCTTTGAACTATTGTACCACAGAATCTCTCTTATCTCTCTTCCTTTGAGGGACACCATCACAATCCTATAATAGAGAGATACACTCAACATAACAGATACTTTAAAAGCCTGCCCTGACCTTTAAAATCAGCACTTAGGGGGCGCCCAGGTGGCTTAGTCGGTTACCCATTTGCTTTCGGCTCAGGTCATGATCTCCCAGTCCTGGGATTGAGCCCCGAATCAGGCTCCACACTCAGCAGGGAACCTGCTTCTCCCTCCTTCTCTGTGTGTGCGTGCTTTCTCTCTCTCTCTCAAATAAATGAAATCTTTAAAAATAAAATAAAATAAAATCAGCACTTGGATGATATCTTCATTCCAACTCTTGGTAACTATCTTCCATGGGAGAGTCAGTTAACCTCTCTGTACCTCATTTTTCTCATCTACAAAGTAATAATTGGCTATGCTTACCTGGTAGGAATACTATAAACATAAAATAATAAATACAATGATTTTTATCACAATGCCTAGTATATAGTAATTGTACAATAACTGACAGCTAAAATTATTAATGTCAACATAAGAGTTACTAAGGCTTGGAAAATATTATCACATTTTCTCTCTGATTACTTCTTACTCTCCAAATAATTGATTAGGGCATGTTAGGGACATCAAAACAAAATACGCTTATTTATTTTAGAAAGCAAGAATAAAAGCATTGCTTATTGAAGGACACAATCCGATGTTATCCCTTAAAAAGTGGTGAACTAGTAGTGAAAAATTATTTGAAGAATAAATAAGAAGAGCAATCACCAAGCAAGATTTGCCATCTTGTTAATTATTTCATCTGAGATGACATCAGCACCTTTCAGTAGTCTTTGGACAAATTCTAGAGATGTGACAAAGGAATTCTACTAAGTACTTGTAATTTCAAAAAGTGAAGTGTTTTAAGAAGCCTCTAAGAAAGTTCAATAAAAGGAAGAGTGTAGGGTGTACATGTTACCCTATTCTGAATGTTTTACCTTAAAATAATTTTAATGGCCCTAATTACTTATAACCAGGGTAAATACTATGTATTAAATAGATTTCCCAAGAAACTGAAATATAGAATGTAACACTATTTCCTAAAGTAATACTCTAGAATACTTTTGACGTTAAGAGATATGTCTTTTTTGATGGTCAACAAAAAATGAAAAAGTATGTGTAAGCACTTATTCTAGACATCAAGAACAAATACAGGGAGAAATAGAAAACATTCCAGACAAAAGTATGTGTGTGGCTTATTTTAGATCAGCAAAATCCACAGATGTAGGAGTGGGCAAGAAATGTGTCAAGTCGTATCTTGGAATCATATAAAATGTGTTAATTCTTTGAATCCTTTTTAGAAATATTTTTTTGCCCCCAATCTGTCCAAAGTTATAATGTAGTTGTCATCAATACATATTTCATTTCTTCTATAGGGACTACTGATACATTTGATCTAAATTTGGTATTGTCTTTTTTGTGCCTGAAAACTTTCAAAAAAGTATAGTTGTAATAGTACATAGAGTAGAGGGGTTTTATCACCTTATATATTTCCAGAATTTCTGTTTCATTAAAGAGAAATAATCACCTTTTCACTTTTTGATAATTCTAAACATTTGTTCCAGTTCTGTGTTCTTTCTCAAAACATTCTTTTTTGAGGAAAAAGAGGCACTTACAAGCATAGAATAGATGCATAGAGAGATATATATTTATGTATTCTGATCTATAAGCATATGTAAAGAGTATAGGCACTTGTTAATATCTGATATTTGTTATACTGAGCATTAACTACAAATATCTGATTACATTGTTGCCAATTGTAATACCCACCACCATGCAATCAATTCATCAATAAATGTCATATAACATTTCTGTTTTCTAGAAAAATACTTGACCTATTATAAGTCAACTGCTACTCCAGGTACTGAGGGCACACCAATGGTAAAAGAGATATCCTGCTCTCATCTCATGGATCTATATTCTGGTCAAAAGAGATAGTAAGTGAGGGTCACCTGGGTGGCTCAGTCGTTAAGCATCTGCTTCCGCTTGGGTCATGATCCCAGGGCCCTGGGATGGAGCCCCGCGTGGGGCTCATTGTTCAGTGGGAAGCCTGCTTCTCCCTCTCCCACTCCCCCTGCTTGTGTTCCCTCTTTCACTGTCTCTCTCTGTTAAATAAATAAAATCTTAAAAAAAAAAAAAGAGATAGTGAATAAGTTACCAAGTAAAAATGCAAAATCTCAAGGAAACGTGATGGAGAATGTATTTCAGGCTAAACTGATAAAAGTGACAAAGAAGGGCTGCGACTTTAGATGGATGAATATTTACATAAATGTAAATACATATGCGTATATATACACATGTATGTTTATAAAACAAAATGTACTGCACATATTGTTCCACACTTAAATTTTCTGTTTTTGAAACTTTTCGTAGTTTAAAATCTTTCCAATATTTATTGTGATCAGCATTTTTCTTGCCAACAGTGTTGTCATGAACATGCACACACTTTCTTTGTTCACATGTGTAACTGCTTCTCTGTAGTACTTTACAAGAAATGGAATTGCAGGGTCGAAAAGAATGCACACTTAAAATTTTAATAAATTTTTTTTTTTAATTTTTTTTTTTTTTAAAGATTTTATTTATTTGACAGAGAGAGACAGCGAGAGCAGGAACACAAGCAGGGGGAGTGGGAGAGGGAGAAGCAGGCCTCCAGCCAAGCAGGGAGCCTGACGCGGGACTCGATTCCGGGACTCCGGGATCATGACCCCAGCCGAAGGCAGACGCCCAATGATTGAGCCACCAGGTGCCCAAATTTTAATAAATATTAATGCCATTCTCTTAACAGAACCATTTCCCTGTATCTTTGGCAGAATATACCAAACTTTCATCTTTGCCCATTTGGTAGGTAAAAAAATGGACATAATATCTCTTTGCTATCTTAATTAACATTTTTATGGCTGTTAGTGATGTTAAGCATCTTTTTCTTTGCTTTAGGAACATTTTTATTTCATCTTCTGTGACACTTTAAGTTGTCTGTTCAAATCTCTTACCCATTACTCTTGGATTTTTACTTATTTTTTACTTTTATGTGTGTGCATGCATGTATATACATAACAGTTTGAATACATACTAATTATATACAAATAAACATACTACATACAAACATATTCTTGTGTGATTAAAGATTAATATCTTTATATTAACATTGATATATATATATGAACATATAAACACACACGAACACAATTTGTATATATATAGTGCAAATATCTCCTCTACTGTTGCCCTTAACATTGTTTAATGTCTTTTACATAGAATGATTTAAATATCCTATAGTTAAATTTATTAATTAAATCCATATGGCTTTTGTGTTGTTTGTGTTTCTTTCTTATTCCTATTGTAATGTAAATACTAATGATATATTTTCTTCTAATATATTCACACTTCCATTTCTTACATACTGAAATTTATATACCTGAATTTATTTTTGTGAGTTACAGGAGGTAAGGATTTAATTTCTTTTTCTTTCTATTGATAGACAATTTAGCACTGTTTATTACCAGTGTGTCTTTTTCCCACCAATTCAAAAAATCACCTTTTCATTCACTAAATTCTCACAGGTCTGTCTCTGGACCATCATCTCTTTCTTTATTTCCATGCCAATGTTACATTACTGTAATTACTCAATTTTTATATTAAGTTCTGAAATATGGTAAGCAAATCTCTCTCTTCCTATCCTATTGATCTTTTTCAAATGTTCCCTTGGTTATGCTGGCATATTTCCCTTCTAAATGAAGTTTATAAGGAGAATTTTGAGCTTCATGAATAACACTAATAGGATTTTTTATTACATTGCAGTGTATTTACAGGTTAATTTGGAGGAGTATTCTTATCTTTACAATATTGAGTCATCCCATTCAGAATATGGCTTAGCTCACCTTTTATTCAAATATTCTTTTATGTGCTTCAGTAAAATTTTATAGTTTTCTTCATATAGGGCTTATACTTATTTTTATTAGGGTTATTTTTATGCATTTTATAGTTCTGTGGCTATTGTGAAGCAGATCTTATCATCTATTATATATACTATCACTGCTAGCATACAGGAAAGCTATAGAAAATTGCATCTCTGTCATATGCTGAATATAATGGCATTTTTTTCTTCCTCCTTTTGAATATTTATACAATATATTTCTCTCTATTTCTTTCAATACTTATACTTTTTATTTTTTATTTCTTGGCTTGGTGGATTGACTAGGGGCCCTGGTACAAACGTTGACTAACAATATAATAGTAAACTTTCTTTTCTTGTCACTGATTTTATTTACTTTATTTTTAATTTTTTTAAAAGATTTTATTTATTTATTTGACAGAGAGAGACACAGACAGAGAGGGAACACGAGCCGGGGGAGTGGGAGAGGGAGAAGCAGGCTTCCTGCTAAGTAGGGAGCCCGATGCGGAGCTCGATCCCAGAACCTTGGGATCATGACCTGAGCTGAAGGCAGATGCTTAACTGACTGAGCCACCCAGGTGCCCCTTCTTGTCACTGATTTTAAACGGAATATTTCCAATATTTTACCAGTATGTGGGATACTTGCTTTATAGTTACTTGACAGATAAAATTTATTAAATCAAGGAATTTATACCTTGCTAAGAGTTTTACTTATTAATTATTAAATCAGAATTTGGTGGAACATTTTATAAAACAGCTTTAAACATGGTTTTCATCCTTTGTAATCATTTAATAGAGTCAGTTAACTTGGTTCATTTTTACTGCTGAACAAGCCTTGCCGTTTCTTGGAAAACATAAACTTAGTGATGATATATTATTATTTTCAAGCTCTGCTTTATTTGCTAATATTTTAATTAGTATATTTACATTTGTGTTCATTAGTGAGATTGGCCTATGCTTTTATTTGCTCTGCTGTCCTTGCTCAGTTTTGTCTACTGGTGGATTTTTTTTCTCTTTCACTTCTGCAACATGAATTTAGGAGAATTACATCTTCATCTATGACCTAAGCAGTTTGTAAAACATGGGGATTTTAATCTGTTTTTTAACAGATAAATTACTTTGGATAAATTGTTTAGATCTAACATTATTTTCAGGAGTAGACGTTACTTTGTTTCTTAATTTTCTTTAAATTCTCTATTGATTAATTTGTGTTATCTCTATGAGTTCGAGTCATTTCTTATACCATATACTCTCATTTTATCTAAGTTTACACATTTGTTATAAATAATAGCCTATATTGTTTTTGTCACAGATTTTTGGATTCCTCTTGTAATCATGTATGCCTACTTTTTCATATAACTTTTTGCACCTTGTTTTCTTTTACCTTGAAAGACTTGTTAAGTTTTTGCCTATCTTATAAATCACATCAAGTAATAGGCCTTTGGTTTGTTGATATTCTTTACTTAGTTTGATCATATTCTCCTAACCACCCACCCATCTCTGTTTAAACTGATCTTATCTTGGAGTAGACAATTAAATTCAGCCTTTTTAACTCTGTAGGACTCCAAATTATTATATTTTCAGACAACTGTTTTGACGGGAGGGGGAGCAGGATAAAAAAATATTCACTTTCAAAGCTTTATGATGTAGCTTTTCTGCTCTCATACGGGTCATTTTCACTCTAAGCTCATCCCTTTCTTCTGGAGTCTTACTGAACAGTCCAGTAAGGAACCAACACACTTCAACAATGTAATTTTTTTTCTACCATTTTGCCTTAATTGTGCAGCCTCAATGGGTAAATTATTGGTGTCCAAAGTACAAAAGACGTGGCAATTCAACCAAATATTTTGCAACCATCTACAATCATCCTTAAAATACCAGCTTTAAATACTGGGTCTTCAATTACCTTGACACAGATAATTTCATATTTTAGATTATTTTCTTTGTAATTCCCCATTCCTTATATTACATTTTTGCAAGGAAACATTCATTTGCTTAAGTGACAAAGACCCTACATATGTGGCAGCTTCAGGATTATAATTAAGCCAGGGCTCTACCTCATCTGCTCCATGATTCTCTTGCTCTACAGTCCTCCATCTGCTGCCTTCATCTGTAGCCTGGTAGCAATAGGCCTGCATGAGTTCAAGTGTGACTTACCGTCATGATCATCATGGTGGTCTTAGAACAATCACGATTTTGTTGTTCTAGGAATGAGTAGATTGCTGAGACATGGTGGTAGGGATGGAGTGTGGGGGTGGTATTTTTGGGAAAGGGGAAATAGGAGTCTGCTATTATCACCTGTTATAATAATTTAATAAAATCTAAATAAAACCCCTAGGGTATGACAAGGGACTTTTTTTTTGCCTTGCATCAGAGGGGTAGCATTGTTTAGTAATCATTTTTTATTATCGATTCAATTATTCTTTTATCTCCATTTAAGAATGCCGATCTTAAAAATTGTCAAAGGTAAGCTTTTTCTCCTAAAATGTTTTTGCTTCCTTTACATTGCTCCTCTTGTTTGGAGCTGCACATAGTTATAAAGTTTGCAATACCATTGGTGGCTTTCTATAGTTCAAAGTAGCCATTCGTTTACAAACAGTCTGAAACCATAATCTAGATTCTTTATATCCTGCTTATTGTTGATAACATCAAGGAACAAATATCCTATCTCTCATTCACCAATTCTTAAGTGATATCATTGTCCATTCTTCAAGAATCTGACTTGGAAACATCAGAAAAGTTGCCAAACAGGCTCTCTAATCCATCAAGTAGAAATTAATCAAGTGCACTGATTATGGGTTTATTATTTACTTAAATGCCATACATTTGCAGCTGGTGTATTTAGGCTAAAATATAATCAGTTACGTGAATGTTTTGGCTGTAAAATGATTTAAGAAAACAGTTTTAGGAAAGTCTCCCTCCAGCCTTCTTCAACCTACAAATTCTGCATTGCTCAGACTCTGAGAATAAGTGATTCAGCAGCACAGCTTTGGCTTCAAAATGTCTTTACCTGGCTCAGAAAGCTTTCCTCCTAGATTAGTTAAGCTTACTCTTTTGTCTTCTTTCTCAGTTCCAATGAATTTTGGGGTTTCTGTCTGTGATCCTAGTTTTTGGCTCATATTATATTTTAATTTTTCATTTTTATGCCTCTGCTTGCCTAACTCTTGTGACACTTAAACTTTTGTTCAAATTAGATAACAGAATGAATACACTTTCCAGATCATCTGCTTAGTTGCTAATTTCCGGAACCCCCCCTTTTTCTAGCTTCACCACTGCACCTTGTGCCTTGGCTGCAGGGTACCTGTCTCCTGTCAGGCTTGTTCTATGCCCAATACTGGAATCCCACAAGCCCAGGTGTGTGTACTTGGGCTCTACAAGGCATCTGCATTTCTACACCTGGCTGCATTACACAGCCCTTGGGGGATGGAATTGATTTGAGTTCACTGAATGGAACTAATGATTTAGAACTTTGACTCTCAACCCTGGCCATAGGTTAGAATTATGGGGGAGTATTTTAAAAATTTAAATAAATAAATAAATAAATAAATAAATAAATAAATAAGCAAGCAAGCAAGCCTCTCAGTCACAGGCATTTAAAAAAGTCTCTGGATAATTATAATGTGTAACCTCTGTTGAGGACCATTGCTTCAGAATTAAAAATGAAACAGGCAGTCAGGGAGCACATTTGTATTCCCTCTGTTTAAAGGGACAGGAGGGCACCTGGGTGGCTCAGTTGGTTAAGCAACTGCCTTCGGCTCAGGTCATGATTCTGGGGTCCCGGGATCGAGTCCCACATCGGGCTCCCGGCTCGGCGGGAAGCCTGCTTCTCCCTTTCCCACTCCCCCTGCTTGTGTTCCCTCTCTCGCTGTCTCTCTCTCTGTCAAATAAATAAATAAAATCTTTAAAAAAAAAAATAAAGGGACAGGAATACAACACTTTGAGAGCCTCCTCATCCTTCTCTCACTATCTATTCCCCCCCTTTTTTTCCTCCCTAGATCATACATTGACACTGTTTATAGAAGTCACATCAAAAAGAAATAATGAGTGACAGTAGCCTGAGAAGGGAAGAAGAAAAGAGAGTCTCTTTTTATTCTCCCCTCACTCACCTGAAGCCTTAACTATTACTAGCATATACAGCTATAAAAGGCAAGCTCCTTAACTACAATATCCTGTGTGAATAATATCCAAGAAGGAAATTTTAAATCCACCCCTGAATATAAAAGAGCATAGCTAGAGAGAAATAATTTATGAGTGAGACACCAAGGGATACATACCATAATTTATTTTTATATCATGATCTTTGTTCAGACCACTGCAAACTCCTCTTCAGAAAGAGTGCATCAATTATGAGCAAAAAAGAAAAGGGGGAATTTAATACTAGAATATATATCTTTCATACTATATGCTTATGCATACACACTGATAATAGATACTTTGTTGGTTCAAATCATTACAAGCTGTGAACCATGAAGAGAAATGAGCAATAAATAAAGGTCCCTGCTTCTTTTAATAAAATGTCTCCATGTCACAGCCTAGGGAATGTCTTGTAATCACAATGAGCTCAAATATGCCCTACCCGATTCTTGAATTGTAAATATAATGTAACTTCTTTAAATTAATTTTTGGAATACCTTTAAAGTGTCTTACATATCCATGATCAGAAAATTTAGAGGGTGACTATATACACAAAGTGAAGTGATTGGACTGTGGGTATACAATTAAATCAAACCTCCACATGTTTATGGAAAAGTCCTTTTAGTGTTATTAATAACAGTTAACATTTATTAAGTATTTTCTATTGTTAAACACATCCCTGAATATTTTAGACATATTAATTTATCCACAACTAACAATAACTCAATAATACCAACTATAGAAATGAGGGAACTGAACAGAGAGAAGTTAAGTGACTTGCACAAAGTCACCTAGCTATGGGGCGCCTGGGTGGCTCAGTTGGTTAAGCATCTGCCTTCGGCTCAGGTCACGATCTTAGGGTCCTGGAATTGAGCCCCATGTCCGGCTCCCTGCTCAGCAGGGAGTCTGCTTCTCTCTCTGCACCCACCCCACCCCTGCTCATGCTGGCTCACACTCTCTCTCTCTCAAATAAAATAAATAAAATCTTAAGGGACGCCTGAGTGGCTCAGTCGTTAAGCGTCTGCCTTCGGCTCATGTCATGATCTCAGGAACCTGGGATCGAGCCCCACATAAGGCTCCTTGCTCGGCGGGAAGCCTGCTTCTCCCTCTCCCACTCTCCATGCTTGTGTTCCCTCTCTCACTGTGTCTCTCTCTGTCTAATAAATAAAATCTTAAATAAATAAATAAATAAATAAATAAATAAATAAATAAATAAAATCTTAAAAAAAAAAACCAAAGTCACCTAGCTCGTAAGATTGGAACTGGGCTTCTGATCCAGGCAACACAACTCCAGAGTCCTTGCTCTTATCTACTGTGATATACTGCCTTGGATTCAATGCTGCTATAAAAGCAACCATTATATTAGGATGTTTGGAAAGGACTGTTATTATTTTTTAAGGTTTTTATTATTAATTCCAATTAGTTAACATACAGTGTAATATTAGTTTCAGACGTACGATATAGTGACTCAACAATTCATACATCACCCAGTGCTCATCAGAACAAGTGCATTCCTTAATGCCGACCACATTTTTCACCCATTCCCCCCACCATCCTCCCCTCTGGGAATCATCAGTTTGTTGTCTATAGTTTCTCTTTCTCTCTTTTTCTTCCCCTTTGCTTGCTTGTTTTGTTTCTTAAATTCCACATATGAGTGAAATCATATGGTATTTGTCTTTGACTGACTTATTTCCCTTAGCATTTTACTCTCTAGCCCCAGCCATGTTGTTGCGAATGGCAAGATTTCATTCTTTTTTATGGTGGAATAATATTCCACTGTGTATATATCTACTACATCTTCTTTATCCATTCATCAGTCGGTGGACACTTGCGCTGCTTCCATATCTTGGCTATTGTAAATAATGCTGCTATAAACATCTATCCCTTTGGCTTGGTGTTTTTGTATTCTTTGGGTAGGACAGGATTATTGTTTAACTACTTTCTAACTCTGAGTTGTGACAGGAGAAAGAGCTGCAAGAATTCATTATGTATAATTTCCTTGCATTGTGGAAGCTTTGACATCTTCTCATAGGAGAACAGAAGATAATATTGAATAGAGGGTAATGAGGTTATGAAGAGAATGAGATTATTTCCAATAATCAACACTCATTAAAAAGTGAGTTAGACTTAAAAATACAGGATCTAATAGTGTGAAGTTTACCTTGCGCTAATGGCTCTTGAAGTCTGATAGGGAGCAGGCATTAACTAAAGATCACATTCAATTATAATAATGATGAAAGCTGGTGGGAAGGAGTGGACACTATGTGCTAGAATAACATACAATTGGGCATTTAACCTAGTCTGGGAAGGATGGAACAACCTGAGGAAGTCACATTTAAGCTGAAAGATGAGAAGAAATTAACCACCCTAGTCCCAGGGCAGGAGCATTCCAGGCAGCAGGGAACAGCATGTGCAATCTTGAGAGAAGAAGGAGGTAGTTAAGTATAGCTAAATTGTAGTCTCTAAAATGGCATATTCACTGGGTGTGAAAAGAAAATGTTAGAACTTCTATTTATATTTACTTATTTCAACCTCTAAAATGTTTATTTTTATGTTCTTTTATAAGACATGTGCTGTATTAGTGTATAAATAAACACATATTAGGATTTTATGCTCAAAATGTTTATTGATAGGCATGTAGAGTAAAAAATGTTTGAGAACCACTTGTTTAAGCAACTGGAAAAGGAACATGATGAGTGAACTCAGGAGTTGGTGGTGTTGGGGAAGTGAAACAGGAAACTACACTGGATGACCCTGGAGATCATCCACACAGGGCCTGTTGGGCCAGGTCAAGAATTCCAGGTTTAATAGCAAAGGAAAGCAATAGAAAGGATTTATGTCAGGAAATACATATTTGACTGTCTGGCAAACAATCTCAGATGGCTACCAAATAAGACTATTTAGCAATGTCAGAGAAGACAAAAAGGTAAGCTACATAGTGGATTCTAAATGTGCCTTTTAAAAGTGAATTTGTATGTCTTTTCTGTCTCTTTCCAGAATGAAAGCCATGTGCTATAGACTGAATGTGCCCCTGCTCCTGGAAAAAAAGAAGAAGAAGAAAAAAAAAGGAAACTTCATATGTTCAAATCCAAATTCTCAAAGTGATAGTATCTGGAAATGGGGCCTTTGGTAGATAATTATGTCATGAAAGTAGAGCCCCAATGGTGGGATTCGCCCTTATAAGAAGAGAGGGGAGAGCTGACTTCCTCTTTCTGCTCTCTGCCATGTAAGGATACAAAGAAAAGACAGCCATCTGCAAATAGGGAAGTGCCTTCTTACCAGATACTAGATCTGCCTGCACCTTTATCTCGGACTTCCCATCCTCCAGAAACGTAAGAAATACATGCTTTTGGTTTAATCCACCCAGTCTATCCAGTCAATGGTAATTTGTTATAGCAGCCCAAACTAAGACACCATGTGAAACACGGTTGTTTCATCCATCACTTAGCTGCTCCTTTTATACAAGCTGTTGTATACCCCCTCCAAAGAGGCAGCAGAGTATCTGGCCTATTGTAAATGGGCAGTAGGTTTGGTGTATGAATTACATGATGATCTCAAGCTTAGCTTATTCCAAATGGATTTACTTATCCCCCCAAAACATGCTTGTGCACCTATATTCTCTATCTCAATGAATGGTGCACACCCACTCAGGACTCCAAGTTAGAATACATATTTCTCCTGCCACCCTTATACCCCATATCTAGTCAGACCTTATATTAGATTATATCTAAGGGAAACCTTCTTAACCTCGCTTGTCCTTGTCATCTCATGGCGTTTGCCATAGAGCTCACAATTCTATTTAGTAACTCAAATCTAGATAACCCTTCCCCTATACTTCTTAATTGAAATTTATTGGATTCCAAGTATGTGCCATACACATTTAAGGCCTTAAATGTATTATCTCCTCTAATCCTCAACATAATCCAATGAGGAGAGTACTATTATTCTTTTTTTTTTTTTAAAGATTTTATTTATTTATTGAGAGAGAGAATGAGACAGAGAGAGCATGAGAGGGTCAGAGGGAGAAGCAGACTCCCTGCCGAGCAGGGAGCCCGATGTGGGACTCGATCCCGGGACTCCAGGATTATGACCTGAGCCGAAGGCAGTCGCTTAACCAACTGAGCCACCCAGGCGCCCCGAGAGTACTATTATTCTTATTAATTTATTTTTAAAGGAATTAAAGTTTAGAGAGTTTAAGTAACTTTTCCAGGTTTGGCCAGTGATTAAGAAATGGGGTAGCTAGGCAGGTGGGAGGAGAAAGATGGAGGAGGAGTAGGCCCCAGGAATTCAGGCAGGAGGGAGGAGCACAATGGAGGAGGAGTAGGCCCCAGGAATTTAGCTAGATAGTTACCAAACCATTCTGAACACCTACAAAATCAACAGGAGATTGAAGAAAAGAAAAGAATAGCAGCAATTCTATGAACAGAAAAGTGACCACTTTCTGGAAGATAGGACGTGTGGAGAAGTGAACTGAGGTGATATTTGGGAAGATAGACAGCAGGGGGAGGTCACCTTCCTCCCCAGGGAGGAGCAGCATGGAGCACACTGCAGGAATCTGCTGGGTTTGGAGACGCCAAATGGGGTCATGTGCCAGAGATTGAAACGCGAGTGCGGCAGGAGACCAGGGAGACAGGAGTGATTGACTACTTTTCTCTGGGGGCTCACTGAGGAGTGGGGCCCCGAGTTCCTGGCTCCTCCAAGGCCAGAGATTGTTGAGGCCACTATTTTCATTCTCGTCCTCCAGAACTGTTTGGAAATCTTTGGGGGAAAAAAAGCTACTGAGAACAACCCGAGCAGATTACTTAGCCTGGCGCCTGGCAAGGGCAGTGCAATTCTGCCTCAGGCAAAGACATTTGAGAATCACTGCAAAAGGCCTCTCCCCCAGAAGATCAGTAAGAACATCCAGCCAAGACCAAGTTTACCAATCAATGAAAACTGCAAAACCCCAGTGCTAGGGGAATACAGCACATAGAATTCATGGCTTTCTTCCCCATGATTCTTTTGTCTTTCAAAGTTAGTTTTTTAAATTTTCTTTATTTTTTTCTTTTTCTATATTCCAACCATTCAAGTATTTACCCTTATTTTTGTATATATATAAGTTTCTCTTTCTTTAAAATTTTGGGAGGCAGTTTCTTCTAACAGACCAAAATACACCCAAAATCTAGTGTGTGGCTCTGTTCTATTCACCCCTGATCAAATTCTTTTTTTTTTTTCCCCTTTCTTTTCCCCCTGGTTTCAGATCTCTTCTGATTTGTTTAGTGTATATTTTTCTGGGGTCGTTGTTCCCCTTTTAGCATTTTGTTCTCTTATTCATCTATTCTTCTCGGGGCAAAATGACAAGACAGAAAACCTCACCTCAAAAAAAGAACAAGAGGCATTACTGACGGCCAGAGACCGAATCAATATGGACATTGGTAAGATGTCAGAACTAGAATTCAGAATGACAATTTAAAGATACTAGCTTAGCTTGAAAAAAGCATAGAAGATACTAGAGAATCCCTTTCTGGAGAAATAACTAAAATCTAATCAAGTCAAAATCAAAAAGGCTATTAATGAGGTGCAATAAAAAATGGAGGCTCTAACTGCTAGGATAAATGAGGTAGAAGAGAGAATTAGTGATACAGAAGACCAAATGATAGAGAATAAAGAAGCTGAGAAAAAGAGAGATAAACAACTACTGGATCATGAGGGCAGAATCTGAGAGATAAGTGATACCATAAGATGAAAAAGTATTAGAATAATTGGTATCCCAGGAGAAGACAAAAGAGAGAAAGGGGCAGAAGGTATATTGGAGCAAATTACAGTGGAGAACTTCCCTAATTTGGTGAAGGAAAGAGGCATCAAAATCCAGGAGGCACAGAGAACCCCCCTCAAAATCAATAAAAATAGGTCAACACCCTGACATCTAATAGTAAAACTTACAAGTCTCAGAGACAAAGAGAAAATCCTGGGGGCAGCTTGGGACAAGAGGTCTGTAACCTACAACAGTAGAAACATTAGATTGGCAGCAGACCTATCCACAGAGACCTGGCAGGCCAGAAAGGACTGGCATGATATATTCAGAGCACTAAATGAGAAAAATATGCAGCCAAGAATACTATATCCAGCTAGGCTGTCATTGAAAATAGAAGGGGAGATAAAAAGCTTCCAGGACAAACAAAAACTAAAAGAATTTGTGAACACCAAACCAGCCCTACAAGAAATATTGAAAGGGGTCCTCTAAGCAAAGAGAGAGCCTAAAAGTAACATAGACCAGAAAGGAACACAGACAATATACATTAACAGTCACTTTACAGGCAATAAAATGGCACTAAATTCCTATCTTTCAATAGTTACCCTGAATGTAAATGGGCTAAATACCCCAATCAAAAGACAGAGGGTATCAGATTGGATAAAAAAACAAGACTCATCAATATGCTGCCTGCAAGAGACTCATTTTAGACCCAAAGACACCCCCAGATTGAAAGTGAGGGGGTGGAAAACCATTTACCATGCTAATGGATGTCAAAGGAAAGGTGGGGTGGCAATCCTTACATCAGACAAATTAGATTTTAAACCAAAGACTATAATAAGAGATGAAAAAGGACAAAATATCAAACTTAATGGGTATATATCCAACAAGAAGATCTAACAATTGTAAATATCTATGCCCCTAACATGGGAGCAGCCAATTATATAAGCCAATTAATAACAAAATCAAAGAAATACATCAACAATAATACAATAATAGTAGGGGACTTTAACACCCCCCTCACGGAAATGGGCAGATCGTCTAAGCAAAAGATAAGCTAGGAAATAAAGGCTTTAAATGACACACTGGACCAGATGGATTTCACAGATATATTCAGAACATTCTATCCCAAAGCAACAGAATACACATTCTTCTCTAGTGCCCATGGAACATTCTCCAGAATAGATCCCATTCTGGGTCACAAATCAGGTCTCAACTGGTATCAAAAGATTGGGATCATTCCCTGCATATTTTCAGACCACAATATTCTGAAACTAGAACTCAATCACAAGAGGAAAGAGTCAGAAAGAACTCAAATACATGGAGGCAAAAGAGCATCCTCCTAAAGAATGAATGGGTCAACCAGAAAATTAAAGAATTAAAAAAAATTCATGGAAACCAATGAAAATGAAAACACAATTGTTCAAAATCTTTGGGTTGCAGCAAAGGCGGTCCTAAGAGGAAAGTATATAGCAATACAAGCCTTTCTCAAGAAACAAGAAAGGTCTCAAATATACAACCTAACCCTACACCTAAAGGAGCTGGAGAAAGAACAGCAAATAAAGCCTAAACCCAGCAGGAGAAGAGAAATAATAAAGATCAGAACAGAAATCAATGAAATAGAAACCAAAAGAATGGTAGAATAGATAAACAAAACTAGGAGCTGGTTCTTTGAAAGAATTAATAAGATTGATAAAACCCCGGCCAGACTTATCAAAAAGAAAAGAGAAAGGACTCAAATAAATAAAATCATGAATGAAAAAGGAGAGATCACAACCAACACCAAAGAAATACAATTATAAGAACATATTATGAGCAATTATATGCCAGCAAATTAGACCATCTACAAGAAATGGATGCAGTCCTAGAGATGTATAAACTACCAAAACTGAACCAGGATGAAATAGAAAATGTAAACAGACCCATAAACAGTACAGAAATTGAAGCAGTAATCAAAAATCTCCCAACAAACAAGAGCCCAGGGCCAGATGGCTTCCCAGGGGAATTCTACCAAACATTTCAAGAAGAATTAATACCTATTCTTCTGAAACTGTTCCAAAAAATAGAAATGAAAGGAAAACTTCCAAACTCGTTTTATGAGGCCACCATTACCTTGATCCCCAAACCAGACAAAGACACCATCAAAAAGGAGAATTACAGACCAATATCCTTGATGAACATGGATGCAAAAATTCTCACCAAAATACTAGCCAATAGGATCCAACAGTACATTAAAAGGATTATTCACCACGACCAAGTGGGATTTATCCCTGGGCCGGAAGGTTGGTTCAACATCCACAAATCAATCAATGTGATATGATACATTAATAAAAGAAAGAACAAGAACCATATAATCCTCTCAATAGATGCAGAAAAAGCATTTGCAAAGTGCAACATCCTTTCTTGATCAAAACTCTTCAGAGTATAGATATAGAGGGTACAAACCTCAATATCATAAAAGCCATCTATGAAAAACCCACAGCAAATATCATTCTCAATGGGGAAAAACTGAGAGCTTTCCCTCTAAGGTCAGGAACATGGCAGGGATGTCCACTATCACCACTGCTATTCAACATAGTACTAGAAGTCCTAGCCACAGCAATCAGACCACAAAAAGAAATAGAAGGCATCCGAATTGGCAAAGAAGTCAAACTCTCACTCTTTGCAGATGATATAATATTTTATGTGGAAAACCCAAAAGACTCCACCCCAAAACTGCTAGAACTCATACAGGAATTCAGTAAAGTGGCAAGATATAAAATCAATGCACAGAAATCAGTGGCATTCCTATACACCAACAATAAGACAGAAGAAAGAGAAATTAAGGAGTTGATCCCATTTACAATTGCACCCAAAACCATAAGATACTTAGGAATAAATCTAACCAAAGAGGCAAAGAATCTGTACTCAGAAAACTATAGAATACTCATGAAAGAAATTGAGGAAGACACAAAGAAATGGAAAAACGTTCCATGCTCATGGATTGGAAGAACAAATATTGTGAAGATGTCAATGCTACCTAGAGCAATCTAAACATTCAGTGCAATCCCTATCAAAATACCATCCACTTTTTTCAAAGAAATGGAACAAATAATCCTAAAATTTGTATGGAACCAGAAAAGACCCTGCATAGCAAAAGGAATGTTGAAAAAGAAAAGCAAAGCTGGCAGCATCATAATTCCGGACTTCAAGCTCTATTACAAAGCAGTAATTATCAAGACAGTATGGTACTGGCTCAAAAACAGACACATTGATCAATGGAACAGAATAGAGAGCCCAGAAATGGACCCTCAACTCTATGGTCAACTAATCTTCGATAAAGCAGGAAAGAATGTCCAATGTAAAAAAGACAGTCTCCAACAAATGGTGTTGGGAAAATTGGACAGCCACATGCAGGAGAATGAAACTGGACCATTTCCTTATACCGCACACAAAAATAGACTCAAAATGTTTGAAAGACCTCAATGTGAGACAGGAATCCATCAAAATCCTAAAGGAGAACACAGGCAGCAACCTCTTCGACCTCAGCTGCAGCAACTTCTTCCTAGAAACATCGCCAAAGGCAAGGGAAGCAAGGGCAAAAATGAACTATTGGGACTTCATCAAGATAAAAAGCTTTTGCAAAGCAAAGGAAACAGTCAACAAAACCAAAAGACAACTGACAGAATGGGAGAAGATATTTGCAAATGACATATCAGATAAAGGGCTAGTATCCAAAATCTATAAAGAACTCATCAAACTCAACACCAAAAGAACAAAGAATCCAATCAAGAAATGGGCAGAAGACATGAACAGACATTTTTCCAAAGAAGACATCCAAATGGCCAACAGACACATGAAAAGGTGTTCAATATCGCTCGGCATCAGGGAAACCCAAATCAAAACCTCAATGAGATACCACCTCACACCAGTCAGAATGGCTAAAATTAACAAGTCAGGAAATGACAGATGTTGGCGGGGATGCGGAGAAAGGGGAACCCTCCTACACTGTTGGTGGGAATGCAAGCTGGTGCAGCCACTCTGGAAAACAGTGTGGAGGTTCCTCAAAAAGTTGAAAATAGAGCTACCATACGATCCAGCAATTGCACTACTGGGTATTTACCCCAAAGATACAAAAGTAGGGACCCGAAAGGCTACGTGCACCCCGATGTTTATAGCAGCAATGTCCACAATAGCCAAACTGTGGAAAGAGCCAAGATGTCCATCAACAGATGAATGGATAAAGAAGATGTGGTATATATATACAATGGAATATTATGCAGCCATCAAAAGGAATGAGATCTTGCCATTTGCAACGACGTGGATGGAACTGGAGGGTATTATGCTGAGCGAAATAAGTCAAACAGAGAAAGACATGTATCATATGACCTCACTGATATGAGGAATTCTTAATCTCAGGAAACAAACTGAGGGTTGCTGGAGTGGGGGGTGGGGTGGGAGGGATGGGGTGACTGGGTGATGGACACTGGGGAGGGTATGTGTTCTGGTAAGCGCTGTGAATTGTGCAAGACTGTTGAATCTCAGATCTGTACCTCTGAAACAAATAATGCAATATATGTTAAGAAAGAAAAAAAGAAGAAGAAGAATGTAGCAGGAGGGGAAGAATGAAGGCGGGGAAATCGGAGGGGGAGAAGAACCATGAGAGACGATGGACTCTGAAAAACAAAAAGATAATGCTTTTTAAAGCACCTGGCATATTATAAACTCTCAATAAATGCTAACTATATATGCATCTATTTTACCTATTAATATGTCTAAGCTCATTATGGGTGCAGTTTCTGTCTTCATTCACACACACACAAAGTTATTGACTATACATAAGACACTACAATTGTAGGTGATGTGGATAAATCTATATAATCATCTTTGTTGAGGTGTCTACATTCTATTATCTGTTCTTTTTCCTTTTGTCTTTTCTATTCTCGTATTAATGCTGACAGCACAACAAAGGCCAGTTACCACAGAAGGTAGAAATTTGGTAATAATCCCTCATTCCTTAATTTTTCTCTGCATCCCTTTAAATCCATCAGAAAGTCTTGTGGCCTCTTAATAATTACATCTCAGGTCTTCACTTTAGATTTCAGAAAGCATCTGATAAAAGCTGTTAAAAAGAATGACATAGATCCTCACAGACTGACATAAGCACAGGTCTAAGAGATATGATTAAGGAAATATCCTTAATTTCAAAATGTTATGTCTAGTATTCGAATCTGAGAGAATGCATAAGTAAATCTTTTTTCTTTGCATCTTGATTGCTATCATCTTAGTGCAGGTAAACAAGGATCTCTTCTTGTAACTGATTTCTATCTCCCTATTTCTACTTTGTCTAATCTGCAATCATTTTTCCATCCAGGGATAAGAGTGATTTCAATATATAAATTAGATCATGTTCCTTCATTGCTGAAAACTATTCTATGACTTCCTATTCCATATGGAAAACAAAACACAACAAAAAGGTCTACAAATACCTGCCTTTGATGGCTAGCCCTATTGCCTTATATTGTGCCCTTCTCCTAAATCATGCCACTCTCAACTTCTTTCAATTCTTCAAAGATGCTGAACTGTAATTGTCCTGTAATAACTTCTGTGCTTCTCTTCAAATGACTATTGCTTTTCTACTCACAGGTCTTATCACCATGTCACCAACTTAGAGCTTCCCTGATCATCCTACCCAAAGGAGGGAAACTCTCACCATCATTTTCTATTGAAGGCTTTTATTTGTTATCTTATAGTTCTCAAAACAGTTGGAAAATATTTAGTCAAGGATATGAATTTAAGTAGCTTAATTTGGGTATTATTCCAGAAAGCACCAATAAGAAAATGTAGACGTGAAGGATGGAAACTAATTCATGGGCATCACTGGATAGGCCACTATTATGGGCGAATGATTCTTAGTCCCACAAAGGAAGTTTGGGGGATATTGTAGACATGCCTCAGAGTGGGGTGAGGAAGCTGGGGTATTTATGTATTCAGTCTCATTTCACTGGTTGAGAGCTGATCCCTGATGGTACAGGGGAGAAATCAGCTCCAGTAGTTTTCAACAGCCAGAGAAATTTCTGAAGCAAATCATTGCAGTACTTGAGTCAGTGTGCTTGAGAATAATGAGTGTGGAGAGAATATGGCTGGGGAATGAAGGCATCAGCTACTATGTCTCTCGAGAATCTAAGTTCCATGGAAGCAGTGGCAGAAGTCTTGTTCAAGATTGCATACCTGGTACTTGGCACAGAGCTGATGCTCCACTGATTAAAACGAAGGAATAGAAAACAGGGCTAATGGATACTAATAATTTTTTATAATATAGAGTTTAAAAAGATTAATGAAATTGGTTTGGTTTTATAGCTTATCTAGATCCTATTCACAAGAAGAGAATCAGACAATTCAATTTTGTGATATAATAACCAGAGGTAAATCTAGTAACGACTCACTTATGTTACAAATCTGTATTCATTTCTTTGAGCTGCCATATCAAAGTATCACAAACTGGGTGGCTTAAAACAACAGAAATTTATTGTATCAGAGTTCTGGAGCCTGGAAGTCTGAAATCAAGGTGTCAGCAAGGCCATGCTCCCTCTAAAACTTATAAGGAAATCCTTCCTGTCTCTTCCTAGCTTCTAATGTTTGCTGACAGTTGTTAATGTCCCTTGGCTTGCAGCTGCACGTCCCCAACCTCTACCTTTGTAGTCATAGGGTGTTTCCCATGTGTGTGCCTATCTTATAAGACACCAGTCATACTTGATTAGGGGCCCATCCCACCCCAATCTATTCTCTTCTTTACTTAATTAATTATATCTGCAAAGTAAATTTCCAAATAAGGTAACATTCAGTGGTGTTAGGGATTAGGATTCAGCATAAGGTTTTTAGAAGAGACAGTTCAACCCATAACAATATCCTTGAAGCTAAAGTCCAGGGAATAACTTATTACATGGTGAAAAATAGTGTTGTTGTGTTCAAGTCTCAAACCAGCCTTCAAAGTCAACCAAAAAAGTGTGTGTTCCAGGAAAGGGGAAAAAAAAATCTTTCAGGATATTAAATGATCTAAGCTCACATATAACGTAAGGGTATGTTGGTTGCATGTCTGCTTGCCAGGAGGAAATCTGGTCTGTGCAGTGAGTTCTGGTTCCAAAGGGACAATACAGGGAATTTGTGGAAAGAGGGCCAAGATTCAAGGGCAACTCTTGGATACCCCTGTGATCTCATTAAGGAGACAACTCCAGGGCTTTCCCAGAAAGAAAAAAAAAAATCTTTATTCCTAAATTCCCACATGCTTGCCATAGGTTTTCAGGAATCAGATATTCTAGTATTCATTTTCAAAAACTATTGCTTCTGCTCATGATAATTTGTAGATAATTACTCTATGCTTGTAGTATTTATCAACTGTCTGTAAGGCTTATTAGAGAAACAAATAGGAATATTTACTCTTAGATTTACTACATAATCAGGTGTTTTTCTAACCTTAGTAATTTTCATGAAATATAACAAGAAAAAACTATTTTGTACTTAGTTGCTAAGACTCATTTTGTCACTTTATATTATACCAAAATGTTTGATCATGGATCTCAACTTCTCTTAGAAATCAATGTGACACTTCAGATAAGAGATACTCAATGTAAAATAGACACAACTCTATTTAATATGCCAAAGCCCATTCTTGTTCTATACGGATTGCTGTAATGATTCTAATTTACCATTTAACCCATGATTTTCAGGCAAATGTAACTGCCTTCACTTCTCTAAATTATTAATAGCAATGTTAAAAACAATATTAATGTGTGATTAAATAGGCAGAATGAAGTGATGAATAAAACCAAGTATTTCTAAGAGTCAGGATTTAGGTTTTGTGTTTTGTTTTTAATAACTGAGACTTGTTTGGGTCAGATGGCTGATAGCTCTTCCCACATATCTATTAATCTATGTTTTATAGACCAAGTAGCAAAATTAAACTTGAATTTGAAGAAAAAAAATCTTGTAATATTTTACATGTTTTCAACTATTTAATAGCTTGAAAGTAATACTTGCATGGAAATAAATAAGGTTATATTTGAACAAAATTTTGCATGCATGTTGAATGAGTTTATTCAAAAGCAAAGTCTCCTATTTGTATGCCATAGCTTTAAGTGTACAAAAACCACAACATGCTTATAGAAATTAAATAATCCTTACAAAGAATATGCTGTGCCATTACATTTAAAAAGAAACATGTTTTCTTCACGATCTAGAAAAACAGATGGGGGATTGACAGACAGAGAGAGAGGAGAGGACAATCTTCTGTGTAATACCTACTGTTTTTCATTAAAAAGTTTAATGTCTTACTCTATTCTAAATACTTCACTTTCCATCCCCCTAAAGAATTTATATCTGATACACAAATATATAAAAAGTGAAAAATCTCATTTCATTCTTGATCTCATAATAACCACTGGAATAGTTGGTATATATCTTCCAGGATTAGGTATACATGTGTGTCTATGAGTATTTTAGTGTGCATTTTCTAAGTTTATTATATGTTTTCCCAGATTTAGATCAGTGAAAATAAAGTTTGAAATCATATTTTTTCTAAATAACAATGCGTCCTGACTCTCTTCCATGTAGAGATTAAGAGGAATTATTTTGCCACTTTACCCTCTACTTCACATATTATATACCATTCACTTTATTGCATATTGATAGTGAGATTTTTTTTTTTTAAATGTCATACCACATTTGATCTTTCAACATTATGGGGAGATAGACACATAAGTTTACCTTGCAATCGCAATTGGGAGATTTGTTTCAAAATGAGAGTTAATTTGAATCATTGTCCAGTTTTCCTAGGGCTTTGCAGTGATGGAGGAGAATCCTGGTACCCAATTATGCCTCTATTACCTCACTTGAGGCTTGTTTTATTTAACTCATTAATGAGAGAACCAGAGGATGACAAGCAGGTTCAAAGAAAAGAGAATGTGAGAGGCACCTGGGTGGCTCAGTGAGTTAAGCAACTAACTCTTGATTTTGGCTCAGGTCATTATCTCAGGGTCCTGAGATGGAGCCCCGCATTGGGCTACATGCTGAGCCTGGAGCCTGTTTAACATTCTCTTTCTCTCCCTGCCCCCTGCTCACATGTTCTCACTCTCTCTCTAAAAAAAAAAAAAAAAATTAAATAAATAAATAAGAAAAGAGAATTTAAGAAATGGGATTTTTATAGTTGGGGCCAGGTTGTTCAAGGGAAAGCTATAAAAAAACAAATGAGGTTAATATCTACAAGGCAAAAATTGCAAAAAAAACCCAACCATAATGTTTTGGTAAAATCCTATCTAATGAGTATCACAGAAAAATAAATTTCCTGGGTCTTAACCTACTATGGAAGCAAAGTTCTGTTTCTCTAAAGTGGCAGGTGGATCTTGAGAGTGGATTTATAACAAAATGCCCTAGAATGCAAGAGAAAAGACTTGAAGTTATCCCTTTTACCTTTTTCCTCAGTTTTGGATATTTGCCTTACTATCATTAATGATTAACTTGTTTTTCTGAGATATGGTGTCTCCCTGTCTTGGCAACATTAAGAACTATGGTTATCACAATTTTGTTTGATTTCCAGAGTTTTAAGGCCTATCAGAGGAAGTTTGATATGGGTTTTCTTGAAACACAGCTGCATATTTCATTTTATGGATGCATTGTGTAATAAAAAATAAATGTTCCACTTAAGTACATTCAAGTTATTTCTAGTATCTGACCATTTTAACTAATTCTCATTAAATAATATCATTATTTTTAACTTTGTACAACTGTGTGTGTATATATATACATTAATTCATAGGCTAAACGCTAGAAGTGGAATTACTGTTTCGTAAGTTATATAAATTTAAATATTACAAAAATTGCCATTTTTTTCTCTAGTGTATTTTTGCACTCATAATGAATTACAGATATATTTTAAATAGCCGTGTGGACCATCTGTTTTGTTGTTTTTGTGTGTGTTTTTACATAATTAATCAACTGGCTGTCTAAGATCCCTGGTCATTATTAAAGCTAGTTAGGAAAGAAGATCAATGAGAAATGAAGGTGGTAAGTCCAGGACTTCAGGAAACATTGGAAAGCAAACAAACCAATATGCAAACAATGAATTTAAATGGAAAGGCAAGGAGTTTTCCATAGACACTGCAGAAATGCTAGCCAGAAATAACAGTAGGAAGTTATTATTTGAAACTTATAAAAGACAAATAATCAATCCCTCCTCTAATGTAATAGTCTACATGATGAGAGGTGGGACTTGCAGGGTGGGGTTAAAACTAAAGAAAGAGGAAAAGAAACTATAGACTCTTTTCAATTGCAGATTCACTTGACAAGCACTTAGCTGCTAACCACAGGGAAGATTCCTGCCAGTGAGTGAAGGAGACTTCAGTACATAGCAAAATAAAGAATGGGCAGAGAAGAAGGTAATAGACATAAGTGTGAACTGGAGAAAATTATTCTAACTTTTGGTTCAAGAATTCTTCTAAGATAAGGAACTGCTTTTCCTTAGGAAAGTAGTTGATGACATGGAATGCAGGGTAAAGCTTTAATGCCATTGATTGAAAGGAGATAGTAAAATGAAGAGATATATAAATTGAGTTTCCTGTAAAAGAAGAGGAACAGAGATATGAAGAAGGGGAGAGATAAGGGTTCAGTCTTGAGAAAAGAGAAGGAGCCAGTCAATAGGGAGTCTAGAGTCTGCAGAAGAAAATGATCAGTCAAGAATTGACATTAAAGGAGTGACTGTAAGACATTAAGAACAAATATCTGTAATCCAATTTTAAGTTTCAGTTGCCTAAAATCTTCAGAAACGCCTCCAGAAACAGGCATATCTGGATTAGAACAATGAGAGAAAGCAGAAGTAGGATGTAAAATCCAAGTGAGACGAAGCTCAGAAGAGGCAGAAACTCAAAGCTGTAGGCAACCGTGAGAATACAAGGGCCTCAGAACTATCACAAAACACAAGGAAGCCTCTGTTCAATATTCTTAAATTGTTCAATATTCCTAAAACTGAGGGCAACCTCACTAAGAACCTAGATTACAAAAATACTCATCGAGATTCAAAAATAAAACACAAATGCAGGCAATAGTATGTTGTAAATGAAAGAGCAGTGAGCTAAGAATTGGAAGACCTGGTTTCAATGCTTTGTTATCTTCCTTCTGATGGCAATGTAGTCTTGAGCCTCACTGGTAATAGGGACACCATAACATCTGTCCCTCATTGGGTGGCTGTGAGCAATAAATCTAAACCTGTATATAAAGTCTATATAAAACATAACATCATTATATTAAAAGTATTACCACCAACAATAGCTAATTTTATATTTGTATTTCCTTATTTGCAGCAAAAGAACTTGTATCTTCAACGATGTCTGGACAGAGTTAAAAGTTTGAGTCCCCCTTCACCCCTGGTGTTTGCAGATCTCTAGAATAATAATGCACACACATCAAAGAAGGACCCAGAAAGGTTTTCTAATTAGTGCTTGCTTTTTACAAAACCACTGCCACCATCACCTAAGCTATTTTTGAAGCCTGTTGGAGAAGGCGAGTCTAAATTTATCTTCCATACCCTATCCCAGGGTTAACAGACCTCAACCATCATCAAGCCTTCCTCCATCAAACTCTAATTATTAAGCATTAGTAAGTCCATTCAAAAGGATTGGGAAATGCATCACACACTTTCAAAATTAGACTTCAGAACCAAATGGCTTCTATTTCCATCTTTATGCCATTTTCTTCAGTTTCTTAGTTTGAAAATCGTGTGACAGTCTTAGTTATGAAAGGGGATTTCTTTGTACAAGTTTAATATACAATCTCTGTTCCCTTCTGAGAAAGCTTAGAATGTAGCTTTGTTTTCTGGATGTTCATATAATTGTCGCAGCAACACTCTTGAAATTTGTTTTATCCCTGTACAAATTAAACAGAAACTAAATAAGCTCTGTGAAGTAAAACAGACCTTCGGAAATGTAAACACTTCCTGTGGGAATATTAAAAGATTTCCACTTTTTTTCTTCAAAGCAGCGTTACTTTAGATTACAATACAAAATAAATGAGACATGGGATTTACTCAACACTATCAGTTCTTGAAAGAAAAGAGAAAACCAACTTGATCTCAAATACCTCTCTACATTCCTCTCTGTGAACTTTCTTTACCATGTCAAGAGTGATGATAAACTCTACTAGACATTTACATCCCCAGGGAGGGAACCAATTCACACCTCTTCACACTTGGAAGGAATTCTGAGGAAGCAGCACTATACAGTTGGGGATTCCTCTCAGTAGGGTTTCCATCAACGCTGGGATGCATTATTCCATTGAAAGGATGCTTGAAGTTATAATAGATATGTCAGCAAGGTTGACTCTGGTTATCAATGGAATAAGAGGAAATACAGCCACTATTGCTCTATTGCAAAGAGTGCCCCATTACACCGATTTTCTATTTTCTTTTATATCAGTTAAGCTTTCTTGCATCCATTCTCCATCATCAAAGAGGGAGAAAGCGTTATCCAACATGGAAATGTCTGAATGACCTCAGCCTGTCTTGGAAAGTCCTAACTATCTTATGAAGAGTGACTTAACATTAGTGCAGAGTCAGTCTTACTAATAATGATTCCTATCTGTAAGGCATAATTCTTTTATACTATGGGAAATACTTTACATTGATCTTATCATTGATTTATCATTGATCCTTGCAGCATTTTTGTCAGAGGAATGAAACATTTCTCAGGCAAAAAAATGGCAGAGCTTTGAAATGCTGGCCATAAAATAACTCACTGTACCTAAACACTATGATTTGTGCACCATCAGCGTTGGCGATAACAAGAAATTTGTGTTATTAAAGAGTGTTATTACTCATTGCTTAAGAGCTTTGTGTCAGTGTTGCTTTATAGCAAAGCCCTCCAGCTAACCACTGATTTTAAACAGAAGGTTTATTTCTAAAAGTGGATGTCTCCAAACTCAATCTCACTCAACCCCAAACAATCTACTGTGAATGTAGTCATTGTCAATAACTGCAGAAGGCTCAGAAATTATAGATGCAGAAAATCTGCTCTTTGCCATGTTTGTTATTCCACTAAAGCTGGGGGTTGCTATTTTAAGATTTATGTTCATTTTCAAACATCATTATTTCATAAATGAATCATTGTAAATATGATAAGTGATGGCCATTTTGTTGTGGAATAAACATTAAAAATCAAGAAATGTGGGTCAAAATGTTGGGCTGTTTGGCAGGTGTGTGCCTTGAGAATTTTTTGGAGTATTCCTACAGTTTGAGTAAATGATCTCTAAATTTCTGTGGAGGTCTCCAATTCCATGACTCTCAGATTCAACTTGCTGGTTCCTGCCATTGAAAAGTATTCTCATGGGCTCAAGTTTTGTCTGCATTACATAGTAAAGATAAAAGAAACTAACAAACCCTCAATTCAATATGTTAAAGCAGTCTTTCCCTTTGAATGGAAATAAAATAAAAAACACACTGGAACAAGCAAAAGAAGTATTTTTCCAAACAAAATCCTTAATTTTTTGCCACCTGCTCTATACCCCCCATTTACTAAAAATTTCTATGGCTTTTAAATCCATTTGTAGAAGACTTGTTTACCTAAAGCAGCCCAGTCAATAAAAGTGCCATATAAACAAAATGGAAATAATCAGTTTAACGAGCTGGTAATTGTGGTAATTATACACTGCCTCTTTTGTTAAGTCAGGAAGGGTAAATTTTCAGAATATGTACTGGGGATTCAGCCATGTGTCACTCATTAAAGTTAATTGAAATCACAATCTAAACCTGTCCATTACATTGAACTTTATTTCTAAAATTTACTTAGAAGGCTGGTGAATGATTTGCTTTTCATCAAAATTTTCTTTAATAATACTAGTATGTATTTTTAAATTGTGTGTTTACACACACACACACACAAATATCATTTTGGCCATATTGATTAATATGATCCTCATTTATTTTCAGATTTTTACCTCAAAGTATATATGCACACACACACACACACACACACAATCCATATATAAAAAGAGTAACATTTAAGATATTATTTTAGTATTTAAAGGAAAGATACTAGAATAATTTATAACCCAGAAGCCATACTAAAAATGATTGGCAGATAAGATTGTAAAATTTTAAAACTTTATCATGACCCTCATTTTTAATGTTAATAATTTAATCAGTCAATTTTAGGAAAATTTGAAGTGTAACTGATATCTTTGTTTTACAACATTAATTCATAAAATATGTGATTGTGATAGTTGCAGTCAACGAAAGATGATTCTAATAATTTTAAGTGTTTAAAATGAAAAAAACTACTAAGAATAAATTTAAAGAAAATGTTGTATCATAAGTATCTGTCAGGGTTTTATGCATTAATAATAAAGAATGCATGATATGAACAAGACAAAAAAGAATGCAAGTTGGAGAGGCTCTGGGATCTTGCTGGTAAAACTGTTAGACTATGCAAAAAGAAATATTAAACAAAATAAATTGCTGTGTGATAAAATATTTAGAAAAGGAATATGCACTGGTATCAATTGCTTACTGACATACTGTATTCAAATTTCTCTCTTGAAATTTCCTAGTTCCAAAGGCGAAAAAAAACCAGGAAGCAATAGAAGTACTGAAAGACCGATTCCACATACATGAAACTGAATCAGAAATTAGAGGTTTATGTGGAAGTGGAGTGGTTTTCATTCCTTTGTTGGAAAAAGGTATAACAGATAGATACATACATATATGAAGGCATATAGATGTATATATAAATAGATATGTATTTATATATTCAAGATATAACTATTGTTTTCACTATTGTATAATCACATACACATGTGATTCTCTGACTCATCTACAAAGGTGGTAATTCTCTTAAACACCTAAAGGAATTTGATTCTTATTAAGACAGTGCTAAAAAGGGCTGAAAAATTAATTAAAAATATAATTTCTTGAGACATGGATCTCACACTGTTTTTTCTTCATTCCTTCTCTCGAAATTCCAGTTACAAAATGTAAAAAGAGAAGCCAACCAAATCCCATTTGCATGCATAGTAAATAGGACTCAGCAAAAGATAGTGTAGCTTATTAAATTTGCAATGTCTTTTATGAACTGGTCTGTTCATTGTCTGTCTTGAGCTTTGCATTTCCTGTAAAGGATGATAAATATAGCAGTAGGTTCCTTTTAAATGTTTAAGTTCTAGAGACCAATAAATAGCTTCTCTGTTTCCTACTGGAAATTATAAAAGTAATCATCATGCAGATATAAAAATGGATGCATTTTTCCCTCTAAATGGGCTCTACTAGATCAGCTGCAGGAAGCTGAAGAAATGACAATAAAATGGTGATTAAAAATGTTTTTTTTAGTCTAGCTCCACACACTAGCAAATAATCTCAAAACTAAGCCTTTTAAAAAATTTAATATACATCAATAATCCCTATGTATTTCAGATAAAAATGAAGCAGAGATCACTATTTGTCAAGGAAAGTTCAATGAGGATTCCCTCAGTGGCAAAGTTCAGAATTTTGGCAAGAACTCAAGGCCACTGAATACTGTTTATGAGCTGTCCGGGACAGGATAGTAAACGAGACTTTAAAGCGGTGTTTCCCAAAGGCTGGACAGAAAACTATAAGGCTCCTCCTGGTGGATTCTAAATTGGCATATAAACCAACTGAAAACAAACAAACAAAAACTTGGTTCAGATAGACAAGGATACAAAACAGAGTACTGATTAAAAGAAAAGGCTTCCCGACTCAGCTGACCAGGTTTGAATACTGGCACCGCAACACTTACTCTACATGTGACCCTGGAAAGGTATTTGATTCCTCCAAACCTCTGTTTCCTCTTCTGCAAATTGGAAGAAAAATAAACAGTATGCAACTCAGAGATTTTATGAGGATTAAATGAGATAATAAATACATGGTACATAATGCAATCCCTATCAAAATACCATCAATCTTTTTCAAAGAAATAGAACAAATAATCCTAAAATTTGTATGGAACCAGAAAAGACCCCGCATAGCCAGAGGAATGTTGAAAAAGAAAAGCAAAGCTGGTGGCATCACAATTCCAGACTTCAAGCTCTATTACAAAGCTGTCATCATCAAGACAGTATGGTACTGGCACAAAAACAGACACATAGATCGAAGGAACAGAATAGAGAGCCCAGAAATGGACCCTCAACTCTATGGTCAACTCATCTTTGACAAAGCAGGAAAGAATGTCCAATGGAAAAAAGACAGTCTCTTCAACAAATGGTGTTGGGAAAATTGGACAGCCACATGCAGAAGAATGAAACTGGACCATTTCCTTACACCACACACAAAAATAGACTCCAAATGGTTGAAAGACCTCAATGTGAGATAGGAGTCCATCAAAATCCTTGAGGAGAACACAGGCAGCAACCTCTTCGACCTCAGTCACAGCAAATTCTTCCTAGACACATCACCAAAAGCAAGGGAAGCAAGGGCAAAAATGAACTATTGGGACTTCATCAAGATAAAAAGCTTTTGCACAGCAAAGGAAACAGTCAACAAAATCAAAAGATGACCGACAGAATGGGAGAAGATATTTGCAAATGACATATCAGAGAAAGGGCTAGTATCCAAATTCTATAAAGAACTTATCAAACTCAACACCCAAGGAACAAATAATCCAATCAAGAAGTGGGCAGAAGACATGAACAGACATTTCTGTTCTGTTTTGGATGTCAAAGAAGACATCCAAATGACCAACAGACACATGAAAGTGTTCAACACCACTCGGCATCAGGGAAATCCAAATCAAAACCTCAATGAGACACCAGTCAGAATGGTTAAAATTAACAAATCAGGAAATGACAGATGTTGGCGAGGAAGCGGAGAAAGGAGAACCCTCCTACACTGTTGGTGGGAATGCAAGCTGGTGCAGCCACTCTGGAAAACAGTATGGAGGTTCCTCAAAAAGTTGAAAATAGAGCTACCCTATGACCCAGCAATTGCACTACTGGGTATTTATCCCAAAGATACAAATGTAGTGATCCGAGGGGGTATGTGCACCCCAATGTTTATAGCAGCAATGTCCACAATAGCCAAACTATGGAAGAGCCAAGATGTCCATCAACAGATGAATAGATAAAGAAGATGTGGTACACACACACACACACACACACACACACACACACACACACACACACAGTGGAATATTATGCAGCCATCAAAAAAACCCCGAAATCTTGCCATTTGCAACGACATGGATGGAACTAGAGGGTATTATGCTAAGGGAAATAAGTCAATCAGAGAAAGACAAGTATCATATGATCTCACTAATATGAGGAATTCTTAATCTCAGGAAACAAACTGAGGGTTGCCAGAGGGGTAGGGGGTGGGAGGGATGGGGTGGCTGGGTGATGGACATTGGGGAAGGTATGTGCTATGGTGAGCACTGTGAATTGTGTAAGACTGTTGAATCACAGACCTGTACCTCTGAAACAAATAATACATTATATGTTAAAAAAAAAAAAAAGAGAAGATAGTAGGAAGAGAAAAATGAAGAGGGGGGAAATCAGAGGGGGAGATGAACCATGAATGACGATGGACTCTGAAAAACAAGCTGAGGGTTCTAGAGGGGCGGGGGGTGGGAGGATGGGTTAGCCTGGTGATGGGTATTAAAGAGGTCACGTTCTGCATGGAGCACTGGGTGTTATGCACAAACAATCAATCATGGAACACTACATCAAAAAAAAAAAAAGAATATTATTCTTCTGAATTAAAACGAAATTTAAAACAAAACAAAACAAAAAAGAATTTGACACTGTTTATCAGTCCTTCCCTTTCGAAACCCTTTGTTGGCTTCCTGGTCACTGCTCTTCCTTCATTCTCCTCTTTTGTAACTGGTTGCTCCTTAGGGGTCTCATTATCTGTTTCCTCTTAAATGTTTGCCTGCAGCCCAGACCTCTCCCCTAAACCCTCATCTAGGATATCCAAATGCCCACACAACATCTCCATGTAGATGCCTAATAGGCATCTTGAGCATAATTTTCCCCAAACTGAACAAATGTAAAGCCTCTAAGGAGAAAAAAATGCTCATTACATTCAAGCAGCAGCAAGAAAGCCAGTTTTGTTGGAGCAAAATAAGTAGAGTGATAGCAGAGAAAGTCTGAGAGTGACCCAGAGGCATGATTTTCTTTACCCATCCCATCCCTGCTTAAATCTGCTTGATGACTGCATATTACTCCCAAATTTAAGAAATGGTAAAGTCAGGTTTCCACCTGCTCAGGGCAAAAGTTTAGAGATATCTTTGAGTCCCCAATTTCCTCTTACTTCTGTCCTCCAAACAAACAAACAAAAAATAAACAAAACAAACAAACCACAGCATTGGTTCTTACTTTAAAATGTATGCAAAATCCAACCATCACTAACCACTCCACTGTTAATACTTTGATCCAAGTCACAATCATCTCTTGCCTAGATCATTGAAATAGTCTCCTAATTGGTCTCTCTGCTTCTGCTCTGGTTCCCTGGCACTCTGTCCCCTTCACACTGTCTGGAGAGATCTTTATACGACCAGACAATGTCAATATTCCATCCAAAACCTTGTGGGGCTTCACTCAAAAAACCAAACTCATCACCATACAAGGTCCTATATGCTCTAGCCTTGTTTAGGTCTCCAATCTCACTTCCCACCCTTCTCACTGTACCCACTCTGCTCTCATCTTTATGTCCTCCTTGCTGTTCCATGACATTCAAAACCTTAGAAATTATCATCCCCTTGGATTTAATTACTCTTTCTCCACATATCTTGTTTTCATTCATGTCCCTCTGAAATGCATAACATTCTGCATTAGAGAACATTACTTGTATTTCTTTATTCTCTATCCCCTTTATCCTGCTTCATGTTTCCAAATAGTGCTATTGCCATATGGTATATAGTTATAGTTATTTGTACATTGTCAGTAGTCCTATCACCAATAAGGTCTTATTAATCCTATAAGGTCCGTCAGGACATGGCCTGTTCTATTCTCTTCTGTATCCAGGTCCTGGATCTTTGCCCAGCTAATAATAATTGCTGAAAAAAAAAGAGCAGTGTCTGAATAAATCTTACCATTGTAGGCATGAAGGTATAACATGAAATTATTTGAGCAGTACAGTAAAGTTTGGAAGCAGAGGGAAGGTCACACAAGGCATGTGAAGCTTCAGTCAGGCAAAGGAATCCATAGAGAGCTTTAGGTATCATGAAAATACTGGTTCAGTGAAAGCGGAAAGTAACAGAGGTACAAATATAAGGGAAATAAAAAAGGTGTTGTTCATTTGAAATTGTGCCCAACTTTAGCTCTAGCTGTTCTTATAAATAAATCTAGCACATCCATGATCATATATAAGGGCAGGTATGCTGCCCCATCTTCTTCTCTTAATTTCTATTCACCAAAATTATTCCTTCATACTAGCATGGAAGATGATAAATAGAAATATTTCCAAAACATGATTTTCATCCTAAGAAACTTAACTGAAGATTTACAATTGGCTTGCAATAAAATTAATAGAGGAGATTTATTGCCAAACCCCTTCTTCTGTATTACGTTAGGCTGGTTATGATAGCTCTAAGGTCTTTGAGCAATTTACTCTAAGTACCTCTTATTTTCCTATGGCTCATTTATTTCTACTATATCTTGCTTATGCTAGGAATAATTTGGTTTTCTTCCTCTGTACCTGCTGATTCTTTCACAATTAAAGCAGTTTCTTTTCTCTGTCACATCCCGCCCTAGGCCCCTTCTCTTTGGTAGTTATGCTGACATTCTTCCAAATGTCCATAACAAAATTATGATGCTATTATAGCCAATGGGTCAGTTAATGTCAGAGAATTCTATTGATTTTTTTTTCATATATTTCATATATATATATATTCATTTTTTTTTCAGATTGGCATCATCAATTCTCATCCTTGAGAGCAAGATGTCACTTCAAAAAAGTGGCAGTGAAACCACATTTTATTTTTTTGTCATTAAAAAAAATACCTGAACTCTTTTGGTTATGTTCCACCTGCCAAGAACTAGATACTCACTATGATATCTTCCAATCATAAACTGATTGAATGAGAAGAGATCATTTAGACTAATCCTCTCATTTAAGCTATGAAGACACTGAGATGTGAAGTTACTTGCCCAGGGTCATATTAACAGAAACAAGAGAAGTAAAGGGTAGCTTCAGATATGATAGCTGATATGGCATCTTTTAGGGAACTAAGTTGCTCATAGTGTTTTCAGATAAGAATTAGGGGTGCCTGACTGGCTCAGACAGAAGAACATGTAACTCTTGATCTCAGGGTTGGGTGTTCAAGCCCCAAGTTTGGTGTAGAGATTACTAATAAAAACAAAACTTAAAAAAATAAGAATTAGAAAGTCACCTTGATTGGAAATATTATGTAATATATAAAAATATTTTATATATAAAGATATAATGATCGTGTTTTTCCATTACTATATGCATATATTACTATATGTGCTTATGTGGTAGAAAACAGTAATATTAGTGCTATATCTACATAGGTAAATGAAAAGGAGAATGCTGATCAATATTTAATAAGCCATTCATTGTGACTAAATCCGAAGTCACTGTTTTCAGTCTTCCAGTTTACTGTGTCCTTTAGACATATTCTGCATCATGTGTGTGTTGGTCTGCATGAAGGAGGCTCCATGGGTAAAATCTGTTTAATTGTGTTAACATTTAAATTTAAGCATTTTATAAAAGGAAAACAGGTTTATTTTTGCAATTTTGTATCTACTCAAGTCTTTTTACAGCTGTTGGAACTGTTGAGTATAAGCTATTGAGGTTCAAACCTGTCCATTTATAAAACACTTTTTTTTTAAAGATTTTATTTATTTATTTAATTGACAGAGAGAGAGAGACAGCGAGAGAGGGAACACAAGCAGGGGGAGTGGGAGAGGGAGAAGCAGGCTTCCTGCCGAGCAGAGAGCCTGATGCGGGGCTGGATCCCAGGACCCTGGGGTCATGACCTGCGCTGAAGGCAGTCACTTAACCGACTGAGCCACCCAGGCGCCCCTATAAAGCACTTTTATATTCAAGTGGTCTCTGGTCTCAAGTTTTAATTTTTAGTGCATATACCTATAAACTCTATTTGCAACTTTATTGACACTCATTTGCATTTCAAAATGATAAGACAAAGATATAAAATACCCTAAATTTAGCTTATATCCAAATTTAGATATACTTTTGTTTGAAGATCAAAGGACTGACAAAATGATCCATGATTCTTCAGGTAGTGTAATGTCCTTTGTGAAAGGATTTCAATCTAAAATGGAAACAAAGAATATGAAACGGAAAATCTCACACACGTACCCTCAGAAGAAGAGAACTTAAGAACTGAGAGAATGATTTTTCCTAAATGCCTAATTTATAGCAGATGGAAACTTGTCTCCTGATCAGTGAACATCCACCAACAATCTCTGTCCATCCTTAAGCTAATGAACTTACTGCTTGGGCTCTGGCTGGACTTCCTTGGTTTTGTACTCCTTGCCCTTAATCACAGCTCACTTCAAACACTCAGTGGATTCACTGTAGCTTGCTCCCAGCCTGTGTTTTTCGAATTGCAATTCCTTTGCTATTCCTGAATAAACTCAGTTTCTGGTAATTCACTCTTGCCTCAATTTAACTATATATTTAGGTTGACATCTTATTTCTTGGTATAAGTTCATGGACCTGTAGACAAGGAAAAAAAATCCCAGCAGATATGGACTGTGTTGACTTCAAAACACATTTGAAAATGTTTTAAAAAATTGTTTTTTAAAAGTAAAATGGAATAATATGTGCAGGATAATCATACAACTTGGAATCAACATATATTAGTCTCTGCAGGAGTGACAAGAAAGCATCTCAGTGTAACTAACATAAGTAATTAAAAACTATTTCTTTTAATATATACCTCCCTAAATCCTTATTCCTCCTATGAACCACCTTATTCTCAGACCAATTCCCAGTCCCTCTTTTTCCTCTCAACTTTTCAGTATCTCTTTTCCTGATTTTGCATTCCAAAAGACCAGAGATTATCTGCAAAGATAAAACCCTCATATGGGAGATAGGGAGAGGATAGGGGCTAAAGTCAACGGAAAGGAAGTAGAGACTCATATTCATTAGTCAATCATTCCTCTTCTGTCAAGTGGGTTTGCAGATGCTTGAATTATTATGCAAAAGACGTGGTAATAGACCTCAAATGGTATGTAAGGAAAGATTGTAATGTCACTTAGAGATTTGCTAATGTGTCCCAGTATAGCAAACACTTTACATGAATGAATCAAATTCCAGAGAAAGATTTCAACCGACCAAATGCAATAATGAAAAAAATTTAATAAATAACTATACAGTTTGGAGCATGAGATCAACAATTAGACCATTGACACTGTGGCAGGAATACGATTTGAGTAAGGTAATTTAAATAGATAAGAAAATGTAACTCTTTTTTATTAGCCAAGGGCATGATGTGATTGACAGTATGCTGTGACCAGGAAAAGCAGAAGAAAGGAAGGAGACATGGCTGCAAGATGGGATCCTCTATCACAAACTGTTTAGGTATTGTGCCCACTTCTGTAAACATGAGCACACTCAGTAGAGAGGTACTAAGATGCTGACTTGACTAGAAACCATGATAAATTAGAAAGCATGTCATATAAAAAGAGAAGACATGAGGGAGAGCTTTAGTAGCTGTTTTCAAAATCATGTCTAAAGTTTCATCAGATGGAACTCAGAATATATTTATTTTCTATGGCTTTCATGATATAGAACTAGAGTCAATTAAAGAGAGAGCATGATTCAAGTGGAGGAGGCATTTTCTATTTCCAGATACTCCAAGAAGGAAAGATGTACATCAGAGAGTGCTGAGTACCTGGACACTTAGTGAGAATGTTCAGCTAAAATAAAGAGAAACAAGGTTGGAGGAGGAAAAACCTGAAAGACTAACAGTCCCTACTATTTATGAGAATTTTAGATTAAGCACACTAAGATGATCACATAGAATAAAATGTTCTTTATTCTAAATAGAATTTCTCTTCAAAAGTATGTGCATTTTTGAAAGACTTCAAAATTTTAAAATTTCATCTCCATGAGATAAACATATCCATCTATTTTATGCCATAGATATCTAAATGCATCATAACTGAAAATATAACCATAGCAACAAAAATAATAACGAAATTTATTACATGTGGAGCCCTCAATAAATATACATCAGGCACTAAGCACTTTACATTCATTTCCTTCATTTAACCCCCACAGCCTGTCAGGGAGGTAGGATGGGATTAATGAATCTGACAGGGCACAAAGCTGGTAAGTAGCAGAGCTAGAATTTCAACTCAGGTTTGTCCAAATTTCATCACTACAGCTAACTATTATATTATTGTTATTCCCTGTTCCATAATGCTCCTTTAAATGAAACATGAATAAATGGAGCATGGAAGCCAATATTATAAAGAAGAGAACTTATTATACTACCCAGATATCCCCAGGTATAGACCTGCAATTCATAAATTTTCAAAAGGCACTCAGTAACAATGTGGACACCTATCTTTAAATAAGCCTCACAAGTGAACCAAATGGGCATTTTATGATATAAAAGTCAATTCCTAAGATATTACCTCCTAAGCTTAATTCTATCAATGCTCATATGAAAAATCAGGAATAATTTATAATTCCCCAATGAGGTGAACTAGTTCATTATAATTCATAAATATAGAAAGGTTTCTACATCTTTTAGACAAAACTAGTTGTTTCTCTGCATCCCTGGGAATGAAGCTAGTCATGCAATAAAAATATCTTTGTGAAACTTTATAGAATAAGGGGCAAAGTGAAAGAGCAATACTTCTGCAATTTTTTGCTTCTTAAAAGAAATTCTTGTTGAACTTTTAGTAAGGTTTAAGGGGCAGTGATTGTGTTAAAGTAGCTTTTTCTTTCAATTAAACCCTAACTAAAAGAGTAAAATAGAAATGATAGCATGTAGACTGAAAGTAACATAGCCATTCAGCAATGCTTCATTTACAGTAATTTCTCATGTATACAGAAAGTAATTAATAATCTGAAGTGTCAAAAATATTATTGAGAAAGAGTAACAACAGCAGCAAAATGTGAGCTCAAAATCTGCACTGAGTCATGGCTGGGTCACTCTACCCTAAGTAAACTTAGCAGGTCCTCCTTAGATCCCCTTATGCCTTGAGTACTGATTCAGAGAAATTTGTAAGACATAAAATTATTACTATAGGCAGTCAAATCAATAGTCTAAAATCAAGAAGGAAGAGAAAAATACCATACAATTGTCCTCAACAACTTAAAACATTCATTTTGACATAACGTATTTTTGGAAAAATAAATCCATATTGACTGATGTGATTTTCCTTGGTCTCCCCACCTCCCCATAGCAGAGAGAGGCTCAAGACAACGTTTTAAATTAAGCCTTCTCCATCCCGGAGCTGGAAGACAGTTGTTGATTCGCTTCAGTGACGCTGCTTTTTGGCACTGTGAAAGCTGTCTGTACATTGGCCAGTACACGAATAAGCCATGAGAAAAAAACATCCACCATGTATAAAGCAGGTCCTCACAGCCAGAGAGAGGAAGAACAACAAGAACACTCGGAACAAACATATCACAAAATTGAGCTGTAGGAAGCAAAAGATAACAGCTGGAGCAAAAAAGTAGTCAGGCCAGGGGATGTCTAAGCCGAGCACAAAGAAACATTTTAGAACTATAATATCTGAATTTGGCAAAAGCACTCAGTAGGCAAACAGAAAGTCAATGTGTTAAGAAATAGTAACAAGGACAAAAATAATTCAAAATAAACTTTCCAAAAATTAAAACAGTTGTCACTGCAAATACATAGAGATGGTTGGATAGAGCTCTGATAAAGTGATATTTAAATGAGTAAGTTCAAAATTTGGCTCTGATACAAGAAGACAAGTGGCTTCATTTCTTCATCTGAAAATGGAAACTATATCTACTCTGTCTACACTACAGAGTGGTTGGGAGAATCATATGAAGACATCTCAAAGTGCTTTGAAATTTGCAAACTGTTACAAAAATGTGATGATGATGATGATGCTGATGATGAAGAAAATATGCCACACAGATGGACAAGGCTCCTCATAGAATATAACGCTCTCTGGAAAGTTGAGTTATGCTGGTGGTATAAATATAAAGCCAAGTTAGTGAATTTATTTATGTATTTATCAGCCATAAATACCAAAACATACTCTAATAGAAATGAAATATCTTACAAAGCAGGGGGAAATAAACTTTAACAGTTTTCTTTCTTGATTGGGTGTGAATGTTAGAGTCAGGACCACACGTCAAAAAAATGTGTTTCTTTGTAATTCAAATTTAGAAAATATTATTCTAGGAAATGCAAGATGAAGGGAAGTTTTTCTAAGAAATAAATGTGTTGGAAAATGATACTTTTTTTTTTTTTCTTAAGAATATGCTTCTCGGATGTGATAAATTCTGTCAGGAAAAAGAAATATTTTGAATTTGAACTTTCCTTGATGTAGCTTCTGTTTTGGGTCACAAGAAATGGAAAAAGGTCACATGATTATTCCCTATTCCTTTCTCCTTCAATTGCAATTGATTTTTATTAGTAACCATGAGCATCAGAAAAAGAGTTTCTGTTTCTATTAATGAACTGAGGTGTGCAGGTGCATATGATATGTTCATATGAATCAGGGCTCTAAAGTGTACCAATTCTCCCCAATTTTCTACAATATTTTCTGTTTCTTATCATTATGACTAAATAACGATGGCAAAACTAATGATGCCATTACCTTGTAATTGGGAATTGAGGCTGTTTAGCAATGATAAAGCATGCACGGAGCAGAGTTAATGGGCCAACCAGGCAGCCCCACTGGGTAGCTAGTCCACAGAGCAAGAAGACTGAACATTTGCAAGGTAGGATGTTGCTCATAAAAGGCAGTGAGCATCAGGAAATGTTTCGTCCTGATTATTGTCTACTGCTCTATCAGCCTAGGGAAAGTTAATAGAGCTCAAATAAAGATTTGAGGCAATTCTTGATGTAAAATGTAAAGAGCCCTTTTCTTCATGATTCAACCATTTACAAATATCTCACTGATATTACTTTCTATAAAATAATTCATTG
Organism: Phoca vitulina; assembly: GCF_004348235.1. Lineage (NCBI taxonomy): Eukaryota > Metazoa > Chordata > Mammalia > Carnivora > Phocidae > Phoca > Phoca vitulina. Next base: position 32,203,402 of record NW_022589716.1, on the reverse strand, counting down.
TTTTAATCCAACCATATTCTGTACATTTTACCTCCTAATTTGTATGGGGATGATGTTATAGATTTTAGGGCCATAAGGCATATGTGTTTGTTTATGACACTTGTTCCAGCATAGTCCCTGGAACATAGTAGGTGCTCAGTTAGCTATTGGTTCAATCAATTTACTTAACACTTTTTATAAACAAAAACTAAAGTAATACCTATGCTCAGGAAAATACCTTTGCTCAATTTAGTGCAAGAAAACTGAAATTCTTGGGGATTTTAACATTAGGAATATGTTTTCCCCGCACCAGTCAGGTTACAATGAAAGCAAGATTCTGTTGATTCAGGAAAAAAAGACTGGGAGCCATAGAGAAAAAAAGCATGTACAGAGTAGCTTACCCCTGAAACTGTTCCCACGATTCTGATGAAGCAGTAGCAGGAGTCATTCCCCAAAGGGGCCATTGCCTTTTTACAAACAAGCCATGTTCTATAATTTTTTTTTCACCCAGGTTAAGCAAAAAGTGAAATGTCATTAGCATTATTGAAACAATGCCTCCCATTTAGTAATAATAATAATTATTTTTTGAGGTTTTATGCCAGGCATTATGCTAAACACTCTAGATGAATTATTTTATTTAATCCTCACAATAATCTTGTGATGGGAACTTTATTAGCTTCCCCATTTTTCAATTTGGAAACATGAGGCTTAGAGAGGTGAAAGTTAATGTGTCCAGGGATATATTGTCAGTAAATGAAAAAAAAAAAAAAAAAAAAAGAGAGAGAGAGAGAGATTAAGAGAAGCCTGATTCAATTCCATGGTGTTCCCATTTGACCATATCACAGCACATCATGCAAAGTCCTTTCTGTGCATTGCTTCGAGTGAGCCCCTCAATGTTTCTTCAGTTAGGTTGAACTGCTGTTGTGAGCTTCATTTTACAGATGGAGGTTTAAAGAAGTAAATAACTTGCCTATGATTTACACAGCTATCAGATCACAAAAACAGGTCACAAACCATCTTTTCTCTCTCAGAAGCCAGTGTTCCAGGATGTGCAGTGCATTACATAACTCCTATACAATCCTCAGGCCAAGCCTTCAGCACTAAATGTTAGAGGAAAGGTCCTCATTTACAAAACCTCTAAATGCCTTCCTTCCTCTAAGAATGGAAATACTCACCTCTATGTCATTCTTTCCTTCCAACAAGAGAGGATGATGCAGCCTGGGCCCAAGGCTACCTCTCTTGTCTCTTTCAATCTCTTCACTTAAGTCCTTTTTCCACTCTCTTCCCACACAGATCTGAGTCGATGCATTCATTTTTTCAGGTCATTTTAAGGTGGATCTGTTATCACAGCTTCTAATTTTACAGAATGTGAAAGGACATTCTGCTCTCAATTATACCCACCAGAATGGTTGCTCTTCATCCTATAATCCCTGGGAGGCACCTCTCTGTGGTTTGGGGTTTTAGACATCAGAGGAAGCAGCTGTGAATACAGTAACATTCACCCAGTTGCTACTGTCACTCTAATAACCACAGAAGCAAGCGGCACGACATGCTACAGAAGCAGAGAGTCATAGAACAGATTCTGGGGACCCTGGGGGTGCATGCAGCAGCCAGGGACAGCCCTGTTAACCTTCTCCAAATTTCTGATTTTTTTGTTGTTGTTGATTTCACTCAGGTTGCCTAAATTATAATAGTATGTTCCATACCCCTCCAGAAATAATTCAGCCAAATGGTACAGGTCAACATGAAACTTCTGACTAAACATGTTTCTAACCAGGGAGGAGATTCAAATACATTTTCCCTCCATTGGGTTTTCCAGGATTTAAAAATATTTTGGCCTCTATTATAGACATGTGTTGACACATTCTGGGCATGTAAATAAAGAAACAGTGAGAATATAATCAAGTACTCATGGATGTGTATGTTTGTAGCTGGGCATATAGATACCACATAGGAGATTTTATTATAATTCTTCTTAACCTAGGAACTTTTACAGATGGAGACCTGACTGAGATCCCAGGGAAGCTATCACAGATTATGATAGTAATACAGCACTGCCCCAGGTCCATGTAGATAAAGGCAAGTCAAGTGTCGGCAAGGGGAAGGCTAAAAATGTGACAGATGCAAGGAATTGAATGGTTTCTTCTTTTTTGTTACTTATTTTTTTCTTCTTTCCTCTCATTTTCCCTCCTTTATTCTGCATTTTCCTTTTTGAGCTAACATTGATTAGGAAGTTTCTGTCTCCTTCACCTCTGTTGTTTGATGAGAAAAGTTCATTTAAGAATGCCTTTATAATTTTTTTCTTATAAACATATTTTTCCCTACTCCTTTTCAATAAACTAAATCAAAGAATCCTGACTATAGGTTACTATTTGGGAAACCATGGAGACTTAGTTCCAACCATTCATGTGTCCCTCAAACCACTGATTAATTACCTACTGTATTCTGAGCAGTTTCTGAGCATTGAATAATGATTCTCAAACAAGCATTACTGACAATCAATGAGTTTCTTATCAGAAACTTATTTTTGTACTTATTTTCACTTACGTATTCCAGAAACAATTAATCATTTATTTACATTCTAGAGAACCCTGGTATGATTTTATTAAGATACACCATTCCAAGAGGGGTAGTCTTGCCATTATGTCTAATGATCTGTGTTCCAGTTGAAGGAATACTTTGAGTCTGTCATCTTATTACAATGTTTTGCTGAAAGAAAAAAAAATGCTAATTTAACAAGAACCCTGCCATTAGGAAGTGTTCAGTTTAGAGCAGATATTACAATCCGGAGATCATCTTTATTCATTGTCTGACTTATCACAAGTAAAATGTGGTATGAAGTTTAATAATCTTTTTTCAATGGTAATTTACAGTGATAATCTTATCTGGGTATTGAAAAAATTTTTTAAACTAGGGAAGGAAGTTATCATTAGTGGCAATAATAATGGTGCTAGTAATAGAAAATGGAAGCAAGAGGAAGAAAACTTGCACAAACTTTCACCCCCACAACTACCCCACCCCCCTGGGAGCAACTATACCTACCTTCTCTGTTTCCATTCTTCTTACCGAAGGTACATTGTCCATAGTCCTAAGACTAATCCTCAACATGTGTACAATGTGCCAATCTTTTTCATCTACTCAAAACCATCACTCTAGCAAATCCTCTCCTTCTCTAATTATCGCTGCTGTCCTCTCTCTATTGAATCATGCCAGTAAATGTATAAATACTGTGTTGTTCCTGAATAAGCTTCCCCTGTTCTAGTTACTGCGATTTTATTTGCTGTCATACAGCTTTTTGAAATAGCTTATATATTCTGGCTCAGTGAGATGCTTACCCTTACCACCCTCTCCCCCACCCAAAGTTGGCTAGTTATGGTAGCTGTGATTTCCTATTAATGAACCCAAAGTCAACTCTAAGCCATCTTATTGATCCAGCAGCAACATGTGCCACAGCAGAGATCCTTATTCCCAGAAATACTTTCTTCTTTTGACATACTAAATCTCTCTTTCTTCCTTTTCTTCCCCACCCCTTCCTCTTCTTCCTTCCCCTCCTCTTCTCCTTCTCCCTCATTGGCAGCTCTTTTTTTTTTTTTTAAGTAGGCCCCACACCCAACATGGGGCTTGAACTCACAGCCCTGAGATCAAGAGTCGGATGCTCTACTGACTGAGCCAGCTAGGCGCCCCATCATCGGCAGCTCTTTCTAAATATTTTTCTCTTTTCCCTGACCTCTTAATGGTGGATTCCTCCAAGAATCATTTCTGGGACTTCTCTACCTATTCCTTTTGTGACCTCATACAGTCTGAACGCAGTAAACACTATTTGTATGTTAAATATTAACAAATTTACAAGTATAGCCTGGATTTCACTGGTGAATTCCAGATTTCTTCATTCCTCTGCTTACTTGATACTTCATGGATGCTAACATGTATCTCAAGCCAAACATACTCACATCTGAGTCTCCACTCTTTCCCTTAATACCTTCTTCAACTATATCATAGCTAATGACAAGTCAATCTTTGCAGGTACCCCCTAAATTGAGTCATTCTTGATACATCTCTTTTTCTCACACCACATCATTATTCTGCTGGTTCTACATATCCAAAGTCAAATATTTTTCCCCACTGCTAACAATATCAACTCTCCGTTACACTAGTGTAACCACTATCTCTGCTTCTACTCTTGATCATCTTTCACCTTTTTCAGTTTTTTCCAAACACAACAACCAGTAATCCTTTCATAAACACCAATGACTCCTTTTTTCAGTCAGAGTAAAACCCAAGTCCTTGAAGTAGCCTCTAAATCATAAAATAATCTGTTTCCTCCCCTCCTCTGTTACCTCTCTAACCTCTTCTAATATTACTTTCCCCATGTTCATTCCACTCCAACCACAATTTTCTCTTCTTCATGCCTCAGGCACACAAGACATATTTCTATCATAGTACTGGCTAATCCATCACACTGGAATATCCTTCCCACAGATATCAACAGTATTGAAGGCTCATTTCCTCACTTCTTTTTAAAATAAAATTTATATCTTAGAATAGTTTAAGATTTATAGACAAATTGTGAAGATAGTACAGAGAGTTCCCTTATACCCACACTCATTTTCTCCTATTATTAACATCTTACATTAGTATGATATATTTGACACAATTAATGAACCATTAATGATACAGTATAATTAACTCAAGCCCATACTTTATCTGAATTTCCTTAGTTTTTACCTAATGACCATTTTCTTTTCTAGGATCTCATCCACAATACCACGTACATTTAGTTGTCATGTCCACTTAGGCTCTTCTTGGTTGTGACAATTCCTCAGACATTACTTGTTTTTGATGACCCTGATAGTCCTAAGAATTTTGTATGTGTAGGGTGTCCCTCTATTGGGATTTGTCTGATGATTTTCTTATGATTTGATTTGTGTTATAGGTTTTTGAGTGGAAGACCACAGGGGTAAAGTGCCATTTTCTTCATATCATATCAAGGGTACATATCCTAAACACAACTCATCATAATTGATGTTCACTATGATCACCTGGCTGAGGTAATAATTTTTAGATTTCCCCACTGTAAAGTTACTCTTTTTTATCCCCTATTTGGTACTGTGCTCTCCAGATGGAAGTCACTATGCAGTACACACTTAATAAGTGGGGAGTTACACTCTACCTCCTTGAGGGTCAAGTATTTACATAAATCCTTTGCATTGGAGATTCTTTTGCACAGGATATTTGCCTCTTCTCCCTCATTTATCTATTTGTTCAATCATTTATTTATAACAGTATGGACTCATGGATATTTACTTTCTGCTTTGGATTATAATTCAATACTACTTTATTTAGTTTGTTAAACAAATTGCTCCATCTTTGTCCATTGAGAGATCTTTCAGTTGGCTCCTGTATCTCTTTTATAAGTTCCCTGTTTGTGTTTATGTATACATGTACGTGTGCATTTTGAGTAATTCTTTACTTTCTGGGACTACAAGATGCCCCAGGCTCATCTTATATATATTCTGCCCCAATTCCAGAATCACCCATTTTTCCAAGGAGCCCTGGTTCCTTTCATTAGAGAATCATATAGAAACCAAGAAATGGGTGCTAGGTGTACTCACTATTACCAAGAAGATTGATTACTTCTACACTTTTTCAGCTGACAGAAGAGGGAAACATATGTCTGTATATTAAACTGTGTATATATACATATTTGTATATTTAACCATCTATGTCTGTAATAAGATAGATTAACTTCTGGCATGGCAGCAAGAGAATTGCTGACCTGTTCCATAGTGAAACTAGAGGCAAAACAAAACAAAACAAAAACCTCTCAAAATAGTCCTAAGGGCAAAGAGCAAATGAAGAAACATTTATTCAAGCAAACCTATTAAAATTTATTAAGAAAGTTGAATCTGGAGTATTTGGACCAAGAATGTTACTTGTACCTTAACAGCTCAGCAATGTGGGGAATCCACTCTATTTGTAACCAAAAACACAGGATTCCCTCACTTCCTAGCAAACTTCAGCAAAACTTCAGCATTTCTCATCCTGCCCCATGTGCCTGTTGCTGAGGCTAAGTCTCAGGAATTACAAACAAGAGGTGGGTGTTCCCTTGTTTTGCAAACTCTCACTCAAGGAATGAAGGCTCTATCTTGAGTACGGTGCACTGAGAATACCACTGCCCCAATCTCCTTTGTCTTGGCTCATGAGATAGAGATTCCATGCAAGGAGAAGCAAGCCAAAAAGATCTCAACTGCTGCTTCCCACCACTCCACCTGGAGCTCAGTGACTAGAGTGTGGGTGTAGAGTAGGAAGAAATTTGCCATTGTTCCCATCTCTGGCTTCAGAGCCCTAGCTCAGATTTTGCCTGGGTAAGGAAGCAGACCTTAAAACAGATAGCTTTTATCTTCTCAAAGGAACAGATTTCATTTGCAATAGAGTGTAGAAAAGTTTAAGCATGCAGACATTCTCAAGAACACTAGAGGTTGTGGTGAAAGGAAATTAGGAAGAAATTTGTAGATTTAATGATGATGCAGCCTAGACTATAGTCTGGCTAATGTGCAGGGGAGAACCAGTGAATAAGACGAGTGGGGCCCTCCTAAGGTCAGAAAAATTATAATGCACTGACTTCAGAAATTATTCCTTCAAAAGAGACACAATTTAATTAGATTCACTTGTAGAGAAATTTATATTCCAGAAAATCATTGAAACAATAGAGCAAACCACTGCCCAATTAGTGGAGATTAACAGCTGGGTGTGGTCAGGGAAAGAGAACACTACCCAAACCACTGTTATCCTAGGATGACTGTGGTCACACCCAGAACTATACAACACAGGCTTACAATTATACATGTTTGAGTGGAAGAGTTAGACTTCACTAAAATCATCCAGGCAGTCATTAAAAATAAATAAGCATATTATAAAAAACCAAGGACCTTGGCATGGAGAGTGGGTGTGGGAGGGAGGAGGGAACCAACAACAAGTTGCTACAATATATTGTCTAAAAATTCCGGGGTGCCTGGGTGGCTCAGTTGGTTAAGTGACTGCCTTCGGCTCAGGTCATGATCCTGGAGTCCCTGGATCGAGTCCCGCATCGGGCTCCGTGCTCGGCAGGGAGCCTGCTTCTCCCTCTGACCCTCCCCCCTCTCATGTGCTCTCTCTCATTCTCTCTCTCTCAAATAAATAAATAAAATCTTTAAAAAAAAAAAAAGAAAAAAAAATAAAAATTCCAGTTTCCAAGAAAAACTTATGAGACATGCACAGAAATAGGGAAGTATGATTTTTACATTGGAAAAAAAAAAAAAAAGCAGGCAATACAAACTGTGTAAGAATGACCAATTCTACACATCCTTAGAGTTTGTTGAGGAAAACTCAACAAACTGTGTAAGAATGACCAATTCTACACATCCTTAGAGTTTGTTGAGGAAAACTCAACAAACTCTAAGTAGGATAAATTCAAAAAGATAGACAAACAAACACATCATAGTAAAAATGCTGACTGTCAGAGACAAGCGGAAAATGTTGAAACCAGCAAGAGAAAAATAACTTATCACTTACAAGGAGACCCCAATAAGATTAATACCTAACTTCTCAGCAGAAACAATGGAGGCTATCGGGCAGTGGAATAACATGTTGAAAGTACTTAAAGATAAAAACGGTCCATCAGGAATCCTATATCCAGCAAAACTATCTTTAAAAAATGAAGGTAAAATAAAGACTTTACCTGATAAATAAAAACTTTGAGAATGTGTTGCTACCAGAACTACCTTACAATAAATACTAAAGAAAACTATTAGGACTGAAAGTAAGTGATTCCAGATAATAAATCAAATCCACATGAAAAACGAGCACTATTTAAGTAATTATGTAATTGTGAAAGACAGTATAAAAACATCTCTTAACTGATTTAAAAAAACTCTTGGATCAAATAATAGGTGTACAAGATATTGCTGGTCATATAAATGATACAGAATTGCAATATGTAATATATTTGCAAAAAACAGTACAAAGTAGGAGGGCAGGACCAAAGCCGTATTGGGCTAAAAAAATGTCTGCAGATGGTTCGGTAATAAATATAACAATATACTCTTCAGTTTGTAACATTAATAGGTATCATGTATTTAACCATAACACACAATAAAAGGGAAAAGGGAATAGATCTATATAGAAGTGATGCTTCTATATGCCACGGGAAGTAAACTAGTATAAAATGAAGTTGATTCTGATAAGTTAAGATGTATATGGTAAATCATAGAGCCACCATTTAAATGTTTTAAATACAGTGAAAAATCATTAAAAGATTAAAATGCTATATTGGAAAATATTCAGTTAATGTAAAAGAAAGCAATAAAGTAGAGGGACAAAAAGAGATATGTACAACACAAAAAGTAAAAATGGCAGACACAAATCCAACTATATCATTAATAACATTAAATATACTTAAACATTCTAATCAAAAAACAAAGATTGTCAGATTGGATTCAACTTAGTGTCATCTAAAGGAGATATACTTTAGACTCAATGATACAAATAGAATGAAAGTAAAAGTATAGAAAAGACATATCATACATGCAGCATCATAGTAAAGTAGAATGGCTCTGATACTCACATCAGACAAAATATACTTTAAAACCAGAAATGCTGGAAAGCACTTAAGATGATGGTGGAGTTGGAAAACCCTAGGCTTGCCTCATCCTTCGAACACAGATAAATATCAAATGATTTTGAACATACAAGAAATGGATTTGAGGACTGAGAGAGTAAAAATGCACAACCAGAGCTGGAACAAACAAACAAAAAACCAAAAACAACAACAACAACAAAACGCCACCTCGTAGAAGGTAGGAACTATGGAGAGTTGATCTGGGGGAGAAGAGCTGTGGGTACTACAATGGGAAGGGAGCCCTGATCACAGAGAGAGGAGCCAGAGAGAAAGAGAGAGAGGGAAAGAGTGGAAGTGCACCCAGGGAATTGCACAAGAAAAATTCTCCCTCAACACCATTGATGGGGAAAAGGAGAAGGGTGGACTATCACAAGTCTTTATAAATAGCAGAGTGCAGAGTCTGAAGTTTTAGAGGCCTGCGACATTGTCAAGGTCATGCCTGTCAGACTTAGCAGTGCTCTGGTGGGAAAGTAGGGAAAAAAGTCAGGAGCAGACAGCGTGGTCTGAGGACCCCCTGGGTCACAGGGGGAAAGGCACTTCCTCTCCTTGGAGGGCCTTTGGGAGAGGGGGTGTGACCTCTCTGGGATCAAGGGACCTGGCAGGTGACATTGAGCTGCTCTGATCACTAGCATAGGATAGGGGGCACTGGCTAAGGGCAGTGAGCCTTAGTACTGGCTTTCTGCTGTGCTTTGCCAGACATTTAAAGAAGAGTTAATACCTATTCTTCTCAAACTGTTCCAAAAAATAGAAATGGAAGAACTTCTAAACTCCTTCTATAAGGCCAGCATTACCTTGATTGCAAAACCAGACAAAGAACCCATGAAAAAGGAGAATTATAGGTCAATATCCTTGATGAACATGGATGCAAAAATTCTCAACAAGATACTAGCAAATTGAATCCAACACTACATTAAAAGAATTATTCACCGGGGCACCTGGGTGGCTCAGTTAGTTGGGCGGCTGCCTTCAGCTCAGGTCATGGTCCCAGGGTCCTGGGATCGAGCCCCGCATCGGGCTCCCTGCTCGGCCTCTCCCACTCCCCCTGCTTATGTTCCCTCTCTTGCTGTGTCTCTCTCTGTCAGATAAATAAATAAAATATTAAAAAAAAAAAAAAAAGAATTATTCACCACAATCAAGCGAGATTTATTCCTGGGCTGCAGGGGTGGTTCAATATTCAACAAATCAATCAATGTGATACACCACATTAATAAAAGAAAGTATAAGAACTATATGATCCTCTCAATTGATGCAGAAAAAGCATTTTACAATATACAGCATCCATTCTTGATAAAAACCCTCAAAAAAGTAGGGATAGATACAATATACCTCAATATCATAAAGGCCATATACAAAAGACCCACAGCTAATATCATCTTCAATGGAGGAACACTGAGAGCATTTCCTACATGGTCAGGAATAAGACAGGGATGTCCACTCTCACCATCACTATTTAACATAGTACTGGAAGTCTTAGCCTCAGCAATCAGATAAGAAAAAGAAAGAAAAGACATTCAAATCAGTAAGGAAAAAGTCAAACTTTCACTATTTGCAGACATGATATTCTATGTAGGAAACCTGAAAGACTTCACCAAAAAATTGTTAGAACTAATACATGAATTCAGCAAAGTCACAGGATATAAAATCAATGTTGCATTTCTATACACAAATAATGAAGCATCAGAAAAAGAAATCCAGGATTTGATCCCGTTTACAATTGCACCAAAAACCATAAGATACCAAAGAATAAACCTAATGAGAGAGGTAAAAGATCTGTACTCTGAAAACTATAAAACACTTATGAAAGAAATGAAGAGGACACAAAGAAATAGAAAAACATTCCATGCTCATGGCCTGGAAGAACAAACATTGTTAAAATGTCTATATTTTCTGTACTACCTAAAGCAATCCATATATTTCATGCAATCCCTACCAAAATACCAACAGTAATACTCAAAGAGCTAGAACAAACAATCCTAAAATCAAAAAAGACCCCAAATAGCCAAAGCAATCCTGAAAAAGAAAAGTAAAGCTGGAGGCATCATGATTCCAGACTTCAAGCTATATTACAAAGCTGTAGTCTTCAAAACAGTATGGTACTGGCACAAAAACAGACAGATGGATCAATGGAACAGAATAGAAAACCCGGAAATTGACCCACAATTATATATTCAATTAATCTTCAACAAAACAGGAAAGGATATCCAATGGAAAAAAGACAGTGTCTTCAACAAATGGCGCTTGGAAAACTGGACAGGTACATGCAGGAGAATGAACCCAGACCACTTTCTTACACCATACACAAAAATAAATTCAAAATGGATGAAAGACCTAAATGTGAGACAGGAAACCATCAAAATCCTAGAGGAGAACACAGGTAGCAACCTCTTTGACCTTGGCTGTAGCAGCTTCTTACTAGACATGTCACTAGAGGCAAGGGAAACAAAAGGAAAGATGAACTACTGAGACTTCATCAAGATAAAAAGCTTCTGCCCAGAAAAGGAAGCAATCAACAAAACTAAAAAGCAAACTTCGGAATGGGAGAAGGTATTTGCAAATAACATATCTGGTTAAGGGTTAACATCCAAAATCTATAAAGAATTTATCAAATTCAACACCCAAAAGACAAATAATCCAGTTAAGAAATGGGCAGAAGACATGAAAAGACATTTTTCCAAAGAAGACATCCAGATGGCTAATGGATACATGAAAAGATGCTCAACATCACTCATCATCAGGGAAATGCAAATTAAAGCCATGATGAGATACCACCTCACACCTGTCAGAATGGCTAAAATTAACAACACATGCAACAACAGGTATTGGCGAGGATGCGGAGAAAGGGGAACACTCTTGCACTGTTGGTGGGAATGCAAACTGGTGCAGCCACTCTGGTAAACATTATGGAGGTTCCTCAAAAAGTTAAAAATAGAACTACCCTATAAATACCTCAATATCATAAAAGCCATCTATGAAAAACCCACAGCAAATATCATTCTCAATGGGAAAAAACTGAGAGCTTTCCCCCTAAGGTCAGGAATATGGCAGAGATGTCCACTATCACCACTGCTATTCAACATAGTACTAGAAGTCCTCGCCTCAGCAATCAGATAACAAAAAGAAATAAAAGGCATCCAAATTGGCAAAGAAGAAGTCAAACTCTCACTCTTTGCAGATGATATGATATTTATGTGGAAAACCCAAAAGACTTCACCCCAAAATGCTAGAACTTGTACAGGAATTCAGTAAAGTGGCAGGATATAAAAATCAATGCACATAAGTCAGTGGCATTTCTATACACCAGCAACACGACAGAAGAAAAAGTAAGAAGTCGATCCCATTTACAATTGCACTCAAAACCATAAGATACCTAATCTAACCAAAGAGGCAAAGAATCTGTACTCAGAAAACTATAGAATACTCATGAAAGAAATTGAGGAAGACACAAAGAAATGGAAAAACGTTCCATGCTCATGGATTGGAAGAACAAATATTGTGAAGATGTCAATGCTACCTAGAGCAATCTACACATTTAATGCAATCCCTATCAAAATACCATCCAGTTTTTTCAAAGAAATGGAACAAATAATCCTAAAATCTGTATGGAACCAGAAAAGACCCCAAATAGCCAGAGGAATGTTGAAAAAGGAAAGCAAAGCTGGCGGCATCACAATTCCAGACTTCAAGCTCTATTACAAAGCTGTCATCATCAAGACAGTATGATATTGGCACAAAAACAGACACATAGATCAGTGGAACAGAATAGAGAGCCCAGAAATGGACTCTCAACTCTATGGTCAACTAATCTTTGACAAAGCAGGAAAGAATGTCCAATGGAAAAAAGACAGTCTCTTCAACAAATGGTGTTGGGAAAATTGGACAGCCACATGCAGAAGAAAGAAACTGGACCATTTCCTTACACCACACACAAAAATAGACTCAAAATGGGTGAAAGATCTAAATGTGAGACAGGAATCCATCAAAATCCTTGAGGAGAACACAGGCAGCAGCAACCTCTTCGACCTCAGCCGTGGCAACTTCTTCCTAGAAACATTGCCAAAGGCAAGGGAAACAACGGCAAAAATGAACTATTGGGACTTCATTAGGATAAAAAGCTTTTGCACAGCAAAGGAAAGTCGGCAAAACCAAAAGACAACCAACAGAATGGGAGAAGATATTCGCAAATGACATATCAGATAAAGGGCTAGTATCCAAAATCTATAAAGAACTTATCAGACTCAACACCCAAAGAACAAAGAATCCAATCAAGAAATGGGCAGAAGACATGAACAGACATTTTTGCAAAGAAGACATCCAAATGACCAACAGACACATGAAAAAGTACTGCACATCACTCAGCATCAGGGAAATCCAAATCCAAACCTCAATGAGATACCACTTCACACCAGTCAGAATGGCTAAAATTAACAAGTCAGGAAACGACAGATGTTGGCGAGGATGAGGAGAAAGGGGAACCCTCCTACACTGTTGGTGGGAATGCAAGTTGGTGCAGCCACTCTGGAAAACAGTATGGAGTTTCCTCAAAAAGTTGAAAATAGAGCTACCCTATTACCTAGCAATTGCACTACTGGATATTTACCCCAAAGATACAAATGTAGTGATCCAGAGGGGCATCGAAAAAAATGAAATCTTGCCATTTGCAACGATGTGGATGGAACTAGAGGGTATTAGGCTAAGCAAAATAAGTCAATCAGAGAAAGACAATTATAATATGACCTCATTGATATGTGGAATTTGAGAAACAAGGCAGAGGATCATAGGGGAAGGGAGGTAAAAATGAAACAAGATGAAACCAGAGAAGGAGACAAACCATAAGAGACTCTTTATCTCAGGAAACAAACTGAGGGTTGCTGGAGTGGAGGGGGGTGGGAGGGATGTGGTGGCTGGGTGATGGACATTGGGGAGGCTATGTGTTATGGTGAGTGCTGTGAATTGTGTAAGACTGACAAATCACAGACCTGTACCCAGAAACAAATAATACATTATATGTTAATAAAAAAATATTAAAAAAATAGAACTACCCTACATTCCAGTACTTACACTATTAGGTATTTACCAGAAGGATACAACAATACAGATTCAAAGGGGTACATGCACACAGATATTTATAGCAGCATTATCAAAATAGCAAGCTATGGAAAGAGCCCAAATGTCCATCGACTGTTGAATGGATAAAGAAGAGGTGGTACATACAAACAATGGAATATTACTCAGCCATCAAAAAGAATGAAATCATTGCCTTTTGCAATGATGTGGATGGACCTAGAGTGTATAAAGCTGAGCGAAATAAGTCAGTCAGAGAAAGATAAATACCATATGATTTCACTCATATGTAGAATTTAAGGACAAAACAGATGAAGAGAGAGAGGGAAACATACCATAAGAGACTCAATGATAGAGAAAAAACTGAGTGTTGATGGATGGAGGTGGTTGGGGGTTGGGCTAGATAGGTGAAGGGTATTAAGGAGGGCACTTGTTATGGTGAGCACTGGGTGTTGTATGTAAGTGATGAACCACTGAATTCTACTCCTGAAACCAATATTGTGCTGTGTGTTAACTAATTAGAATTTAAATAAAAATTTGGAGAAAAAAAATAAAACCAGAAATGTTACTAAAGATAAAAAGGGACATTTCATAAGGACAAAATCTCAGCAGCAAGCAGAAATAAGCATTTGCTTATTATATACAGGCTGGTTTGGGCTGCAGCAGCTTCATTGGGGGAAGGGGTCTGTACCACACGTTCACTCCTTTTTCTCAACCAGCAGGCAGTCCTGGGTATGTTTTTCTCATGGAACTGATAGAGTTGAAGCCAAGCAAGTGGTTATACAAGAGGTCTTTTAAGGTGTTGATACAAAGCTGGTTCACTATCGTGTCTGTCTTTATTTATCCAATAAAGTCACAAGGCAAAGCCTAACGCCAGGGGGCAGGGACTAATGAATAATAAGTATCTTTAACTTGGACGAACTAAAACGTTACATTGCAATGTGTTTGAATATAGGAAAAGGATGAAGATTTGGGCCAATACCACTATTGAAGTGGTAGTGGCAATGGAACCCCTGCTCCTCAGGGATCCTCTTCCCCTCCCCCCCCCCAATTTTTTAATGTATCAGGCCAGAAGCAAAGCTGAAAGCAGAGGGAAGCAAGAGAAAATCCCAAGCCTGTGTGAGGATGGCAGTAACCATGTTTCCATCAGACTTGCTAACTTGTCTAAGCAAACAATGAGGTTTCTCTATTTCAGGGATCTTTGCCCATTGCACCTATGTTGGAGGCATCATGGCTTCCCAACAGAGAGCAATTTCATTTAGTGACCTCCTAACTCAAAGATGAAAACTTTCGGAGAGAGCGGGATGCTATTCTACATTAACAGTCAGTCAATCTAAATGTATTTCGTATTACATAAAACTAAATTTACTGATGCCATAGGCCATAGGCTGTTTATTTTTAGTATGTGGTAGTCAACTTTAAATATTTATTATTCTAGTAACCTAATTTTTAAACAAATAATATAGTATAGAGTTGACCCTTGAACAACACAGGGGTTAAAGGCACTGACCCCCATTCAGTCAAAAATCCCTATATAACTTTTGAGCCCCCCAAAACCTGACTGCTAATAACCTACTGTTGACCAGGAGCCTTACTAATAACAAACAATTAAACCATATTTTGTATGTTGTATGTATTATATACTGTATTTGTATAACAATATAGCTATAGAAAAGAAAATGTTATTGGGAAGATCCTAAGGAAAATACTTTTACAGTATTGTACTGTAAAAAAATTCATGTATAAGCGGACCTGCACAGTTCAAACTTGTGTGGTTCAAGGGTCAACTGTATTTCCTTTTAATACATCTTCTGCAGATCTTAAATTTTTCAAAAATGAGAAAAAAGAAAGAATTACAAGTATAAACAATGAAAAGATACCACTAACAAAATGACATTTACTCTCAAATGAACATCTCTTACTAAAATTGCAAAAAGTGAAAATATAATATTTTTCATATGGCGTTTGATATAGGACACAAGTATCTGTTGTTATAAAGCAATATGGTTTGAACTTAAATTCTTTTTTTTTTTTTTAATCACATAGTTTTAGTTCAGCTCATAGACTATGAAAATGTATGAAGGTTACTCTGGTATTCTTACCAAGTATAAAATATGAATCTGGAACATTTAAAAGATAAGACCTCGAGAATTTCATTAAGAGCCCACTGTAAACTTCAAATGACACTTCATGTATTTGAAAGTGAATTGAGGCTTGGGTGTTACAGAAGTGCAAAATCATCCATAAATTATCTATGAATGTGGTAAAGCAAATGAATTCTCAGCCTTCGATTATTTTTAGAGTCTTCAACTCTACAGTCTAACATGCAACCATGAAACAAAACACAGGAGCTTCCTAAAATATACCTGTGTATAATGTAGTTTTTCAGGTGTCATTTTAGAAATGCTATTTTATACCTGGGACTTCTCATCAAGATAGAAAACTCTTATCTTAATCTATGTTAACTTTGGTACTGTTAATTTCTTAAAAATGTCACCCATATTAAAACACAGAGATGCCAATGTTTTTGCTTAATTATGTGATCTTGATGATAGACACAAACACCCACACAAACATAAATGAGTAAAAGTTTCTCTATATGCTTATTTTATCATTTAGCCAGTTAAATCAATTAATTCATGGTTGACTAAATTAGTTTGAGTTGAGAACAGATGCATTTTCAGAGGTAGAAATGACTTAAATGATTAGACTCTCCAACTTTCTCATTTTACAGTATGGAGATTGTGCCCAGGAAGGGACAGTGACTTACACAACACCAAGCCAGAACTACAATCCAGATGTCCATATCCCAATTCAGCTTTTATCTTTATGGATACAGTTTATGTTTTGGTTAAGATTTTACTTTTAAATATTTAATGATTTTTTTGGTTAACACTTATAAATGAATGAAAAGTAACTTAAAGCATCACTGTAGAAATAGAAACTGGAAGCGAAATTCCCTTCCTCCTTTAAAAAGATCAGTGACAGTAAAGAGCATCTATATCCCAACACCAGGCATTTGATTCAGATATTAACTATCCAGATTCTAGAAATTACTTGTTAAAGTGCCAGTTAGAATATGTACTCTTTATAGTTATTATCCAACTTATCCAAGAAAGTGATATTACACTAGATGAATGATGGTTACGCATGTAATGTTATTTTATGGTTACTATTATTGCCTCTGATCTATTTTCACTATTTTATCTATTCCTCCCACATACTGTAAATACATTATTATGTTATCTCAAATTCAGAAATTTTCAATTCTCTTTTTGGCTTGTGGCACTGAGGGATGCCATCCATGTTTATAGTTATTCGGTTCCAATCTACTTCAAACCTCAGATGTGAAAAGATGACATTTCTTACACATTAAGATAAACAGTACATTCCTTCTATCACTTCAGGGAATATGTTATTCAAGTGCTATAATTTTTGCATTTTGCTCTTTATGATATTAATAGCTATGCAGTAAGAAGGTTACTATTGAACTGTCAAGAATGATTTGTTCCCAGATGTTAGCATAATTTGCCAGCTGTCAAATTTTAATAATTTTTATTTGCCTAAAATGTGACACTTAACTTTCATGGTAAATCAAAACATATAGCAGAACTTATTTGATATTACAGAAGCTGAGGGAAAACTAGTGTGTGGCTTGAATTGAGCATACACTTTGCACATGGTACTTCAAATGCATCTTTTTGTCATAAGTTAGGAAGTTTGTGCTTTGTGTAGAGCTAGACAACTTACAGGTCTTCAACAGTAATAAAGCAACAATGAAAATGTACTTCCAGATAATCTCATGAAGGTACAAAAAATGATCTCTTAAAATAAACATGTATTAATATTTCTACTGTTCAGCGTCTAAACATATCTCAAATTCATCCACATTCTTCCATCTCCACTGATGTCATCCCAAATTCAGCTCACAATTTTCTCAGTGTTGCTACTCTAACAGCTGCCTCATTTTAAGTAGATTTTCATTGTTTTTATTGAAATATTCTTACTGTTTCGTTTACTATACTTACTTGAGTTATTTTTCTAATGGTTTCCCTAAAAATTAAAATTAACATCTTAATTCATAACTTTCTTGTTTGGATTATTACCAACTTGATTTCAATAGTGTATAAAACCTTATTCCTATATAGTTTCATTCCACTCCTCCTCCTTTGTCCTTTTTTTTTCATGTAACTACATTAGATACATTTTAATTTCATTAACATAGTTTTATATTTATTGCTTTATGAAGTTATCTTCCAAATAAAATAGGATGGAGGATTAGAAATAAACATACATTTTCCTACCTTTTATCTGTATAACTACTATTGCTTTTATTTTTTCATGTGGATTTGTGTTACTGTCTAGGGTCTTTTCAATTCATCTTGAAGTATTCCTTTTATTACTTATTTTAGGTTAAGTCTATTATTAATAAATCATCTCTGTTTTTGCTTGTTTGAGATGCTCTAATTTCTCCTTCCCTTTTTGAAAGATTTTTTTTTCCAAATATTAAATTCTTTGTTCACAATCTTTTACTTAAGTACTTAACTATATGATCCCACTGTCTTCTGGCCTCTGTGTTATCTGAGAAGGTATCAGTTGTTAATTTTGTTGCCATTTCTCTCACTGTTTTCAAGGTTTCTCTTTGCCTATGGCTTTAACACCTTGATTAGGATGTGGTTAGGTGTGGCTCTCTTTGAATTTATCCTATTTGGAGTTCAATGAGCTCCTGGTTGTTCAGACTAAAGTTTTTCATCCATTTGGGAAATTTTTAGATATTATTTCTTCATATATTATTTCTACATCTTTCTCTTTTTCATCTCCTTCTGGGACTCACATTTTTGCATATGTTGGCATTCTAGATTGTGACCCAGAGGCCTCCAAGGTCTTGTTCATTTTTTTTCTGTTCTGTAGATTACATCTCCTAACCTATATTCAAATTGTTGTTCTTGCTTTTGCTAGGAAAAAAAAAGTCTGCTGTTGAATCACTCTACTAAATTTTTATCTCAGTTAGTATATTTTTCAAGCCCAGAATTTCTGTTTGCAGTATACACACACACACACACACACACACACACACACACATATATACATATAGTTCTCTCTTCGTTGACATTCTGTTTGGTAGGGAATCATTCTCATAATTTCTTTTGTCTCTGTAGGCATGATTTCCCTTAGTTCTTAAAATAGCAAATTTAAAGTCTTTGTAATAAGTCCAGTAGATGGGCTCGTCAGGGATACTTTCCATTGATTACTTCTTTTGTTGTATGTCAGCTCTACTTTCTCATTTCTTTGTATGCCTCATAATTTTTAGTTGAAACCTGGATATCTTAAATAATACGATATGGCAACTCTGGAAATCAGAATCTGCCCCTTCACTGGGGTTTTCTTTGTTGTTGCTATCGGTTTATTTAGTGACTTTCTTGAACTAATTCCTTAAGTCTGTAACCTTTGTCATATGGGATCTCTGAAATCTCTGCTTAGATAGCCAAGTGGTCAACTAATGATTAGACAGAATTTTCCTTAAATGCCTGGAACCAGTAAGTCTATCATTCTTTGCCAGGTATTCTTAGTATTTGTTGTGGGCAGGCCTGTAGGGAGGGAGTTTACAATTCTGCATTAGCTATCACTTCCTGCTTTCACATGGCCTCAAGGTCAGCCAGAAGTGAGAGATTAGGCATCCTTAGGTCTTTTCTGGGCATGTGCACAGTCCTACTCATTTTTCTAACCTACCAGATCCCCAAATATCTTGGAGGTTTTCAAAGACTTCTATGGATATATTACTTCCCATCTTTTCCTTGTAAGATTTTGGTCAGCTTCATGTTTGCTGCAACTGTTATCACCACCTTTAACAGCTGCAATACTGATTGTTTTAGATAAAAATGTCCAAAGACCCTAGGAAAAAGGTGTTTGCACTCAGTGAGTTCTTAGGTCAAATAATGACAAACTCTGTAAACTGGGGTTTCTAGGGAACTGCCAGATAGGTCAAATCATGACAATTTTCTGAGGATGGGGCTTTGGGGAAAGTCAAAACCATTTACTCTTTCTAGTAGCTGTTATACTGCTGTTTTTCATGACTACAGTAATTAAAATGTTGCTCATTTTCAAAGGTACTATGGAGCAGGGGAGTGGAGGATAAGAATAGGATGAGCTAAGATGCCACAAATTTCACTGCTATTACTAAGATTTTCTTGAATCAGTGTTCCTCAGATTGCTGCCTTTGGTTCACTTCCAGAGTAGATTTTGACATTTTTTGCTAGTTCTCATTGTGTTTATAGATGAGTAGGTTTTGGAGGTCCATACTTTGCCTTTTCTGTTGATATCACTTCTCTGCATGGTTCAGTTTTAATCCACATAGCTTCTTTATTTAGAGTGGTTGGGTCTGGGGTATCCACTTCCAAGATGGCTTCTTCACTTACTGGTCTGGCACTTCAGTGTACCAAGGGTTTTATCTGTTTCTTCACATACTTCACTTCTTTTCATACTCTGGAGCCTCTCCACATGGTTTGGCCTCCCCACAGCATGGTGACACTATCAGCTAGAAATATCTGGGGGCACTCACCTGAACCCTAGTGAACTTCCTACAGATACTTCCCTGTCCAAACCAGTGTTATGACTGGGCCTACCTTTGGCATTCTTATTATAATTAAAAGGTGACCTTCAGCAATAATCACTAGGAAACTCTGAAGAAAAAAAATAGCTTATTTTTTATAAGCCTTGTAGTGTAAAAGGCATGCCAGAGGGCACACCTGTAGAGAGGGAGAGAGGGAAGGAAGAGCAGGGATGGAGGAGGGCAGGGGAAAAAAGGAAGGGGAAGGAAGAGGGAGAGAGAGTGACTATGAATTTGAAGCTTTGGGAAGAGGAAAAACAAGTGGCCCAATGGTCAGTTATGGAAATCAACCTAGATCTCTAAAACAAAGGAGCCTCCAAGGGAAGGCAGCCTGGCTCTTTATCTAGTTTCATGGCCTACAATATGTTTATTTGAGATAGGTTTCACTGAAGTGCATGCCTCTTTGAAGTGGATGCCTCAGCAGTGAAAGATGAAGTGAGGCATTTGTATTACAAAACAAAGCCAATGGTCAGGGCTTACATTACAGGGTATCACAGTACTTTTATACCATGACTGATGACTTGCTTTCACAACACCAAGTCAAAAGCTGCTAACCTTTTTGAAGGAAATACAGTTTCCACCATACCTTATTGGTTAACGCAGTTAGTTACACACTAGCCCAGATCCATGAGACTCTAATTGAAATTAATGGAAAGAGTAGCAAATAATTTGTGGTACTCCACAAATCTGCCCCATATACATTGCTAATTTTAATTTTACAAAATTTTATGGAATACATATTATTGTTACCACTTTATAAAAGCTTAAACTGAAACTAAGTTAAAATATATAAAAAGTATGAAATAGTGATTCAAATCTATGTTATGTTATTTTAATTCGGATTTGTGTTCTCTAGTGATTATAGAATGGAGAAGCATTTTTCCAAAAACTTTTTTGCAGAACACAATACTTAAATTTTTTCTGAAAAAGAAAAGGGTTATGTAATCAAGTATTTCAAAAACCAAAACTGAAAACCAGCCTAGTTGAACTCCATTTTAGAGGCTCACAATGTCTATTTTCAGGGTCCCTCTCTCCACAAAATAACGATTGTGTAAGTAACATCTATTATATTCTCATGAAAAATTCATGGAACGCACTTTAGGAAAGGCTCAGTAGATGATTATTCTTAATATTTACTGAATTAGCTTTAAGGGTGGCAGTCATTAGCAAACATCCCTGAAGTTTTAAGACTTAAGAAAATTATGTTTCTAGGTATAAAGGTGAATTATATGTTTTAAAAAAGGAGGTGGAAAGGGCAGTGTTTATGCACATATTATTCATTTACCTAATAAGTAAGCTTAGCAGAACTCATTTATTGTGGAAAGGGATTGTGTTATATGGGTGACTGGGAACATAACACTTAGGTATATAGACTAGTAAGATGATAACTGCCACTTTTCAAATCCTGGCTTCTTTGAATAGAAGTATTAGCATTGGACAAATTTAAATTTCTGCCTCTTATTCCTCGGTGTAATATGGGGATAAAAATAATATTCACTTCATAGAATATTTTAGGGTGAAAAGCAGAAATCCTATAATACTCTGGGCACACTGTAGGTAGTCATTAAGTTTATATGAGAGTGGTAATTACAAATTTGGGATATTCAAAAGTCTAACAGTCTATTATGTTTACAATACAATTAGCATGACACAATAAAGTCAATAAACTAAAGCCAGGACAATTTTTAAGGCAGATTTCAACAAGCATACAGAGAGAAAGGCAAATTAGTTTATTCAATGGCCTCACACATTTCAAGATACATTTCATAGATCAAGAGTTGCTTACTCTGGGTGTTTATAAGAATAAATTGAAGACTTGAAATTAGAAAACAGAAATGACTTTTTTCACATTTAGAATAGCCATGTAAGTCTCAGGCTATGCTCAAACTAACCAAGTATTTTAAAAAATCCAATAAATACCAAATTTATTCATGCCTAAAATATATTACTAAATGAAAGGGATCAGCTGCAAACTAATATGTACATGACACTATTTTTATTAGAAAATAAAAGATGCATATAGTAAAAATGTGGAGAAATATGGATCAAACTATTCAAAGTTCTGTATCTTTGAGGAGAATAATGTGGAATTGCATGAAATTACCTTTGCTAATATTTCTAAAGTATTTATATTTTTAATAATTATGTAGATACTTTTAGAATTTCAGAAAACATTTATTTTAAAAATTGACATTTGTTCAAATAACGACTTAGAAAAAATTAAAACCCAATTGCATGAATTCAAATATTAACTAGCTGCACCCTCCAAATGTCCAAATAACTTCCCCTCTGGTTAAATCCAAATGTCTTTTCCAATACTCTGAGAATAAAAACATAGTGTTGATGTGTGATTATTAAAGATGAAATTTAAAATGTCATCTTTATTATTATATGCAATTGGAAACACAGAAACCCTAAAATAGCTAAATTTAAAAATATGTTAGTAAACATTTTGTGAGTCATATGAGGACCTACCTCTTAGGAATAATTAGTGTATAAAGTTTCTTTAGCTAGGCAGCATGGTTTAGTGCCTTCAAATAAAGATAATTCAAGAAACTGATGTCAATAATATTATTTTAAACATTAAGTTGAGAAGCTATGATATTTGCATATTTCCTACACACAAATGGTAATGGAGTAACAGAAAAAATAGAGACCTACTAAAACAATTGGCTGAGTTCTATCAAATTTATTTGAAAATGATCAGTTTGCCTCCAAAGATTAAAGGCTTATGAATTCATTGATTTAGCAATTTTGCCTCAATTAAATGAGGTTGAGATTTGCATGTCATTTTAATTCATGTCAGAAATGCTCATGATAATGAAAGTTAAAAAAAAAAATCCAGTGGTGAAATAATCTCAGGAACATCAAACACATTTATTGCTTACCATAAAAATATGACATCATATAAAATGTGGTGAATATATTAAAAGGGCATCTTATTTATTATAACAATTAAAATAGCAAAAGCTTAATAACTAATAATCCCTGAGAGAACTTTGTCTTCTAATAAATTTTGTGATAAAGATAATTTTGACAAGCATGTTCTCCATGAAATACCTACAATGGCAGCTATTTATTGTACTAAGTGATGGAAAATACATTTCCTTACATACAAATAGCTTAAATATGCATTCTGCAATCATCTTGAGAAATTTTAGCCAAGTTTAATTAAATGTTTCTAATTAAAATTGTGTAGATAAGAAGGAAATTAATGGCTTTGTTTGAACTATTTGTTTATTTCATCGTCAAGTGTACTGGATATAATTGCATGCCAAGAAGAAATCATCAAAATTATTCTTTACTCTGTTGATTTTCTGTTATATCAATTCATTTCAGAACCTTCATTTTTCCAGCTTTAAAGGAAAACAGAAACAGCTAAATATAAGACCTTGACCTAAGGGATTTTTTCCCCCAAAAAATTATTAGCTAGAGATAACATGTATTCAACAAAATAAAGGTTAAGCTTCAATTAAGCATTCTAAATATATTTAGTGAGATATTGAAAAACTCATAATGCTTCTATCTACACAACTCACCAAAAGCTTTGAATAAAGTAAATTATAACAGAAGCCAAAAGAGTGCTCAGATGGTTTACTGCATCATGTGGCTTTCCATAGTAAATTATGATTGCCCTTACATTATATATAGTTGTTTCTATGAAAAAAAAATGTATTCTAAAAATAAATAAATAAACCTGCTTCATACAAGCTGCCAACATTGCAGAAAGTCTTTGATGGAATAGCAGAATTTAAATCCACATAAGTACTTATTTTCTCCTCCCCAGATGTGAAGTTTCTTTCCAGAACCTAAAGCTTATGTGGAAATCAGCTCCTGGACTTGTTACATTTAAGTTCATCGTTGCAACTAGCATAGTAGAGGTTTATTCAGTGCCAGAAATGGGGGGGATTAATCTATGGCTTTAAAATCAGAACAAAAACTCAGCACTAAAATACAGACTGAGGAGGACAATTTTCCAAGGAGGAAGTAGAGATCATCCTGTGGTCCTGTAGGGAACCATTGTTTCTCTCTGCTTTTCTACTTCTGAGAAAGATTCATGACAATGGCTAGAGCTTAATTTTCTGATTCCTAACTGTGAGCTGTCTTGGCACATCTTTTTCCAACAAAATTCTTCTTTCTTGTCTGAAACAGATGTTGGGATTTCAGCTGCCAGTCACAGAGGAGTGTAGTGCAAGGGCTTCATTAACATACTAGTCTCTGAAACAGTGACTGAACCCTTAACTAATCCCTCTCCAGTTGCTTTGGGTCTATGTTTGTGCCACTCCCCAAATTGCACAACTCAGTAATTTTGCTAAGAATATCCAATAATTCCATGGGGAAAATGATCCAAAGAATTATTTGGCATCATATATCTGCTTACTCACTCTCTTATTCTGAGGAAGTTACTGTTATTAATGTTGTAGGTGTATGCAAATTAAGTTTAAAGAGGTTAAGTCACATACCTAAAATCCCATAAGTAATAATCAGGAGAGTCAGG
Source organism: Phoca vitulina (assembly GCF_004348235.1). Taxonomy (NCBI): domain Eukaryota; kingdom Metazoa; phylum Chordata; class Mammalia; order Carnivora; family Phocidae; genus Phoca; species Phoca vitulina. Next base: position 32,178,601 of record NW_022589716.1, on the reverse strand, counting down.
AATTCTAACCCTGGTCAGTCTTATTTTAATAACTGTGCTTTCACCAGTATATTTCATCGCCATAATTAAAAGTTTTTCATGTTTATGTGTATGTGTGTGCATATGAGAAAGAGAGAGAGAGAAAAGGAGAGAAAGAGAGAGAAAAATTTTTTTCCTTTTCCTAATATTTGGATTTTCTTTACTTTTTATAACTACATCTGGATATCTTTATAATTTATGGAATTTAAATTTTGGAAAATGTGTTTATACCTGGAATCCTTGAATCATTAGCTTTCAAAGATACACATCTATTTAGATGTGGCAGTTAGTACTCTAACATGTTGTGGTGGATTTATTTTGTGTCAGTTTAGTCAACCTGGGACAATGTTTTCCAGATTTCTGTCCCTTATATGTATAGTATCTGATTAGTATGAAACAAAGGAGACGTTTTACATGAGATTTGAAAGGCAAAAGTTGAGGCATATGTGTGTATGTGTTTATTACCAGACTTTATTTTTTAGAAGAGTTTTACATTCACAGTGAAACTGAGTGGAAGGTCCAGAGATTGGCTAAAATCCCCTGTCCCCACATATGCATGTGTGAATCTCCTTCCCTACTATCAACATCCTGCACCAGGAATGTTACATTTGTTAAAATTGATGACTCCACATGGATTCTTCATTATCATCCATAGTTCACAGTTAACATCAGGGTTCACTCTTAGAGTTGTGCATCTATGGATTTGGACAAATGCCTAATGACATGTATACACCATTATAGCATCATACAGAAAAAATTCACTGCCCTAAAAATCCTCTGTGTTTCATTTATTCATCCTTCCGCTCCCACGAACACTTGACAACCACTGATCTTTTTACTGTCTCCATAATTTTGTTGCCATATGTTTTTTCCTACACAGAAGTTTGGTGCAGGGCATTTGGAACTGTTGTAGCTCTCACAGGCTGTTGCATCTCTTCTATCTTATTTCTTTGGCATTGGGCAGAAGTAGGATTCAAGTTCCTTCAGCGTGTGCATTATTGCCTCCTTCAGCTTCTCTGACTCTTGGGCCAGGTTTGTGTTTAGATCTGAGAGGAAGGGCACCAAGTTTCTCCTACAGGGCATTCCCCTCATGAAATCTGGAGGCTTGGAGGTGGTGAGAGCCTTATGTTCGTTCTAGTCATTCCTCACAGGTTCCTGTTTGTCCATGCCTTTCCTACATCATGTCCATCTTTCCCCCTCAACTGCCTGCCTTGTGGATTTCAGATTCCAGCATCAAACATAGAGGCAGCATTTTTTTTAAATTATGTTATGTTAGTCACCATACAGTACATCATTAGTTTTTGATGTAGTGTTCCATGATTCATTGTTTGCATATAACACCCAGTGCTCCATGCAGAACATGCCCTCCTTAATACCCATTACCGGGATAACCCATTCCCTCACCCCCCTCCCCTCTAAAACCCTCAGTTTGTTTTTCAGAGTCCATAGTCTTTCATGGTTCATCTCCCCCTCCAATTTCCCCCCCTTCTCCCTTCCTTCTCCTAATGTCCTCCATGCTATTCCTTATGTTCCACAAATAACTGAAACCATATGATAATTGTCTTTCTCTGCTTGACTTATTTCACTTAGCATAATCTCCTCCAGCCCCATCCATGTTGATGCAAAAGTTGGGTATTCATCCTTTCTGATGGCTGAATAATATTCCATTGTATATATGGACCACATCTTCTTTATCCATTCATCTGTTGAAGGGCATCTTGGCTCTTTCCACAATTTGGCTATTGTGGACATTGTTGCTATGAACATTGGGGTGCATAGGGCCCTTCTTTTCACTACATCTTTATCTTTGGGTTAAATACCACTTTGGAAAACAGTGTGGAGGTTCCTCAAAAAATTAGAAATAGAGCTACCCTATGACACAGCAATTGCACTATTGGGTATTTACCCCAAAGATAGAGGCAGCAGTTTTGCATAGAATGTTAACCAGCTCTCACAACTGCATAGCATAAGGTCAAATCCATACAACATATCTCCTACTAGATGGGGCGGGGAGAGAGAGTGAGCACAAGCATACCTATAAGAGAGAATAAACTGTCCCACAGTGATTCCACTTCTCTGTTCCCTGTTTGATACAATGTCTATTCATCTCTCCATTCCTCATTCTCACCTGATTGGTTTTATCACTATTTTGTTTCCTCCATACATGTAATAGATCATTTTCTATTTGGTTTCTTCCTCTCAGGGAATTCAATTTTTTACATGTTATCTCTCTTCTATCTTCTACTTCTGTTATTTTTTTCCACAACATTGTAAGCATGTCTTTCCTTCAACTTCATATCAGTTTTCTGAAACTGACATTATTGATCCTTGCTCTGGGTTGGAGAGTGCCTTCCATTTTTTTCTTTCAATGTGATTTGTGCTTTCATTGTCTAACTCTTCCATTGCTTCACTAATCCCTTTCAGTTTACTTTTTATGTTCTAATTCTGTTGTGTCTTTTTCTCTTCTTTAAATTCATTGAAACTTTGAAATTCTAATTTTCATTATTTTTCAGATATTTTAAGTTAAACTTATTCATTATTTATTCATAACTCTCAATTTGTTTTTATTTTTTTTAAAGATTTTATATATTTATTTGAGAGAGAGAGTGAGAGAGAGCATGAGCAGGGAGGGAGCAGCAGAGGGAGAAGGAGACTCCCCACTGAGCAGGAATCCTGACATGAGGCTCGACACGGGACTTGATCCCAGGACCCCAGGATCATGACCTGAGCAGAAGCTTCCCCGACTGAGCCACCCAGTCGCCCCTCATAACTCTCAATTTAAATCTGCTTTGCTACACAGCTTTCATAATTCAAATTGTTTTTCTTCCTTCTATTTTCCACATCTTTTATTTCTTGTGTAGAAATTTACATAGGTTCTTTGCATTTGTTGTTGTGCTTACTCATTTTTAAATGAGAGTACTTTTTGTTCTGGACCAGATAATTTTTAGAGAATAGTGTCAGGGAGTAGGTGGGAGTGTGAGGTAGATCAGCATCTTGGGAATTAATCTGTTGTTTTAGAATACATTTTCAGGAAAAATCTGCTCAATCTCTATTCTGGCTTTGCTCAGAATGAAACCTCATTTGTTAAAGGTCCCTCTTGTTTAGATTGATTGCTATCCACTTTTTAAAAATTATTTTTTCAAGATTTTTTTTTTTTTTTTGAAGTAACCTCTATGTCCAACATGGGGCTTGAACTCATGACCTCGAGATCAAGAGCCACATGCTCTACTGACTGAACCAGCCAGGCATCCCAATTGCCATCCACTTTTAATGATACTCTGCCACACTGACATTCTGATTCCTGCTGTGACACCTTATCTGTATGCTTCCTCACTTGGCCCCTGACACTCACATACTATGGTGTTTGAGGGTAGGAGTTGAGTTAGGAAGGCTCTATCAAGATAATTAGTAGTTTGATGTTCAATAAAAGGAATTTCTTTTCCTCCTGAAGATAATAAGATAGTTTTGGAGAACTCTAAAATATTCATAAACAAAATTCTGGTCTTTTCCCTTGTCCAGTTTTTAATTTTCAAAGGTTTTTTAGCCCTCTCTTGATTGTGTATTATTTCTATTTTATGAAAAAAATCTCACTTTGTTTTCTTTTCTTTCTCCTTTTTATTATTAGTTGGTTTAAAAGATGAAAGCTAGACAGAGACTCTTTACTTAGAAATTTTGACTAAAGCTCATGCTATTTTTAACCATAAAATAGAAATAATTAACATGACCAACTGTTGACTGTTTCCTGTCCTTACTATACTTACTCACTAGTAGTCACTTAAGTCCTTCAACCAGCAGTTTCTGTGCCATTGAATCCAATTAAAATGAAAACTGATAAAAAAAAAAAAAATTAGGAGTTCAAGCTAACAAGAAATTAAGCTCCTAAATCAAAGTCTATGATATGCCTGGAGATGAACTACTTGTCGTATCTAGAGCCTCTCTTCATATTTCTGATTGTGGGCTAGGATCCTGCTTTCATACAACCCAAACACATGGCTGGTAAACTTGTCTATCACAGAGTGTTTAATGGAAACCTGAAACAAATGAAGATGTTGCCCATGGCTTGAAGAGTATCACCAATATCTGGAATCTTGTTGATATGTCTTACGAATCTCATCATTATGCCTTGGAGAGTTATACCAGTTCAAATGGGACAGAAGTTTGCCAATCAAAAATTGTGACTTAGTCTGCTTGTCAACATCACTGGAAAGACCAATTCTAAAACCAAGTTGTATCTCTCACTTCTGGCCTATCACTCCCTTTCCTCACCAGCTATTTTCTGAGGTTCTTGGAATATCCTGAATTAAATCTCAGCAAGCTATATCTACCCTATTGTAATTGGGGGGGGGGGGGTCAAAATCAGAGTTATAATATCATATAATAGACACCCGGTAGAGAGCAAATTCCCTACTGCAAAAGTGTTACTTCTGATAAGAAGAAAAATGAAAGTGATGAGTCCAGTCTGGTATCATTCTGTGTAAGTTGGGAGTTCAGCTATATCATTTCTCATGAAAAGCTAAGTTGTTTTAAGTCAGTTCCTCTACAGTGCTACTGACTGACCCCGGCACTTGTAACTCCATTCTTGCAATTGCTTATTCTTTTTTTTTTTTTCCCCTAGATATAAGGAAAAGGTGAGAGAGGACTATAAGCAGTGAATCTCTTTTTTTCATAAAAACATTTGAATAGTATTATACTGTTTGTATACACATACATACAGTATACTATTTAGTCTGATTTAACAGAGACTGCCTAGAGCTGCCATGGATTACCCATCCATGATAAACCTTGTAAGAAGCTCAGAGAGAATTTCCATTAGCTTATTTAAAGTATAATTACTTCAGTGAGAAAGAATGTTGTGACAATATGCATCCTTGTCCATTATTAGGAAATTTTAATAATTATTATTGGCTAGGATTAGTGATAAAATCCTGATTCTGGCATATGTTATCATGTGAGTTTGCCAAATTCATTTAATTTCTCATCCCTAGTTTCTTTCATGTTAAAAAAAAAAAGGCATTCTTGACTCAAGGGTCATATCAATGGTTAAAGAAGATGCTTTGATTAAAAAATAACCACGTATCATTAAAAAGTATAAGTCAACACCTGGAGAAAGTCAGAAAGTCTTCAAACAGGAGGTGCCATCTGAACCAGATCTTGAAGGATGAACACAATTTATGCAGATGTAGAGGTGTGGAAAGGGGATTCCAGGCAGATAGAACAGTCTATGCAAAGGCACAAAGGAGTGATAAGGATGGGTAAAGGGAAAATTTAAACAGCTGGGTGTGAATTAGACTGGAGGGTATATTCAGAAGGAATGAGGGAGTTAGAAATCAGATAAGTAGAGAGTCAGAATGTTGCTTATCTCAAGCCTATGCTTTTAGGCTATTTTTACAAATTGTGTTCAAATGTTATTATCTTTTTAATTAATTAGTTTTATATTGAGTTATCTGTAATTCCAATCTGGTGATTTGTGTGTGTGTTTGTTCTACAACTAGTACTTTTGTTTGGTATAATTTAAAGATGTAAAAGGAGTGCTGTAGCATAGTAGCTATAGGCAGCATAGAGTTGGATCTTGCTTGCTTCTTTTTAAATACAATTTGACAATCATTGCTTTTAATTTGGAGTTTCATTCATTTATATTTACTATGATTACTGACAAGCTTTGGTTTCAATATACTATATCTTGCTTTTTTTTTCTATGTGATATCTGCTTTTAAGTCACTTTTTTTTCTCTTTTATTGCTTTCTTTTATATTAAGTATAGTTTTTATAATTCCATTTTATTTATTTTGATGGATTAGCAACACCTTGCTTTGGAGATTACAGCATAAATTTGTATTATAATAAGTCTATGTTTAAGTACTATTATGCCACTTCAGCATATTATTTTAAAAATACAATGGATATATTAAAGAACTTATAAAACTCAACACCCAAAAAATGGTAAAAGGCATGAACAGACATTTTTCCAAAGACAACATACTGATTGTCAACAGACAAATGAAAAGGTGCTCAACATCACTTGTGATCAGGGAAATGCAAATCAAAACTATCATGAGATATCACCTCACACTTGTCAGAATGGCTAAAATCAACAACACAAGAAACAACAGGAATTGGTGAGGATGTGGAGAAAAAGGAACCCTTGTGCATTGTTGGTAGGAATGCAAACTGGTGTAGCCATTCTGGTAAATAGTATGGATGTTCCTCAAAAAGGTAAAAACAGAACTATCCTATGATCCAGTAATTGCACTATTGGGTATTTACTCAAAGAATGAAAAAAAACACTAATTCAAAGGGATACATGCACCCCAATGTTTATAGCAGCATTATTTACAATAGCCAAGAATGGAAAAATATATATACATAGTGCAATATTATTCAGCCATAAAAAAAAATGATACCTTGCCATTTGCAATGTTATGGGTGGAGCTAAACAGTACTATGCTAACCAAAATAAGTCAGTCAGAGAAAGACAAATACTGTATGATTTCACTCATATGTGGAATTTAAGAAACAAAACAAATGAGCAAAGAGAAAAAAATTAAAAAAGAGAGGCAAACCAAGAAACAGACTCTTAACTATTGAGAACAAACTGATGGTTATCTGAGGGAGGGTGGGTGGGGAGATGGGTTAAACAGGTGATAGGGATTAAGGAGTATACTTGTGATGAGCACTGTGTGATGTATGGAATTGTGGAATCACTATATTGTACACCTGAAATTAATATAACACTGCATATTAACTAATTGGAATAATAATAATAAAAAACATACAGTGGTATACTTTCTTTACCACTCTCTGTGCTATTGTTTACATATTTTACTTCCACATGTTATAAACCACACTCTATATATTGTTACTATTTTTGCTTTAAACAGTTATCTGTTTAATAGCCTTTAAAAAATAGGAAAAAATATAATACATTTACATACAAATTTCCCATTTCCATTGATTTTCATTTCTCTGTGATGATCTAGATTTCTATATGGCATCATTTCCCTTCTGCCTCTAGGATTTACTTTAACAGTTTTTTTAACGCATGTGTGCTAGTGATAAATGCTTTCCTCATATTTATTCCCGAGGAGTCTTTGTTCCATCTTCATTATTGAAAGGTATTCCTGCTCTGTATAGAATTCTAGGTTGACGGACTTTTCTTTCAGTACTTAGAAGATGTTGCTCCACTGTCTTCTGGCTTGTTTTGTTTCTTCTGAGAGCTCTTCTGCCATTCTTATCTTTGCTTCTCTTTATGTAGTGTGTATTTTTTTTCTCAGACTGCTAATTAGATGTTCTCTTTATCACTGTCTTCCAGCAACTTGATTCTGATGTGCATTGGTGTACTTCTCTTTATATATCATGTCCTTGGGTTTTGTTTTGATTCTTAGATCTGTTTTAGTTTTTAACAAATGTTAAAAATTTCAACCACTGATATATATTTTTCTTCTGTTGCTCTTTCTCCCCATTCTTCTTCATGACCACAATTACACATACCTTAAGCTGCTTAAAGTTCTCCCAAGATCAATGATGGCATGTTTCTATACTTTTTAGCTTTTTCTCTTTTTCATTTGTAAGTAGTGGATGCTCCTACACCTACATTTCACCAATCTATTAATCTCTCACTGACATCCTTGGACTTCCAGCTCCATTTCCTCAACTCAGGGTGTCCACCAGACTCTGTCTTAGTTTCCTCCTCCTCTATTGCTAGGTACACACACTCTCCATATAGTCAACTGTTGCAATTTGGAACTCACTTCACTTGTTCACTCTGTCAGGTGTTGCTGATCTGCACTGAATAATGTTCAAATGCAGAAAAAGTTGTTTCACATTTTGTCCAGTTTCCTAGTTGTTTTTAGGAGAAGGATAAATACCTTAGCTGGAAGTAGAAGTATTATTTTAAACCCATTTAAAATACACAAATTGGTTGACAGTATATGGATAGAAAAATAGATATCATGCCTACATTAATTAATACAAAACTGGAGGACTTATATTGATATCACACCAAATAGATTTCAGAACAAAAATGTTACCTGGGATAAAGAGGGTTATTGGATTATGATGAAAAATCAATTCAATAAGATGATATAACAATCCAAATATTTATTTATTTGGGTTGGAAACAACCAAAATTTCCATCAACAGTAAATGGATAAACAAACCGTGGTATGGGATATTTACTCAGCAACAAATATGAATGAACTATTGATACATGCAACAGCATGGATGGATTTCAAAATAATTATGTTGAGTGTAAAAAGCCAGGTCAATAAACCCTACACATTCTATGATCCCATTTACAGGAAATTCTAGAAATGAAAACTAATCTTTAGTGACAAAAACATACAGTGTTTGTCTGATGATGTGTGTGGGGGGGGCAAAGGAGAGGGAGTGACAAAGTGGCAGTGGGGGGAGCATAACTGTTATGTTCATTAGCTTAACTCTAGTGATGATTTATGTCTGTATACAAATATCAAAACCTGGCACATTGTACAATTCGCATATGCAACCATTATTAATCACAACTCAATAAATCTGACCAAAAATTTAAAACATATATGTGAATAGCTTCAGAATGTCACACCTCTTTGTATTCCCCCATCTCAGATCCCTATCTGTAATGCTAATAATTCAGACTCATTGTGAGGAAACACTTCACTTGCTCATTCAACAAATATTTATTGGTTCCTGCAATGTACCAGTCCCCACTACAAGGTCTCTAGACTCATGAAGATTACATTTTGTTGGGAAAGAAAGACAAAAGCAAGTAAAAATAAAAATACTTGAAATGAATGACATATGCAGTACAATAATAGAGAATAACAGAGATCTATATTAGAATGATCAGGAGGAGACTTCTCTGACTCTTTACTCCTCTGAGGAGATGATATTGAAGTTGAGCTCTGATGTTTGAGGAATCATGCACACAAAGATAATGGAAAACAAAAGTCCAGGTACCAGGCTAGAAAGTATTAAGGCTTGCAAGGAGAATAAGCTAGGCTTTTTTTTTTTTTTTTTTCAAAAATGAGAGAAGGTCATTGTGACTCTAACTCTAGCAGCAACACCTACAAGATACTGATTCTATGCTAATTATTTCACTGTAATTTTGCAGACTAGGCCCTCTTCTCAGGGCCATCCTAAGTGTCTTCGGCAACCATTTATAATGTTGTCCAAAGCATACATTCCAAACTTAAGAAAAAGTCACTGTGAAAAACTAGAAAAAAAAAGGATCCCAGATCTTTGAAATATTAATAAAGCCACATATGTTGGAAGAGAAAAAAATCTTGTTTTTATATCATTTTTGCTATACCTGGTGTATAATCTTAATTTAAAATGAGAACAAAGATTATTTAATTAAACCAAAGTTCCTCTGGGATTAATTCCACTCTTAAATTTCTGTAGGGCATCAGAGCCAACCCCAGAGGGGATGGTAGGAAGGAAGGAAAGAAGAAAGGAGAAGAAACATCAAGGATAGGATTAAAGGAATAAATTTACTTTGAAATACATCTTTCAGTATTGCCCATAGTACCTTACCATTACATTTCCAAGAAGTGCTAGTAGGTGACAATGGTGCAAAAACAGCAGCCTATCTATACTCCTTATCAACAGGAAGGAAGCATCAGGAATAGTAAGGATATCAGCACTTGTGTTCCCACTAGAATAATCATATATTCTTCACTTGTGGATGTGCTCTATGAAAGATGAGGATGCTAAAACTGTTCGCCAATATTGTAAGGTACAATACAAGGATGCCAGGTGGGTGTTAACTGGTGTAAAGCAATCAATAAAGTCTAAAGGTTGCCTTCAAGGAACTGAAGTAATGATTATAAATATATGTCCCAGCTGCCAGGAAGCAGGATCTGCTAGACCAGCAGGATTGGCTTCCAGAGCAATGCAAAGATTAATAAAACTGAGAAACATTCCTGCAGAGGAATTAAACTACAAGATGAGTAATTTCTAAAAAGTTCCTAGATGTCCCTTCATTTGGTAAAACTTGATCTTAAATATTGTCCAAATCCAAAGATAGTAAACTGTGGTGAGTAGGCAATTATCGAAAGAGAAATCTCTAAAACAGCCATCTGTGTTGTCTTGCTTTGAAGTTTCTCTTAAGGACTAGTGCCATAAGATCCTCTGTTCCTGTTAGCTCAGTAGGGATAGCAGTTTGGAATTAACCAGTTAATTTGGACTGACCCATTACTCAATGGGTCAACAGGCCAATGATCCCCAATCCAGAGTGGCTAAATGGAGAGCATGGGCTGGTATGATTCAAATGACTCCTACTTTAGGCAAAAGTAGAACTTCCAGCACAACACATGCCACAAAATAAAGAAGAACCAGTTGGAGTTTCCCACAGTTATTAAAATAAGCATAGATGAGGATGACAATGAGAAAGAACCATACAGAAGCCAGATAGTTCTACATCCATCATTGAATCTTGGACAAGCCACATCAAATCACACATGCTTGTTTCACCTTTAAAATGAGGCCACATTTTCCTACTTTACAGTTATATTGTAAGGATTAAATAAGATAAATAATATAAAAGGACATTGTAAATTGTAAAGCCCACACAGATGTTAGCAATTGCTATGGTAATACATCCGGGATGGAACAGTGTTCTGTTTGCCATCACATTACTGTGAGGAAAGGTTCTGGTTCAAAATACATTTGGATGGCGACATAGTTTAAGTCTACCAGTACAGTGGCAGAAAAACAACAGCTGGCTGTCTCTATTAGTCTCTTTCGCTGTTTTCTTCAGTACTGATTTCTATCACAGATAATATAGCCCCTAATTATCAAACAGCATGTGGCTTAGAAGGGCTCAGTGGTTCGTGGAATAAAAAACCTTCCTAAAGACTCACCATGGTCATAAGCTCAAATGGATCCAGAGGGGCTTGTCAAGAGGCAATACATGCTTTAATAACTTTTTAATTTGCTTTTTTTTCTCAAAAGAACTGGATTCTTGTGTCTCATTGAGCAAATAAGACTTTGAAAGGAAATGTGGCCACACACACAAAAATGCTTATTAAGAGAAAAAGAAAAAAAAAAGGAGAGAGATAAACCTGTTAGGGTGAGCTATATGTGTTTAACATGGCAAGAAAACTTAGACTGAGCCCCTGGGATTGAGACCTAAAAGAGATCACGCTGTGGGCAATTATGCATTTTTATAGAATTGGAAACCTTATCAAAGCTTTAGCACTATAACATTTTTGAGGCTACACAAGATATTTTGCCTTAATCAGAATTCCTGTGATATTGGGAGATATAGGTGAGAATTGATAGAAAGGCTGGGTTAGTACCCAACATAACCCAGTATCTGATATTTGCCTCTGTATATTCTTTCCAGGAAATCTGTACTGCTAAATTCCAATCTCAATGAAAGAAAGCTTAGGTGGTTTTTATCTATAACATTTCACTCGTTTAAACACATTTTGAGCACCTGATGTGCCTAAGATCCTGGGTCTTTTATGCTTTGTTCAGGGGTTACAAAGACATGAATGCTTAAGTGACATCCCACAATAAAAGCTGATTTCTAACATAATTTCTACTGTTACCTTGTCTTGGGTGTACTGCTTCTCACATATTCTGGAGAATACTATGGACTATGAACCATGTATAGGATTAGCCCATAAGGATGTCATGGCCAAGCATAGCTATAGAATAAGTCAGAAAGTTACCAATCAACAAACATTCATATAAACATAACTTGCTGGAAGGAAGGTTGTCAAAGGGGAACCCATGAAAATACAGCATTGTTAAAAATCACCAGCATCTGGTTAATTATCCAAGAAAAGCCAAACCTCAAGGATACTATGAGATTAAAATCAGCATTACCCCTCTCTAGCGGTGTGCCTTGAGACAGAACAATGCTTCAAGCTTCAGTGTGTTTTTATTTAACATGGGGAGAACAACACCTTACTTAACTATGTAAACTACAATGTACATGTAAGTTATAAGTAATTTTAATATGAGATATAAAAGGCTAAACATATAAAGGTACAAGTAAAGTGATACTCTAGTCTAATATCAGTATGGATTTGTCTGGAGTGACAAGTAAAAAAAATACCTAGATAAAGGTGACTTTAAAATAAAGATTCACTCTTTCTATGTAATAGGAGTTCTGGGGGAAGGTGGCACCTGGATTGGTTGAGTGGCTTAATAATGGTAGGCCTCTGAATGGACATTTCTGAGATTGCCTCAAAAACCCCATGAGAGTGGCGAGTTGGCTAGAGAAAATCACAGTGTCTCAGTTCTACAACTGAAGAAGTAAGGAAGGGAAAGGGACTTTCCTTATGCATGTTAATATTACCATGGAAGAAATTCTTTCCTAGCAGACTTCTCATGATCTGTTGGCCAGAAGATGGTCACACAGGTAGATACCCTAGTAATAAAGAAAGCAAGGCCAGCATGTATCTGAAATATTCAGTGTCTTTAAAATGGCCCTATCCCCAAAAAACAAAGGTGGAATATCAGCTGTTGGCGGTGCTATCAAAGTTCAGAGACAGGAAGGAGGTACTCTCAAATCATCCAATTGTAGAGGCGAAGGCACAGATGGAAAGGAACCATAGAGGCAGGGTGGGGGTAGTAGTAATTTGAGTGTGTGTAATTTGAAGGGAAATAACAGAATGAGATTTTTGTTTTTTCTTTCACTTACCACTTGCTAATTCTTTTTATACATAGGAGGGTATAATTGTACCTATGGTCAGATCATGGAAGACCTTAAATTCAAGGTGAAGGAATTGAAATGATTGTGTTGTAAATGTAGCATTTAAAGTTTTAAAATATGGAGAATCCTAAATACTAGGGCATAAATGTCAGTTGATTGATGCCAAGATGTATACAGCAATTAGTGACAGATTCATGACAAGACTCAAAGAAAAAAGGGGAAAGAAGGTTAGTCTGTATTTATAACCACTATTTTCTCTGAAGGGCTAAAATTCTCTAAACTTTCTCAGTGTGCTGACATACTAGACAGGACTGAGCCGTGGGGCACACATTGTGTAAATACGCTCTCCAATGCCTTAAGTTGTATTTCCCTTTCCTGTTGTTTTCTGGAAGACAGCTGGCTTCTCTGCATCCTATGGGCACCAAACTATACCTTTGGCTTCAGCACGCCATTTTGTATATTCATGAACTTTATCTCAGGAAGGACCAACAAAAGAGATACGTTGGTACAGATCTATCCAGACTACCAGAAAAATTCAAAAGATCTTGACTACACTGATGATAGAGTATAATTTTTATAATATAAATGTTGTGAGTTCAGACACCTCATTTGTCTTGGGCCCTGCTATATCTCTAGGCTCTAAAAGGCAAATAGCACATAGTAGGAAGCCAGCCAGTGAATGATAAATATATTACTAAGAGATCTATTTACTAGTTATTAGTTTCCAACTGTGATATTTTAAAGGATAGAGAACTGCACTGAACAATGACCTCAAAATGAGCCATTGTCTGGGAATTTGGAGGAATGTGTCCTTTTCCTAGCTCCAAAATGAATTCTTTGTGAACTTGGACCCACAACTTAACTTCCCTGGACCTCAAAATCCTCATCTATAAAATAAGGAGTTTTGACCAATGATTTCTGTATTAGCTTAATTTCATCAAACAGGTAAAATTTATAAGGACATAAAGAAGTCTCATAAAACTCAAGGGCAGAATTTCAGCAGGGCTTCTGAAAGCAACTAAACCAAGGGTTGGGAAACTCAGCAAATAGTCTCTTTTTTTTGAATATTTGTTTCCTTTCTCTCATATTTATTGATCTGCCCTATCTGCTTCCTGGTTCATAAGCCAGAAAGTCTGGTCATTCACAGATTCTGAACATAATAAGATGCAAGCACGTACAAAAATGGATTTATTCACTGAGCCCAAATTCAGAAAATGTTTAGGAAAGAGATTATCAACACATCTAACTTGAATTAATTATCCATATGAGTATCAGAAATGAGGGCTCAGAAGATGGATGATATATTGTGCGAAATGGCAGGTTGGACTCCACTTGTGCTCAGGTATGCACAATCACCAAGGAGGCAGGGTTTTTTTTTTTTTTTCAAAGATTTTATTTATTTATTTGAGAGAGAGAGAGCACATGAGGGGGGGGAGGGTCAGAGGGAGAAGCAGACTCCCCGCTGAGCAGGAAGCCCGATGCGGGACTCGATCCCGGGACTCCAGGATCATGACCTGAGGAGGCAGGGTTGTTAAGAGCTAATACTTGAACACACTAACGTCTCCTAACCCAAGTAGCTAAAACTGCAGGATAGACTTCTTCTGTCCAACCTGTATCAGCTGTCCGTGTAATGCTGTTCTGAGCACCACAGAAAACTGAAAGGAAAAACATGTAACAATTAAGAATTTATAACCTCAAGTTATAACAGTGTAAGCACAGAGATTATTATACTCTTGATTATCAAGTAAATGAGCCATTGCATTAAATAATCCAAAATATCTGATGATACACAGATGATACATATTTGTCTTGGGGAATGCATTAATTTTTTTTTTTTTTTTTTAGAAAACAGATTTAGCCTTCTAAGTGTTTGTTCAGGCTAATATTAAAATTAGTCTGCATTCCCTAAGCACATATCAATTGCTGGAACAGAGAGTGAGATCAGATGTATGCTGGGAGGCAAAAAGAAATCAGTCTGAGATTAACCAGTTCTGAATAATTCATACATGAGTAATTGAGAAATGATTGACAACTGGCAATTGACTGACAAATAACCTTTGCAGGTATTTATAAAACTTCTGTTTTAAGCACGAGATATATTTGAAATGGTGAAGTACATGGTGACATTTTCCCCATTTATCACCCATTGTATTTCTCAGGGTTTTCCAGAGAAAGAGAACTGATAGGAGAGGATCTCTCTTTCTCTCTCTTTCTCACTCTCTTTTTTGTCTCTCTCTGTCTCTGTCTCCATCTGTCTGTCTGTCTGTCTCTATATATTTAAAAATAGATGTAGAGACACAGAGAGAGATTTATTATGAGAAATTGGCTCGTGTGATTATGGAGCTAGGAAGTCCCATGATCTGCCATCTATGAGATGAAGACCCAGGAAGGCCATGGTGTAATTCAGTCCAAGTTTGAAGGCCTGAGAACCAAGGGAGCCCATGGTGTAAATACCAGTCTCAGGGTAAGAAATGATGAGATGAGATGCCCCAGCTCATGTAGTGACGCATGGAAAAAGGGGGCTAATTCTTCTTTCTTCTGCCTTTTGTTCTCTTCAGGCCCTCAGTGGGTTGAAAGATGCCCACCCACACTGGAAAGGACAATCTAATTTACTGAGTTAAACGTTAATCTCATCTGGAAATACCGTCAAAGCACACCCAGAAATAATGTTTAATCTGGGCATCCCATGGTCAATCAAGTTAACATATAAAGAAACCATCACACCTATGGTCCCGGTCTTCTAACATAAATTAAAAGAGGTTGAATAATTGTCTGGTGTGCTCAGAAGTGTAGGGCACTTGACAAACTTTAAGCCTTATATGACTTGGTTTTGTTTTATGTAGTGGAAGTATTTCAATAGGATTGTAAAGTCATTTTAGAGACTGTGTGAGTTTACTAGGGCTGCCATAACAAAGTAGCACAACCTGGGTGGCTTAAACAACTGAAATTTACAGTCTGGAGGCCAGACATCCTGAAATCAAGGTGTGGGCTAGGATAGTCCCTTCTGACCACTGTGAGAAAATCTGTACTGTGACTCTCTCCTTGGCTTGTCAATGGCCTTCTTCTCCTTGTGTCTTCTAACATCTTCCCTTTATGTGTTTCTCTATTTCCAAATTTCCTCTTTTTATAGGGACACCAGTCATATTGGATTAGGTCCTATCCTAATGACTTCATTTTAATGTGATTGTTTATTTTTTCTTTTTAAAATATTTTATTTATTTATTCATGAGAGACAGAGAGAGAGAGAGAGAGGCAGAGGGAGAAGAGGGACTCGATCCCAGGACCCTGGGATCATGACCTGAGCTGAAGGCAGACGTTTAACTGACTGAGCCACCCAGGCACCCTATGTAATTGTTTCTTTAACAATCTCCAAATAAGATCACATTTGGAAGTACTAGAGTTGGGACCCCAATATATCTTGTTTGGAGGGACACAAATAAATTTAGGGGAAATTAATGAATCAAAATCAAAACAAATAATAAAGCAAAACAAATATCCACACAAAGTATGTAGTCCAATGAAAAATACTACCAAATATCAACCCCATGTGCAGCACGTAGGTAATGTAGGGCATATATATATATATTATTATGTTTCAACTCTGCCCTCAAAGAGTTTATGTATGTGAAAAGTAAAGCAATAAGGCTTAATTTTTAAGACAAAGGAATTTTTAAAAATGGGACAGGGAAGTTCATGTATAATAGACTAATTAAATATGCAGCAGTGGCTGCCAGAGTTCAAAAAAAGAGAAATACCCTGTTGATTGGGTGGTGAGATGTTCAGATGCTTTCCAGTAGGTTACAGGCTTTGGCTATAGAAGTCTAAAATCTATAAAAAATATTATCCAGCTGTCCAGTGATTGATGCCGCTGCTATACTGACCCGTTGAGTTTGCTTGCTGATGTCCCACAAGTGCTGTGTTCTCACTTTATTTCTTTGCCTTTGCTCCTATCTTTTTAGATTAAGATGTGCTTTTCCATCTCCTCTCATCTCTTCCTCTTTCCATTTTCTTCATCTTCAAATTCAAACTCATTCTTTAAATTTAAACTTATAAAGCTCTAACTGATTTCCTCTTCACCTATTTTGTGATATGTTGCCCTACATCTATATCACCACATACACCTCCCATCAGACTAATCCAATTATTAGACGATATAATATGATACTATACTAAATAATGAATTATAAATAAGGAGTACTCAATGTTAATTGCCTTAAAGTTAAGGATATTTTACTTGTATCTCCAAAGCCTAGCATCCTATTGGGGAAATGATTCTAAAACATAATTCTTAAATATTCTGCATGGGAAACTGGAGGAGCAAAAGTCCCTTCAATTCACAGATTAAAATTCCACTTTTGATGTCTTGGAGTGGGCCTGGAATTGTCTACATATTGGCTAGATGAATCAAAGCTCTTTAGCTGCTATTGGCTTGAGAGAGCTCAAATGACCCAAACTCAAAAGTCCTGGTTACTAATCCCAAACCTATGCACATGCACAAGAATGTCTGCTCTGAGGGAAAGAGATAAACTGGTTTGTTTTGTGACAATCACTGTTTGCACTTTTCAAGAATAAAGAAGAGAATCTTTGAAAAATTAAAATTTCCCAATGAGAACATCATATGCCTTATCTAGAATCAGATATGTAGCTTGAAATATATTGAGCAAAGACTTCAGAAAAGGAAAATAAATTTAGCTTATTGTGATATGTTATGTGGATCTAATTCAACTCCCTTATTTCATAGATAGTGATAATAACTAACATTTAAGGGCCATTTTATATGCCAGGGAGCATGCTGAACACTTTCAATGGATGGAGAAAATGCTCAGATTTCATAAAGCTATTTGCAAGCATATGATTATATGCAAATGCAACTTTAAGAAATATTTTCCATTTAGATAGCACTATTTCTTGTATACCTGTTAATCACATATGTAAGAGATGTAATAAACCAGTTCAAAATGTTACCTCATTTTTATATATCATGAAATTCTATCAAGAGAGATTTTCCTGTGTTTTCCAAGGACCAGATGAAGTTTTCAGTAGAATAGGAAACCGAATATCAAAAAGCCTGTGGAAATGAAATATTTTTTTTTCTGATATGCAAGCTATAGCATTTGGAACTATATTATTTTTCAATATTAGCAACTATGGTTTGGAGGTAAAACAGATCAATACATTATAATTTCACTGTATATCACTGCTCTGATGTTTCTGTCCTATTAAATCACATAATCTATTCCTCTTTATACTTAGAATATGACACAATTAATTTCTCTAAATTGGGAGTTTTATGACTAGAGTATTTTAATGGTGAGACTGTAAAGAAAAGGGGATATTTACAATTTAACAGACTTGGTAATCTCAGTAAAGATAACCAAAAAGTACCAAAGAAAATCAGGTATGTTTCCAATGCAGATTTTTTTAAACAAACTAACTAGACCCATACTAAGGTATACACTGATAAAGATAAACTGAGGGACCAAGTCATCAGTAATTGATTGAATCTACAGTTATTCACCCATTCTGTCATCATCAGTTTAGACTACTTAATTTGGGCAGGAAAGTGTCCTGAATTATTTCACATAGTATAGACAGCCAAAGAGTAAAAAATATCTGCTGAATGCTTATTTAAGGAAAATATTTCCTTAGAAACAAGAAAATATCTGTCTTTAGAATTCTAAATATATTAATGTTATAGATGTTGCAGTGGTAAGGATAGGTTTTCCTTGATTTCAAATTATATAGTCAGACATTGTGAATTATTATAAAATAATTTTCTAATATTTTCCCCTTTCATAACTAGTTTAGGTATTAAATCAGAGCATACTAACACTCTCAATTCAACACCCAGTTCAACTTACCCTTAGAAAACATAGTGAACTTGAGTACCAAGTAAAGCCATCATTTGAATATTGAGCATCAGGATATTGATAGATTCATTATTTAGATCTCTTGACAGTGTGGAGTTATTATTGTATATGAAATTGAGAGCATTTCCTGGCCATGACATACAAGAAAACAACAACCAAAATGAGCTGAAGTGCTAACGGTAGCCCAGATACAGGTAAGGCCAAAGCTCACATGATTCCTGAAAAAGTATGTCATCATTAAAGGCAAGAGCATCATGGCTCAAGCACTTACACTTGGGTAAGTGACTTCACCTCTCTTGTTTTCTTGCCTGCAAAATGAGGAAATTCAAATGAATAAAACCAGATTGTCTCACAATTTGAGGAAATCCCTGAGAACAGTCAACCCAACTTGCAGCTAATATAGATCGACTGTGGATAACCATCATGGCTCAAGTTAAAGATAACCTATTACTTGCTTAACTGGCTTGTTTCATGAAGAGACAGTTCTAATAGGTATTAATAACACATTTGAACAAAGCACTGTAATTTATTTTTTTAAAAAGATTTTATTTATTTATTTGACAGAGAGAGACACAGCGAGAGAGGGAACACAAGCAGGGGGAGTGGGAAAGGGAGAAGTAGGCTTCCAGCTGAGCAGGGAGCCTGATGCGGGGCTCCATCCCAGGACCCTGGGATCATGACCTGAGCCGAAGGCAGATGTTTAATGACTGAGCCACCCAGGCGCCCCAAAACATTGCAATTTAAAAGATGCTTTCATCCATATTACTTTTGATATTCATCATTTGGATGGATAATCATTTGATATATTTTAATATAGACAACCTTTCAAATATAGGCTTGACAATCCAAGTGTCCATCCATAGATGAATGGATAAAGACACACACACACACACACACACACACACACACACACACACACACTGTGGTATATTACTCAGCCATAAAAAGAATGAAATGTTGCCATTTGCAACAACATAGATAGATTTACAAGTTATAATGCCAAGTGAAATAAGTCAGAGAAAGACAAATACCATATGATTTCACTCATATGTGGAATTTAGGAAACAAAACAAATGAACAAATTAAAAAGAGACAAAAAAAGAGACTCTTAGCTATAGAAAACAAACTGGTGATTATCACAGGAGAGGTGGATGGGGGGATGGGTGAAATAGATGAAGAGGATTAAGATTACACTTATCATGATGAGCACTGAGTAACATATAGAATTGTTGAATCACTATACTGTACACCTGAAACTAACCTAACATTGTACATTAATTATACTGGAATTAACTAATTAATTTTTTAAAATATGGGCTTGATTCACTGGAGGATCTCTTTAAGGAGCCATTTCCCTGCAACATGTAGATAATTGTTAATATGCTTACAAGTATTATTTAATGGAGAGATTGTGGTGGGGAAAGGAATTAGAAGGGAAATAATCTTAAGTGTAATTTAGAAAAAGCCACGGTTAATTATAAATACACAAGAAATTAAGAAGACCCCATTCTGAATGAGATATTTAAGAAAACATAAGGTAACATTGTAAGAGTAATGGTTTCACTTAGTCTAGGAAAACTTCATGGCATGGATTAATATTTTGGGGTATTTGAAATAGAAAATATCCTATGCAGTGGCCTGTCATTTTTATGAACTTTGCAATCTATCGTTAGACTTCAAAAAAAATTTGTCAGACATAGGGAACAAACTGAAAGAATCTTTCAGGTGTGATGAAGCTGGAAGGCTGCTGCCATCTTGCTTCTACCTGTTGCCATATACACAAGAGAGAAAACTCCATGATTTTCATGAATGACACCTCAACTTGGCAATCTTTTTCCTTCCCAGAAGGTAGTCCAAACAAATGTCATCCTCAGGGCGCCTGGGTGGCTCAGTTGGTTGAGCGACTGCCTTTGGCTCAGGTCATGATCCTGGAGTCCCTGGATCGAGTCCCGCATTGGGCTCCCTGCTCGGCAGGGAGTCTGCTTCTCCCTCTGACCCTAATCCCTCTCATGTGCTCTCTCTCATTCTCTCTCTCTCAAATAAATAAAATCTTAAAAAACAAAACAAAAAAAAACAAAAAACAAATGTAATCCTCACCCATTTACTCCACAAATACAGATGCAACACCTTTTAGGAGACAATTCTGTCACAGACAGGTAGCCACCCACCAAAATTTATGCTACTCCTCCACAGACTAGAGTAAAGTCTGGAAACTGGCTGTCCAGGCAGAAAGCACATTTCCCAGCCTCTCTTGCATTTAAATGGAGTCAGATGAGTATTTCTTGCCAATGGAATGCGAGTGAAAGTGGCATTTATCACTTACAACATGGTTAAAACGTTAAAACCCTCTTTTTCCCCCTTTATTTTGCTTGAGCACAGTAGACCCTGGAACAGTAGAGAATAAGAAAGTCCCAAGATAGAAAAATCTGAGTCCCTAAATCTTTAGATGGAGTAAAGCCATATTCTGAGTAGAAACACCTGCATCTGAACTGTTATTCAAGCAAGAAATAAGCCTCAATTGTGTTGTGTCAAGAAATTTTGATGTTTGTCACATCAGCTTGTATTACTCTAATTAATATAGGAAGGCCCTGATGAATAAGACAGATAAAAGCTGAATTGAGAAAGAATGGGGAAAAAAGTTCTAGGTTATGTCGTAGATTTCTTACTCAATATTGGTCATCATTTCTTAGGATGAGTTTCCCAGTATTCAGGTCATTCCATATTATATTTTATTTTTTTAAAAAAAATGTCAAATCAGCAAATTTTTAAAGTTTAACCTCTTTTTTGAAGCTTTAAAGGTGAAAATAATTAAACATGTTCCATTATTTAATTTGTCTTGCTCAGGTCCTATTGAAATTTCACATGCATAAAAGCACCAGAAAAGAACATGAATTCACACTTGTCTCCCTTTCATTATTTCATCCAGAAAGCATTTGTACCATGAACTATTCCACTAACTTTGGATTCTTTCCCAGGTTTGCTCTCCTACTGTTATAATATTGATTACTAGAACACTCTCCTAATACACTCATTATCAGAGAAGCGCAAAAGATTCTGAAAACAACCCTTAATTGTGTGAGCATTTAAGGTTAATTTGGTCTTCATTACTCCATTTTAAATTAGGCTTCATTTTCATACTAAAATTATTCATACCTTGATTTTATAAATAACTCCTTCACCCCCTTAAAGGAAAAAATGTATTTTATTTTTTAATTTTTTAAACGTATGATCTATCAAGAGATCACAAAAGTACAGCAAATGCTATTTAACATCTTACTGGCCATCTGTCATTCTGTGAATAGTAGTCAATAATGATTTGTCAAACAATTAACAAAGTTAATAAATAGTCACAGAGTAACCTAATCTGCCTGCCACCAGTAGTCACTAGTTGGGAATTAATGTACTGAAACTATTCAGCATCACACCTGATACCCAACCAGATGGAGAGCAAACATGACATAACAGATGATGATTAATGATAAGGATAATATAATTCACTAATAACATTTTAGGTCCTGGAAATCCTTTCTCTTCTCTCTCCTCGAAGTTTGTAAACATGTAACATACAGGAGAGACTAGACAGAATGGTACACACTCCTAGCAGTTTTTGCAAAAACATGTACATTAATATAAAAGATGGAACTGAGGTCTAAATTATTTAATTATCAATTCTCCACTTGAATTGTCCCATGATAGGAAAAATTAGAATGTATATTACTAAAAATTAAAATATTAACATTTATCTAAGTCATGAGAGGGCCCAGAATTCATGTTGATCAAACTAAGACTTTTTACAAAAGAAAACAATCAAAAGGGTAAATTCTGAGAATGGGAGAAGAAAGAATAAAATGAAAGAACTAGTCCCTGGTCAAGCCAGCTATTTCATCTATATCATAGAATCAGAGTTCAAAAATATTTTCCAGATTATCTAATCCAAATAATTCCCACTAAAATAATTTCTCTAATAGCACCTTTGAGATACATGTATATGTGGGTGTGAGTATATATAGATGGGGAGTGGGAAGGAGGAAGAGGGAGGGAGAGCAGACAATATTGCTGATTATTCAGAGACATGGGCTTTCAATCAGGCTACCTCAGTTCAAATCCAAGTTCTGCCATCTTTGCTATGACCTTGGGCCAATTATGTGTTCTCTTCACCTTCCATAATAAAAAGATTAATTTAGTTAATACATGTAAGTGTTAAGAAGGTTACCAGGCATATGAAAAGTACTCAGTGTATACTGTTATTATCCAAACTCTTCTTGAACATTTGCAATGTCTGAGAGAACTTCATTTCTGCACAAGACAGATTACTCATGAATGAAAATTCTCAGTTGTTAGACACCCCTGTCTCATGTTGTGTTTAATATTTTATCCTGTTAATTGATACATGTTTACTCATGTTCTATCCTTTAGTAAGCAGTTCACAGCGAGATCCCCAAACCAGCCGCCTTAGTATCACCTGGAGACTTGTTAAGATATAAATTCTCAGGTCCCACCCCAAATGACTATTATCAGTCAGGGTTCAACCAGAGAAGCATGTGTACATTTGTATGTATATATACATATACATATATTTATATTTATTTATATATTACATATACTATAGAGAGAGATAAATTTATTATAAGAAGTTGGTTTACACAATTGTAGGGGTTGGCTAGGCAAGTCCGACATCCTTACACAGGTAGCTGGGAAAGGAAGATCACACATGGGCTGGTAACCCATGGGCATGGGCTGAAGTTGTCCACAGTGGGAGTCTCATTCTCTGCGTCTCTCTCTGTGTCCTTGTCTTTCCCTTTCTTTTCCTAGCTCTCTCTCCATCTCAGGTCTAAATGCTCTTTTGAGGCCTTCCAGCTGTGTATAGGTCAGGCCCACCCCAAAACAATCTCCCTAATTTAGTCATCTAATTAGGGTTTTAATTATATCTGCAAAGCCCCTTCACAGTAGCACATGGATTAGTGTTTGACTGAGTCACTGGGTAAGGTGTTTGTGTTTGGTACAAGTAAGCCGCGGCTCCCATTCCTTCCTCCCACTCTTCCATGCTATCTCTTGTAGCCCACCCTAACCAGAAACATACACGAAAGGGATTCTGGGGGAGGCAGTTTAGCACAGTCAAGCTGACACCCAAAGCCTGTCTAATGATTCAGAAACTCTGGGGGTGGAACCTAGCAGACTTAAGCCCGCCAGGTGATCCTGATACAGGATGAAATTTTAGAACTTGCTCTAGAACAACATAGCAATGCTCCATTCTTATTTTCTATGACAACCATTAAATTATTTGAGCATAGTTAGTATATGTTCTTAAAATATGTGCTTTGACATCCTGTATGAATGTAAAACCCTCCTGAGGTAGTCAACAAATACAACATTTTGTCATATTGTTTCAAAAGCACAGGTTTTTAAAAAATATACTGTTTTTCACATATGCTCTCTGATTCACTCTGTACTTCCTACATATTACCTATAGTATTTTAAATTTGGTTAAAATATGTGTTTCTAAGAATTCATGGTAATGTGACTTTATTATTTTTACATAATAAATACATTATTTGAATTAAATTTCACACATTGTATAATCTATGTTCCTATAATCATATATCCAGAAATGTCAGTCTCAAAAACAAAAATACATCAGTATCTCCATTCAAATATGTGGCAATGGTTATGTGTGCCCTATTATGTGCTAGCATATGGAGGTAGGGCTTTATATTTGAAATGAGAATCATAGAGTCTGTTGAAAAAAAGGAGTAGCCTATAACCTGATCTATTAACAACACTATCCTTATTTTTGAGATAGATACATTAGGCTGAATTAGTCTGATGCTTTTTAAGCATTAAATTCATATAATTAATGATCCGTGTTTTATTTCTATGTTTGCCAAATACCTTTTCTGGTTATAATTTTGTCATCTTTTACAGCATTGCCTATGGGGAAAATGTATTATACCTACTGATGTAAGACTGTGGTACACTCGATAGTTATATATCTTACTGGCATTTAACAATTCTCATAAAGTGATAAAGGAGGAGCATCTGACTTTACTAAAAATCGTAGAAGTAGGAAATGAACTCAGATCTATGGAGAGATTATCAGTACATTATTTGTAAAAATCAATGGAAAACATTCACGTGCAAATACTTGCCCTTGTGCACCCCAAATTTGGGCACTTCGGCATTGTTTTTGATGTTAAAAATGAGACAAACCCTAATATCTATCAAAACATAAGTGGTTTATACAACAATAATCCATAGTATGGAATATTATCTTTCAGCTAAAAAGAACGAGATAGATTCACAAAAAGATCTCTAAAACATACTTTTACATATGAATTAAGATATTTTGGAAAACAGTTCATTCTATATCAAGGTATGGCAAACCACTTCTTAAAGGGCCAGATAGTAAATATTTAAGACTTTGCAGAACAAGAGACAAAATTGAGCTTTTCATGCGGATAATTATTTAAAATGTAACAATTAAAAAATGTAAAACCACCTTTAGCTCACAGGCTATAAACAAACAGATGGCTGACAAGATTTGACCCATAGGATTTAGTTGTCTGATCCCTATTCTACATGATCCTATTTCTGTATCTTCATAAATGACACAGAAATGTCTATGTATAGGTCTGGAAAAATACAGACCAAATTGATAGTATATGTACCGGGGGCAGAAATGATATTGGGATGGGAATGTGGTAGTCGAGTAGATATTGCTTTGTCTATATTACTTGAAATATTCACATGGATTTTACACAAACACACACACACACAGATCAACATTCAACATTCTTGGGAGATGACAGAAACAAGAACACTCTAAGTAGCAAGCTGCCTGGCTATTGCACCAATCCCAGGGAAATTTAGAGCATTAAACTCAACTTTTCAGCTTTTCCTTGAATATGGGACTCCTATAGCAACAAAGTGCAGAGGGGAAACGCTGTGAAGATTCATTTTCCTCTTTCATTACCTACTCTGATTTAATAGCAGCAAGGGGGAAAGCAACAAGTCAAGAATTGACGAAATCTCTTTTGAGGGCAAAGACTCAACTTCACCCCTGAACATGTAACAAAATTCCTTCTCTCTCAAGATATCCCTGTTTCTCTGGAATGTAACTCCCTTTCAAAATCCTTTCCAGACTTTTACTCAGGATGGAGCTAACTAGACTACATGCAGCGGTGTTTCTAATTACTGTTTGTTTCATATGCATGATGTTATCTTCAATATATTTCTATGCTCATGAGTTAGCATCTGCACTGTGCAGCTTTAACTTAGATTTAACTCAGCTTGGTCAGATTTCTGCTATAATCTCAGTCTTTTTCACTTTTGTGATTAAAAAGATGCAAACTATTTGACAGTTTTGGTTGTCTTCTTATTGTGTTTTCCACTTCTCCGTAAGTTTCTTTTGGCCTATAGATTTTCTCTGGAATTAACAAACTTGATTTCTCTTATTTCCAGAAGCTAACCATAATGACTTCTCCTTCTCTTAGGCAGATTTTTCCATTGTCTTTCCATTCTAAACAGGATTTCACACTTAACACTACAAAAGTTATCTCTCCTATGAAATGAGCTATGAAGCTAAGAGATGGTTATTTCATGGTTCTTCCAAGGTGTCAACATACAACATGGTGCAGATCCTCCAGAGCATGTCTTCAAGGGCTTTTGTTCTTGTCATCTGTGGTTCTCTTGAAGAAATTTCAAGAGAATTTGTCTGGGGTTAATCCTAATAAGCAGGGCTTATCTTTACCCCACTCAACTTAGGTTATACTCTAGTTCTTTTCCACATTCCATCAGGATCTCTATTATGCAATCTTATCTCAAACTCATATATATATATATATATATCCTCAAACTCCAGTATTTAAAAACAAAAGAATGAAACATACATGAAGCAACAGATTTTTTTCCTAGCACTCTCTATTAAAATTATCAATCCCTACAATGATTTCAGAGACACTATGATAGGTTCCTGGAATCATATGAAAAAGAGGTTAAAAACCTCTAGATTATAACTTGTGTGAGCAAAAGAGTTTCAAAAAACCCCTTCTGGATCAGAGCTTCTCAAACTACCTGTGCTGAAGAATCAGGATGCTGAAAAACAGTATCTATGAGACTGCCATGTCCCAGCATGTCTCATGGGTGAACAAGACAGCCCTTTATTTACCATCTTTTCAAGGATGTTTGTATAGTAAATAGCCTTGTTGGATAAAGATAGAGTCTCCTTTTGGAATAAAGCACAAGTTTGCTTACAATCTGGACTACAAAAATAGCATCTCCCTTTGGAACAAAGGAGAGGTGTCCTTATTGTTCATTATAAAAGATTTAGGTTCACTAAATTCAGAATTCCTGTAAAGCATGTGCAAGTGTAATCTGACACTCTTCATATCATCTGGCAAGAACTGAATCAATGAAACAATACAAAAAAATGCTAATGCTCTGGCTACTCTTATTGTTTGCTACAAGTAATGAACTGTCTTAGTGTCTGAGCCCATAGTCTTTTGTCTTCTTACCAGATCCATGAAATTATGGAAGGCTAACCTGTTAAATGGCATACAGACACAGAGTAAAATCCCCATCCCCTCACAATTCTTAACACAATATTGTTTTCCATTTAAAATTTTCTATTTGGTCACATACTGGTGTATTTGTAAAATATAAGGCTGTGGTAGGTAGCTTCTAAGATAATTCCCAATGATCCCTGACTCTTGTGTCATCTTCCCAAAGGGTAGGCCAGGTATTGTGATTTTTTTCTAATGACTGGAACATAGTAAAGGGATAGGATGTGACTTCCAAGATTATGTTACAAACAGATTCTGGCTTCCATCCTGAATACCATTTTCTTTCTCTCTTGCTTGTTCAGTGCAATGAAACCCAGATGCCATTATATGATTTTCCTTATAGAGAGATACACATGGCAAGGAACTGATGATAACCTCTATAATACAGCCAGTGATGAACTGAAGTCCTCAGTCCAGTGACCTACTAGGAACTGAATCTTGCTTAAAATCATGTGAGTGAGAATGGAAGCAGAGCTCCTCTAGTTGAGCCTTCAGATGAGACTGGAGCCCTGACTGAAATTTTGATTGCAACCTGGTGAAAGACTCTGAAACAGAAGACCTAGGTCACCAATGCCCAGATTCTTGATTTGTAGGAACTGATAATAAATATGTGCAGTTTTAGTCTGGTACGTTTCGGAGGTAATCTATTAAGCAGTTACACATTTCAAGGGGTAGCATCAGTTCATGGAGCACCCTTGCCCTCCTCTAGATAATAAGCTCTGTGAGGGAAGGAATCTAATCTGTCTTACTCATAAATGTATCCCCACATACTGTATGGTAGATGAAGGTACTAAAAATTATTTTTGAAAAGATTAATCAAACACACTGGCCAAATTCAATTATGGTGAGCATATCTGATAATGAGATATAAACTGAGGATTAAGAAGTATGAGGGAGGGGCGCCTGGGTGGCTCAGTCGTTAAGCGTCTGCCTTTGGCTCAGGTCATGATCCCAGGGTCCTGGGATCAAGCCCCACATCGGGCTCCCTGCTAAGTAAGAAGCCTGCTTCTCCCTCTCCCATTCTCCCTGCTTGTGTTCCTGCTCTCGCTATCTCTCTCTCTGTCAAATAAATAAATAAAATCTTAAAAAAAAAAAAAAAAAAAGAAGTATGAGGGAAGGTGAAAGTCATGTGGGACAACTATAGTATAATTAAGACAATGGTAGGTGACACATTAATGGATGGAAGAGGAGTCTGTAAGAAATTGTTTAAGGAGTAATGTATGAGATATATTCTTTTTTTAAAAAAGATTTTATTTACTTATTTGACAGAGAGAGAGAGACAGCGAGAGAGGGAACATAAGCAGGGGGAGTGGGAGAGGGAGAAGCAGGCTTCCCACAGAGCAGGGAGGCTGATGCGGGGCTCAAGCCCAGGACCCCGGGATCGTGACCTGAGCAGAAGGCAGACGCTTAACCACTGAGCCACTCAGGTGCCCCAAGATATATTCCTGATGCACACATAAGCATAAATGAACCTAAATACACATATAAGAGATTTGGCTCAGATGCTTGTATATTTAAACAAATCCCTTGTCCTTCTCCTTAATTTTCTATCATTTTTAACTTCCATTTATATATATAGCTTCCAGAGATTACCATTTTGGCTACCATTTTGGTAACAAATCAGTGCTTAAAAACAACTAGAGTTTCAGATTGTTGCTATTGATTGTGTGACTGAGGTTATTTAAACTGTGTAGCCCACAGCGACTGCAACTGTGAAAAGATCACTCAGTTAAATGGTCTCTAATGTCCATTAGAATAAAAATTCTAAGAATCCCTGATCCTCCTACAAAAATTAAAATAAGTCAGCACATACTGACTTGAAAAAAAACATTTTACAAAACTCTTTAAAAAGCAGGTCTAATTCTAATTTAAGGCAATCCCACAAATTTAATAAACTGGTGTTTTAAAAAATATATCTAAAATACTCAAATTAGTTCTTAGGGGTGCCAGGGTGGCTCAGTCGGTTACGTGTCTGCCTTCTACTCAGGTCATGATCCTGGGATCCTGGGATCTAATCTGCTTCAGGTTGGGATTCCCTCCTCAGCAGGGTGTCTGCTTCTCCCTCTCCCTCTGCGTCTTACCCCCCCACTCATGGGCGCGCTCTCTCTGTCTAATAAATAAATAAAATCTTTAAAAAATAAAATACTAAAATTAGTTCTCAAGGCTAGAGGAATTAGTTTCAAAGGAAAAGTAATTATTCAGGATCACTGCAATTTCACTAATTTCACAGAGTCACAAGGAAGAGCTCACTAAACTTGATGACTTCCTTAAAAATATTATCATTTAAAAATTTTAATTCATAACTTATTTAGTTTTAATTTTATGTCTTTCGAGGGGTTTTGTGTTTACTTTGGATTGATTTCAGCTGACAGAGTCTGTCATTTTAGCTTCTAGTTTCTTTATTGCCTGATATCTATTCAAGTGAATCTATGACTTGTAAATAGTAAATCAACTAAGAAATTCCATTATTTATTGGTATATTTATAAAGAAATGCATATTTTTGTGCTAATAAAATTATACATTATTTCCAATTTTCTCTAATGGATTTTCTTATTTTATATATTCAAGTTTTCCCCAGTGGATTTCCTTAATGTAAGATACAATGATATACTTGCTCAAGCTGAAAGTGTTAAAAAAATTATGAAGAAAGATAGATAACTTGCTACCTAGGGAAGCAAATCCATTTAGGTAAAAGGCTTAAAAACTGCCTGAAATGGACTATCACATTCTAATTCAATAAGAAAAAAGATAGAATATTTATGCTTTAAGAAGTATATTGCTGATTGTCAAGAAATATTTCAAATTACCAGTGAACCAAAATTTATAAAAGAAGACAACCGTAATTTTTTATGAAATATAATTCACAACAGAAAAGAAAAATAACAAATTTAAGAGTCTATAGAAAAATTTCATTAGTAGAAGCTTGTAAATTTTCAGGGTTTAATAAATCATAGAATGAAAAGTGCTGATTTAGTAGTGATAAAGGCACTAAAGTTGTAAATTAAAGAAGTTTCTATGGCTTTTACTTTTTTTAAAACACAGTTTCTTTGCTGCTATAAAGTAAATAAACATTGAAAGTATTTATATGCATAAAATGGCAGATTTTGATTCTATCCACAAAATTCCTTGATACGTTGGTTAGAATTTATAGAAGGTGCCTTCACTGGGTCCCTTTACTTTTATGGCAATGCAGTTATTTCTTAGGTTCTACAAAAACACATTCTCTTACTAGGATATAATTGGACAAACTGAATTTGTAAATGTGAACACAACCAGAAATGTCACATTTTAATATAAAACTCAGCTAATCTGCTGTGACAAGCTCACCATTAAAGGACCTGGTTGTACTTCAAATGTGGAAACAATGCTTAAAAAGCCTCTCATGAAACTCTGAGGCATTAAGTATTACCTCCTGGCCAATCAGGGTCATTGGCAAATTTGGAAGGCCTTGGCAGAAAGGGGAAAAATCCTCTTGTAAATACTGAAGACAAAAATTGGTGGAGAGAGATGGTTTTCTGTTCTCAGAGAAGTTGACTTTATAAAACTTTATAAAGGGAAAGGAAAGAACTTTATAACTTATGATACTCAGACTCACCATAAGGATATTCTATAGTGCTTTAGATTTATTGATCATAGAATAAGGGGGCTTTTGTGCGTTAACACTTTTTGCACCTATATAGATAAAATTGGCCACAATGGATAAAGCATACACCACATGATGACATAAACTCATAGATCATGTAAAATAGCTACTGAGATTATTTTGGAAATTACTCCCAAATGTGGGAAAGTTATTCAAAGGAATAATACCATTATACTTGTTAAAATACATGTTTTATTTTCAAAATCAGGTATGAAAATGTAATATAATGAATGCTTTAAAAAGTTCTTACAATAATATAAAGGAGACAGCGGGCGCCTGGGTGGCTCAGTTGGTTAAGCGACTGCCTTCGGCTCAGGTCATGATCCTGGAGTCCCCGGATCGAGTCCCGCATCGGGCTTCCTGCTCAGCAGGGAGTCTGCTCCTCCCTCTGACCCTCCTCCCTCTCATATGCTCTTTCTCTCTCTCATTCTCGCTCTCTCAAATAAATAAATAAAATCTTAAAAAATATATATATAAAGGAGACAGCATAGAAAAAAAAAGCAGAAGAAATAAATCTATAGAAAAATATTATACTAGCATAGAGTTCCTTTCAAAGCTTGGATTTTAAGGTTTCCAGATGGTTGAAGAGCAAATTCTGTAGTGGTTAAAGAGTAAAAGTCTCATAATATTAAAAAAAAAATTAAATGCCATCCTGTGGATGGGCTGGCTTGTGTGAAAAGAATTTGAAATGAAAAGAAGACAGTGAAAAATAAATTTTCTTAATTATATTACAGTTTAAGATACCACATATGGTCAAAACTTCAGTTTTTAGAGACTGTGTTAGTTCCTTAGATATTGTGAAAGTAGGGATTTCTTTTATTTATTAAACTATAAAATGGTCATAATATTATTGACCCAGTGTTGAAATGCATTAATAAGAATAGTACAGTTTATTACCCTAAAATTCAGCAGTAAAACCGTGATATATCTGTTCAACATGCCATAGACAATTAGAAAATTGTATTGAAACTGATTTCTCTATTCCTGACCCTCTTGCACTTTATTTCAGTCTTCAGAACAGAAATGCACACTTACTGGGGTGCCTGGGTGGCTCAGTTGGTTAAGCGTCTCTTGGTTTAGGCTCAGGTCTCGATCTCAGGGTCCTGAGATCGAGCTGCATGTGGGGCTCTGTGCTCAGCAGGAGGTCTGCTTGAGATTCTCTCCCTCTCTCTCTCCCTCTGCCCCTGCTCGGGTTCTCTCTCTCTCTCAAATAAATAAATAAGTCTTTTTAAAAAAAGAAAAAAATGCACACTTACAAAATCTTTATTTTTATTTCTCTATGATATTTAGATTAAGGCTTCCAAATCTTTCAAAAATAAGAGTAGCTTTCAAAGATAAGCTTATTAATACACAGAATACAAAAAGTGTTTCCTGAGCTCCAGTGATTCCACCAGACCTGAAATGGATTCATTGCTTGACATAAAAGAAAAATGGCCAATTCTGCCTCGGGGGAACTCAAAATCTTGCTAAGTCTTGATGTACACATATAAAACAATACAACACATAATTGAGCATTATTAACCTCATACTGAAAAGAGCATTTTGATTATATTTTGTGATACACTTCATAAATCACTCAGTAAAAAAACAAGAAAAAATATAATTGTGAATTTCAGGATTAGAATTATTAAATAGAACAATAGTCATTCACCTCCACAAAACACTGTTTTATGAAGCCATCAAAACTGACAGTATCAGCAGTAGACTCTATGACTGCAATGTGTTTTGAGATATTTGAATGAAATGCATTAAATCACCATCACGAATGAGCATAATTACTATTTGTCTTTTTTAAAAGTGTAGGAGCAAATATGTGAGGGTCTAGAATGAAAAAAGAATTGTAATGAACTACAGTGACCACTGAATATATCACATCTCTCCCTACTTGTCTCCTCTCTATGTTCAAACTAGGAATCGATATGAAGTTGAGTGGGCTAGTATTTACATGAAGGATGATAGTCAATTTTTAAAAATCTTAATGTCTTACCACAGCAGTTTCTAAAACTGTATTTCATAAACTAATAAAATAATATTTTTTATTATTATGTTATGAAGGGGGGGAAATCGGAGGGGGAGATGAACCATAAAATAATATTTTTAAATGGGTCTTCCACAGACTGAATGTTGTGTCCTCTCAAAATGCATACATTGAAACTAAATTCCCATGTGATAGTATTTGCAAGTGGGGCCTTTGGGAGGTGATTAGGTCATGAGAGTGGAGCCCTTATGAATGAGATTAAAGCCTTTATTAAAAAGGCTCCAAAGGACTCCCTCACCCCTTCCTAATGTGAGGACAAGGCAAGAGAATGGACTTTGAGCTAGGAAGCGGGCCCTCACTAGACATCAAATCTGCTTGTAACTTGATCTTGGACATCCCAGTCTCTAGAACTGTAAGAAGTAAATGTTGTTTATAAGCCACTCAGTCTATGGTATTCTCTTATAGCAGCCAGAACTGACTAAGACAGGGCTGTTGTCATAGTTTTGCTCATTAAAAAAATCATCAAGTAAAAACATAATCTGAAAATTGAAGGCACTTCTTTAAATTAAACAAATTTAACTCTATGGGGAAACTTTCACTGAAGGGTCCTTATTTTTCTTTTTGCCACAAACCTGACTCCACTGGGGCTGGATTTAAGGGATTCTACTGCTTAAGAGCTCTTTCTCCTATAATCCATCTTATCTTCCTTCTTGATGAAGACCAGGCTTTTCACTCCCTGATTTATGATGCACAGTTAACCAGGGATTTATGAATATTAGGCAATGTGAAAATGCACGTGGGCTTTAAAATCAGCACCACCAAAGGGCACAACTCTAGGAATCACCTTCGTATTGTGTTCTATGTGAATGCTTCCCCAACTCCGAGAGCACGGAGAGTATACAATGTCAACAATTGTTTTGAATCTGAGCAACACTTAACCCGCCCCCCTTGAAATGTAGGGCACACTGGAATGTGGACAAAAATCACCTAATTGGTAGATTTGGATTATTAAAAAATAATACATTTCCCTAAAGACAACAGAAATCTTTATATTGCCTCCTCCACCCCCCCTTTTTAAGAACACTGGGACAAAAGTTGATGGAGAAGCAAAAGAAAAACAGCTGGGAAGAAATTATAGAAGATATAGTTGACCTTTGAACAACACAAGTTTGAACTGCATGGGTCCACTTATACATGGATTTTTTTCAAAAAATACAGTACTGTAAATGTACTTTCTCTTCCTTTTGATTTCTCAGTAACATTTTCTTTAAAAAATTTCTTTTCCCTGGCTTATTTTATTGTAAGAATATAGTATGTATACAGAGAACATACAAAATATGTGTTATTTATGTTATTAGTAAGGCTTCCAGCAATAGGCTACTAGTAATTAAGTTCTGGGGAAGCCAAAAGTTATACACAGGAAGGGGTGTTGGTGCTTCTAACCCCCTGTTATTCAAGGGTCAACTGTATTTTGCAAATGCAATATTGAGATGTTTCTATTATAGAATTCTTTGTATCAGTCAATGAAAGGAACATATTCTGTGCTCATGATGTACTCCCAGGTGTCACTAAATCAGGGGAATCTCAAAGATTCTGTGAACCTGAAAAGGTTTTATCACGTCAGTGTTATCCCAGTGGTCTAAAAACTGATGACAGTTTGTAGAAATTATCTAGGAATACCATGACCACTGTTTACATATTTAGCCAGGTAAGCATTGTAACATGTCATTAAATTATTAAAAGAGATGGGTCTTTATGGCATTAGTAACAGTCTGAAGTAGAATTGCTAAAAGTCTTATATCTAAAACCAAATGGTTTACATAATCTGAAACCCTAATCTTAGAGTTTATATGTGTGAATATATCTATTTCAGAAAACCTAGGTTGCTTGGTAGACTCTCCTGCAACATTCTAAGAAGTTCTAATTGGAAGTTACTATTGGATAACACTCAGTTATAAAAATGATTTAAATACTTAACTGAATTTTAAGTAGAACACCAGGAGAGAAAAAGATTTAAGCAAATGGTTTCTTTTTGTCAAAAATACATAAACCCTTTGAAATAGTACCAAACAGACTCTTTAAAACATAAATCCCTGAATGCAGTGATGAACTGTAAGTGTGACTGGTTTTGGCATAAAATTGAAAAAGGACAATGTACATTAGCTATTAAATGAATACAATTTTTCCTTCATGTAATAACAAAGCTATCACCCACTCTACCTAAACACCTTTCAACATTAAACTTTACCTGACATTGGAAAGGATATCTTTTGGGATATTTTGTGGACAGGCAAGTTTCAATGCTTATGTATAGGGCAAATATACACCTTGAATTTGTGGATGCTTTGAATGAAGGCAAAAGCCATCACTGAGGTATAAACAATTTGTAGAACCTCATAAAATATTTAATCTTGTTTTCTTTTTCAGAATTAGAGGATTAAAAAGTAGATTCTGCAAA
The DNA here is from genome assembly GCF_004348235.1 of Phoca vitulina. Taxonomy (NCBI): domain Eukaryota; kingdom Metazoa; phylum Chordata; class Mammalia; order Carnivora; family Phocidae; genus Phoca; species Phoca vitulina. The sequence goes on along the minus strand of NW_022589716.1, from coordinate 32,143,415 downwards.
TATCACTGCAGTCTTATGTAGAGAATTATCCAGAAACAATATTTTTAACATGTAGTTTAAGTAATCTACCCCAAGGATATCCTTGGTCACTTCATTTCATTTCCACTTTCAACATTAAGGTATTTTTTGTAGAATTTGTCTGATGTGATGAAAATGCATTGCTAGCTCAACTGAAGCTGAGAAGTCTCAAAAATGTTCATGAATAAATGTCCAACTTCTTGATCAGAAATAGTGTCCTACCGAAAAGACTAGCATGTGGCATTAAGGCCATAATTTCTCTGTGAGAGAAAAGAAATAAAGATAAATAATCTCTGAGTGGACCCAAAGAGGATGGAAGCAAATGATGTCAGATGACTTCTGAATGCATGGTAGATAAAAGAAATTGAATCCCATTATACGATTATTGCTAATGTACACAAGTGAGAGGAAGAGAACAGTAGAGGATGAAGATGGCTCGATGAAGAAGGATGATTTGAGGCAAACACTGTTGAATTGAATTGGAAAGAACTAAACCAAACAATGTCATACATCTGCTGCTTAATAAATGAAAAGTGAATGAGAAAGAGCCATGTCAGAAGACAACTGCTGAGTAAATGTGAATCAAACCAAGATAAATAATGTTCAAGGACTGTTACTGAGACCAGCAGGGTGAACTAAGACAGATGATATAAAATACCAGTCTATAAATGAAATAGTGACAAACAAAGATCAATGTTTCCAGATGTAAAAATAAACAAAAAAGGGAGTATCCTGTGGTGGAATTTTGAGATGTGCAATTACAAAAGCTATACCTAGTGGCTTCTAATGACTGCCTACCCCAAATGTATCCTCTATCCTCCTTCTTAACATAGCTTTAATCTGGTTCAATTAGCTCTTCCACTTCCAGCCAACCCTTCTTAGCCAGGTGGGGCAACAGAAGACCTAATTTCCAAAGACCTTGTAATATGTGATGAATTAATATTTCCTATTCATATAGAACTGTACCGGCAATATCACCTCTGGGAAAATTGAGAAATTGTTCACTCAAATTAATTTCTGTAGGGTGTATATGTCTCCCACTGGGTATAAGCCAGGAAATGTATTTCTCCAATAGCTATGGGCAGTCATCTCAAAACCCAAAAGACACCAGCTTTAAGATGAAGCCAAGAGTAACTAGAGCAGAGTATTTACACAGAAAACATCATTAGCCCTGCATTAACCAATCCTAACCTTTTAAGGCAGTCTGAGTTTGTGAATTTTTTGTTGTTATTCACAGTAGAAAGAATTCTAAATGGTAAGTCTCTCTCCTGAAGTAAAAAAATACCATCTATTGCCACCCTCCAAAATACACACACACACACACACACACACACACACACACACACACTTTGGTGATAAACCACCTCTATTTGAAAAATAATTTTTTACAATGCTTTCCTTTCAATTGCTTAACATTAAGTCTCCTAATTTGGGCTGATTTTTTAAAGCCTACCAGTATAAACTATAAAATCTACTGCTCAGATGTTTTGAGACAGGCAAGAAAATTATTTAGAAATAATCAATTTCTGATGAAAATGGTCTAGGATATCCCACCCACTAGAAGACCACATTGTTACATCTCTAGGAGCTAACCATCACCACTCCCTCTTTCAAGTTTTTGATTGAGCAAAGACTTTATTTGAATGTTTATCTAATACACATAAGCAGTCAAAGTTATATAAAGTGATTTCTGAAAAAAAATCTTCAGAATCTTATCTGTCTATATGCCATATGATGAACTCTCTGTATATGAACAGAAATAAATCTCAAGCCAAAGCAATTTTGAAAAAGTAGAACAAAGCTGGAGGTATCACAATCCCAGATTTCAAGATATACTACAAAGTTGTAGTAATCAAAACACTATGGCACTTTCACAAAAATAGACATATAGATGAATAGACCAATACAGAGTCTGGAAACAAACCCACACTTATATGGTCAATTAATCTATGACAAAGGAGGCAAAGATATACAATGGGAAAAAGACATTCTCTTTAATAAATGGTGTTAGGAAAACTAGACAGCTATATGCAAAAGAATGAAACTTCCACTTTCTTACACCACACACACACACACACACACACACACAAACCTCCAAAGAGATCAAAGACCTAAATGTGAAACATGAGACCATAAAACTCCTAGAAGAAAACATAGGAAGTAACTTCTATGACATTGGCCACAGCAACATTTTTTAAGATATGTCTCTTAGGCAAGAGACACAAAAGCAAATATAAACTATTGGGACTACATCAAAATGACAAAGCTTCCTCAAAGCCAAGAAAGATAGCAATAAATTGAAAAGGCAACCTAATAAATGGTAGAAGGTATTTGCAAAGACATATCTGATAAGGAGTTAATATGCAAAATATATAAAGAATTCATACAACTCAACACCAAAAAATAATCTGATTAAAAATTGGCAGAGGACCCGAATAGAAATTTTTCCAAAGAAGACATCAAATGGTGGCCAATAGATACATGAAAAGATGCTCAACATCACTAATCACCAGGGAAATGTAAATTAAAACAGTAATGAAATATCACCTCACACCTGTCAGAATGGTGAGAATGTAGAGAAAAAGGAACCCTCATGCACTGTTAGTGGGAATGTAAACTGGTGTAGCCACTGTGGAAAACAGTATGGAGGTTCCTCAAAAAATTAAAAATAGAAATACCATATGATCCAATACTTCCACTACTGGGTATTTACCCAAAGAAAATGAAAACACTACTTCAGAAAGATATTTGCACCCTTTTGTTTATAGTGTCATTATTTACAATAGCCAAGATACGAAGAAACCCAAGTGTGCATCAGTAGATGAATGGATAAAGAAGATGTGATATATACACACAATGGAATATTACTCAGTCATAAAAAGAATGAGATTTTGCCATTTGCAGCATGGATGGACCTAGACAGTTTTATGCTAAGTGAAATAAGTCAGAAAGAGAAAGACAGATACTATATGATTTCACTTATATGTGGAATCTAACAAATGAAACATGTGAATAAACAAACAAAAAGCAGAAACAGACCCGTAAACACAAAGAACAAAATGATGGCTGCCAGAGAGGAGGAGGTGGGGAAATGGGCAAAATGGGTGAAGGGGAGTGGGAGATACAGGTTTCTAGCTATTGAATAAGTCATAGGGATAAAAGGTACAGCATAGGAAACATAGTTAATGATATTGTAATAGCATTATGGTGACAGATGGTAGCTACACTTGTGGTGAGCATAGCGTCACATATAGACTTGTCAAATTACTATGTTGTACGCCTGAAACTAATGTAACATTGTCAATTTTACTTCATTTAAATATATATATATCATTAATATCTTTCCATAATAAATTACTATAATTTCTGCATAGTTTTCCATGATGTGGAAATTTATTAACTGATCCTCTTTTCTTGGACATTTAGATTTTCATTTTTTCCTATTTCTAATAATACTTCCATAAATATTCTTTTTAAAACTTTTATTTAAATCCCAGTTAGTTAACATACAGTGTAATATTAGTGCTCATCACAACAGGTGTCCTCAATAAATATTCTTATATCTCACATACTTCTACCATTTCTGCTGAGGGATACATTCCTTACAAGTAGAATTCTTGGATGAAATGACATTAACTACAAATATATTTTTTTAAGCCTCCAGAAAAAAGGGAAATAAATCTCAGCATAGGCTCATTGCAGGAGTCTTGGAGTATACTAGTACCTTCACACTCCCTAGATTCAAAAATCTAGGCACACCCTAGGAAGTTTCCGCAATTTATAAGTTATACTATTCTCTTGCATTTTCTTTAACCACACCAACAACTGACACAGTTGATGACTTTATTTAATTTCCCTTTTCTTTGGCATTATGGTGAAATGTAAAGAACCTTGGCTTAGTTAGAGACAGAAGGTTTTGCATGTGGTCCCACTTCTACCATCCTAGCAGTATAACTTTCAGGAAGTTTAACTGGAAGACTCCCAATCTATGACTCCTCTTCTGAGCTACAGATTCATAATTCTAATGAGCTGGATAACCTCAGGGAAGAAACAAATTTCCAAAGCCTCAGTTTCCTCCAGTGACTTGACAACTTTACAAAGTTGCACCAGGTATCAAAAAGAATAGGCAAATGTCATCTGAAAATTGTAAAGTTCTATTTAGAGGTATGTGATTATTATGAAATACTTCCCTGAAGCTACATTTCCTCTTTTTCTCAGCTCTGATCACAGATTGGGTTCTTAGGAAGCACATGCTGAGTGGAGTTTGGAGTGCAATATTTTTTTTCATGAATCAATACCTGTGAAGGGAAGGAGGAGGAAGTGGGATTGTGCAAAGAACCTGAATTGCAATTCAGGCCTGTCTGACCTAGTCTTGGCCAACCATATGGAGTACAGGAGGCTCTAGAATGAGTATTATCTGTTGCAAATACCCCCTGTATAGCCAAGATGGCAGATGTCTGCATGTTTACCTTGTCTAGTCTGTGTTTGGGCTATTTTTGGCATGTTGTGACCTTGGGTGGACCAGCTTTCTGAAGCTCAGGCAGATCTTGAAGAAGCTGATAGCTGGAGGATGTCTTCTGACTGCCTGCCCACAATAGGACACCTTCTTTTGAGGAGGAGCTGAGGGACACATCTCCAAAATGTACCTCTTACATAAGTCTGTTACATCGTCTGCTTTCTCTGACATCCTTGATACAGGTCTCTGCAACTGTTCAGTCTGAGTCTTCAATTTCTCTCATTCTTTGTTTTCTTCTGTGAAGGTCGCTTTCACTTATTGGGTTTGAATTCTCCAAGAAGATGACTTTTAATCTATGTCTGACCTCTTTCCTGGGTTCCAGTCCATAGTTCAGTATTATTGTAAACACCTTCAATTTGATTCCATTCTGAAAATGAAATCTTTTTAGCAGTTCCTTCCCATCTCTTTCCATTTCTATCCTTATCATCTAAATTGGCACCAAATACTACAGTAAACAGCCCAAATATCTTATCACCCCACATTCTTCTGCCTCCATCTATACTTCCCAACAAATTCTTCCTGCATGAATTTAGTTTTCCCATTCATTAGCTTGACTTAGATGACCTTTTGGATTCTGATCCAAATCTTCACATTCTTAATTTTCCTAAAAAAAATTCTCTAGTCTAAAAAAAAAATTCTCCTGTCTGATCAATCTGGTCCAGATACCACTACCTGGAATACCCATAATTTATTACAGTTGCATATTGGCTCTTGCCCATTTTTTTTAAGTAAGCTCTGAGCTTGAACTCACAACTCCAACTTCAAGAGTCACATGCTCTACTAACTGAGCCAGCCAGGCACCCCATTGCCCTTCTTGTTATGTGAAGTCTCTACACATTCTTCTTTTAGATAACTTTTTGTCTTTATTATCCACCTCAAAAAATGCATTTTTGGTGAGACCAATCTTTACCCTTTCGATTTTATATTATTCCTTCATCCTCTAAATTTTTATGACATTATTTTTACTATTCATCTGAAGAAAATGAAGAGTATTTCGATTTTGAAATCAAATTCATATTTTAGTAATTCTAAAAATTTCTGTAGAATGATTAGAAACCACATATTACATTAGGTCTCAATATTCTAAAGTGCACATGTACAGGATACAATCCACTGGGTAGAGAGACAATCAATAACCAGATAAATAAACATAATAGTGCTATTATGTCATTAGAATTATATGCTCTTAGTACTCTGAATGTACATAAGAAGGAAATTTGACAATATCAAGAAGGCCAGAGAAAGCTTCCCTTAGGAATTAACTATTTAACTGAAATCTACATAATAAATAGGAGTGAATTAGTTGACAATGGTAGGAAAAAACAAGGGTAGAGAAAATCACGTATGTAAAGATACCATAATGGAGGCTAGCATGGGACTTAGGGGGAATACACAAAAGGTTGGTGGTAGTGGAAGAGCAAGAAAACTAACATATGAAATGAGTCTGCATATATAGGCAGGAGCCAGTACACGGAACACTTTGTGCAATACACCAAAAGTTCTTGTTTGGTCTTAAACTAAGGGCACTAGGAAGCCATTGGGAAATTTTAAGTAGGGGTATAATAGCAGATTTTCAGAGTGTAAGTACAAATGAAACAAAACTCCACTCACATCATCTCTGGCTCTGGTGTAGAGAATAGACTGATGGGGTGCAAAGATGGACCTGAGATAACTATTTAGGAAACTATTACCTTGTATCCAGTAAGAGGTGATGGTATCATGACTTAAAAGTGGAGGTAGTGGAAAGGGAGGGATGCAGGTAGATTTTTTTTTTTAAGATTTTATTTATTCATTTGACAAAGAGATCAAGAGAGCCCAAGCAAGGGGAGTGGCAGGCAGAGGGAGAAGCAGGCTCCCCACTGAGCAAGGAGCCCGATGCGGGACTCGATCCCAGGACCCTGGGATCAGGACATGAGCCGAAGGCAGACCTTAACTGACTGAGCCACTCAGACACCCCAGATTTATGTTGTATTTAGAAGTCAAAGGCTCCAGCTGTTGGTGTTCAGTTGGCTATGGGAGTTGGGGGAGTAGAGATTCATGAAGTCAATGCTTTTGTGTCTGGTTTGCCTAACTGAATGTTCCACCAGTGTAGGGAACCAACCAAAAAAATGATCAGGGTTACAAAGGAGATCAAGAGATAAGATGTGTGCTTGTTAAGTGTGACATGCCTTTATGACCTACAATAAGAGATTTTAAGTAAGGCAGAAAAAATGATTAGTATGGAGCTCAGAAGAGAGATAGAGCCTGGATATGTAAATTTAGGAGTTAACTACAAGCAGAAACAAAATTTCAAAATTCAACTGCATTATTATTGTGAAACAGTGAACAAATGTGGCAAATGAATGCACTCCTTAAATCTCTGTTTCCTTATGGTTGGACATATGGTCATGTAGCTAGTGTTACAGACCCACTTGTATCTAAGTGTAACCATATGAGTAAACCCTCACAAACAGAATGTGATAGAATCAATGGGGCCAACTTCTAGGTGGTTTACTTATTTAGTTTGTTTTTCTTCATAAAAATACTTGCCCTGAACTTATTTATCCTCCTCATTCTAGTGGCTGAAATCAGGTTCAGGGAGTAATAGAGCTGACCCATCATCCCATTGCTGAGATCCCTGAATGACTTTCTGGAGCAGAGACTGCTTACCTGCCACCACCCCTTTAGAGAAATAAACTTTTGTCCTGTTGGATCCACTGCAATTTTGGGTCTTTCAGTCATATCCGTTCAGTGTTCACTTAAATTTTCAAGGGCTCAGTTATAATATAATGAACCTACACATTTGGAGAAATGTATAGGTGTGTGCAAACTGCGAGTGAAGTTTTTAGCTTATGGCACCATGTAAATAATTGTTTATATTTATATCAGTTCTGCAAGTTAGGTTTCATTATTCCTATTGTATAGATAGTAAAGTGAAATTCAAAGAGTTTTAGTCAATTGCTTAATTCAAGGAGGTGATCCAGGATTCAAATACAAACCCAACTCCAAAGACAACAATGTTTCTAAGACTTCATGTTACCGGTTTGTATCTCTAACTGTTCCAATACCTTGAACATCAGTACTACATCTTTTACTCTGTATTTTCCTGAGGGCCTAACATGAGGCCTCACACATGGTTGGAACTCATTAAATATTCATTTATTTCCTTAGAATACAGGCCTAACAGTCCAACTAGAGAATTCACTTCCTTCCATAAAATTCAGTGGTGAGAATGAGCCCAAAGAGACTTAATTTTATTTCAGAGAATCTATATCTGACACTACATCACTATATATTATAATCATGGTTTACTTGCAAAAGGAAGGCTCTGTTCTAATCTGTCTGAACTCTCAGCTTTTTCCATTTTGCTCAGGCATGTAAATCAGCATGCAAGCAAACAAAAAACTTTCAATAACCTACATAGTTGTACTATTGTAATATTTGTTCTGTTTTTATTTTAACCAGCCGGCCTCATTCCCAAGGAGCACATAAGCACTGAAATCAGCATTTCTCCAAACCACTCACTCAACAAAAATAATTAAATAAGTGCTCCTCACCTTTGAAGAATAGCCATTTTTAAGAGTAAATCATTTACATACTTATTATTAATATCCGACCACTGTGTTTATTGGAATTATTATAATTCCATGTGGGACTACTGAAAACCTTTCAGTATTAGATTCTGCATGTTTACCCATCTTGACACCCCTTTGCTTTCATTAGTATTCATGCAGCCTTGCAAATGGAGAAACAAGGTAATGAAAACTTAGCCTAAATCAGATCCATATTCACATGGGCAGGCATGGACTAGGAAGTTCATTTTGGCTGAACACACAAGCTCTCTGATTTGCTTCTTTATTAATGTTTTCCTTGTAATCATTAATATACTTTTATTGCATCCTGGGAACAATGTGGGAGTTAAATATGGTCGTTAAATAAATTGAGGCGTGTGGTTCAGCTTCCCTGCTACTGTACAGATGCCAGGAGAAAACACAGAAATAGATGTATAAATCACATGTGTGCAGTCATACCTGCTTCTTTGTGCCAATACCATGACTTATCAACAGTTCACAGTTGGATATTTAGGGGACTTTCTTCAATAGTGTACAGTGAATTAGCACATCCTTTATACCAAATTACTAAAAACACTAACAAAAAGGTGTCTGGTAAACAACACACACAGTAAACAAATGATTGCCTATATTGTTTGAACACTGATGGAAGTTGCCTTTGATATTCTTTCACTTTTCCATTTGTAAAAAATGTAGTTGCTTTTCCAACTTACACAGAGTGTCAAATATTGCCTGGTTAATAATATGAGTGGTATAAAAGAAACTAAATTTATTAGCAGTTTCAAATCAATTGGTATCTTTACATTCAAGTTGTAGGATGATACTGTTTTGGTCTTATACAAACACCCTCATCTTATCCTCTCAGGCCAAAGATTAACTCAGAATCATATAGTGTGATTCCTCTAGTAAGAAAAGTTACCAATTGAACTCAGTTTACCAATTAGATTAAGACCACTCTTTTATGAGAAGATCCCAAGAGGCAACAGATTAACAGTTTAACTCTGGCAAGCCACGCCCAAAACCCATGAATTTGGTAAAATGTAGCATAATATTTGAGACTGCATAAATCCAAGGAAAATCATCGTATATCAACTAAAAACAATAAAACAAATATTAATAAAATAATAACAATTTTATTATTGTTGAACACTTTTATATCAGTACTCTTCTTAGTGCTTTATATATACTCAGATTTACTCATTTAATCCCTAAATTGACCCAAGGGGTAGGTAGGTACTATTCACATGCCCACCCCACAATTGATGAAATCAAGGACAGAGAGCTTCACTGATTTTCCTCGAGCTAATAAGTGATAAAACAATGATTCAGACCCAAATAGTCTGACTCAGATTTGCATTCTCATTCACTCTTACATTTCCTCTCTACACAATATGCATTCTACCATCTCAATGATTTCAGTGATGGCTACACCACAAAGAGCATATGTCCATAGTTATTCATAATCTATAATGAATTTGAATGGCTGTACAGATAATCACTGAGAACATAAATAACTGCACAAAATAGAGATGCCGTAAGATCAAGAATCAGAATCAGGGATGCATTTTTCAGTATACACTGGATTTCAACACTGCACATAGGGAACTATTTAGTTAAAACAGTGAAGGGAGACTAAACTCTATTAGGAAGGGAAAACTTTTAGATTGAATGCGCTTTGGATGTGTGAAATTTTGACAGCAAAAAGAGGAGGTCTTCCTTCTCCCTTAATGGGGGCAATGACACAACATAACCACAAAGTGCATGAAAAGTAAAGCAGAAACAAACTGAGGGTTTTAGAGGAGAGGGGGTTGGGGGATGGATTAGCCCAGTGATGGGTATTAATTCTGTTTTGAGATACACTTTTCCTTTCTGAAATCAGAAAATATTTTGTTGACTTTCCTTATCTGTTCATGACCACCACTTATCCTGATTCTTATCTACAAGAGTATTTCAATGAAGCACAAAAAGGCTAGCTAGCTATTTTTCATTTATTTTGGCCACTGTAGGTCCAACAGGGAAAGTTGCATATAATGGAAAGAACACTGGATTTAGAATCAGACCATCTGGAAATAAAATTTCATCTGCAACAACCACTAGCTGTGTCACTTTTCAAGTTATTTAAAATATCAGAGCTTCAGTTCCTCTTCTATAAAATGGCAATACTTTCTACATCTTAGCATTACTGTTAGGATTCTCTGAAATGAAGTATGTAGAAATTTAAAAGAAACTTTTTCAAACAGATGATGTTGAATAAATATCCATTGACCAAAATCCAGACTAAATAGCTATTTACAAATGATGTTGGATTTAATTGTTTGAATTAAAAGTTAGCTGTTTCCATTTATCAAAGGGCTGGAAAGCTTTTCATATTGTGATCCTAGTGTCTCTTTTGAAGATTCAATGTGCTGTATTCTCTTATTCTTCTTTTGGGTGTCTGTCTATACTGGACTTAATGAGTGTCAGATATACGGTCCACTTCATGCCTTTTTATTCTGATAATTCTGCATTCACCTAACAGGAAGCTCATCAGGTCGCTTTTCTTCTTTGCACTCTCCCTCATTGGTAAATTACTTTTGACTTTCACTTTTTATTAAAAATCTTAAATCAGAGGCATGATTCCCTATTGTTCTATAGTAGGCCTTTGGCAGGGCTGCTCTCCAGAGTCTAAATGAAGACTGAACAGTTAAATAAACATTACTGAGAGCTGCACATTTGAAACCACTCTTAGAAACACAGTAGCAGAAATGCTTTGGCAACATGATTTATAACAAAAACAATGTTAGAATAAAAGTAGAAAACAAAACTTTAAGATCAAAAGTCCCCCTTGTGATAAACTAGGTACAACCAAAACCAAAAGAAAATACGGAATCAAATTAAAAAAAAGAAAAGAGAAGAAAGAAAACAGAAATAAAAGAAAATTTGAAACTGCTTAATAGCAAATGGCTTTTTAGAAATGGTACTCTCTTAGGATATGTTTACGTGCATTCTCTGCCAAACTTCAAAAGCACAGCATACTTTTTAATGCTTTTGAAGTCAGATCAATGTTCAGGAATGGTTAGAGTGTGGCCAGAAGCAAAACTGCCACTTTGTTGTTGTTAAAAAAAAAAAAGTGCAGAAGGCCACAAAGTACATCCCATTAAAGTAGTTGGGAAATTTTTCTAAATGAAGAATTTTATATAGGTCCTTTAGGCCTCACTCTACTGAGGCAAAAGGCATAAGCAATTAAATATGACACCTTGTACTACAGTCATAGAGGCTAAGGATATAATTTTAAATTATTAAAACAAAGCATATCTGGATCAAAATTACACTTGGTTAATAGTCCCAATAAACCTTCTTCCTACTTCCCACTAAAATGTCTTTAAAGTTTCTAGAATAGATGAACATACAAAAAAAATCACGGAAATAGTGTGATGGTCTTCCTAGAAAAATTCCCAGAAAGAACCCAGGGCCTATGGAATTTATTAGGAAATTAAAAAATTCAAAGATGAGACCTTTGAAATACTTATCTAGACACAGAGCAACCTTGATCATTTGAAAGTCATGGGGAAGATTTCTGGATTTGGTTCATTCACACAACACACACTGAAAACCTATTATGTGCCAGACACTTCCTAAGCAGTGGAACAGAACAGATGTCTTGGTACTGAGGGTTTGCATTCTGGTGAAGGGTGGCCAAAAATAAATAAATTGATTTTGTGTCAGTTCTTTGAGCAAACATAAAACAAACAGATACAGCTATTCCAGTGAGAGTCATTTAATGTAATCCCTTAAATATTGTCCCAGAACCCACTTTACTCAAGGGTCACTGATTCTCAACTTGAGAACTTTTAGCATTTGTCCATGTGACAATGTCCCTATTTTTGGAGAAGTGTTCTCCTGAGCCTGCCATGCAGGGATATTGTTTTGTTGACCAAAATCCTATTCTTCTGGTTTAAAATTATTTTTTGTTTTCCAGTTATTAATAAAAACTGCATGTCTTCTAATACCATTGTCCAGTCAGCATATGTAATATTCTTTTAATGGAGAGTGGAGAGGGAAGAGATTGGGGAGAGGAGGGGACAAGTTTGTATGTCCCATTCACCCTCTGATACACAAAGAGAGCTGATGTTTATTGTTTTACTTCCTAAGCCTCAATTACAAAGTTTTAAAAAAAAACCCTAAAAATGTATTTCTTTTATAATCAGAAAAATTAAAACTATTGAATATTTTAATAATAATTATTTTAAATTTCAGATACATTTCATAGACACTTGCTTTTATTTCCAAAAGCAATGTAAAGGACAAACAGTGGGTATGTTCTCCTACTAGTTTTCCTGTGTAAAATATTTCAAATAAAAAATTAAAGCTATGCAAAAATGTAAGGCTATTCAATCTGTATGTTAACAGATAACAATTATTAAATAAATACATGGTACAATATTAAAGCTTTGCTAATAAAAAATTGTAAAATAAAACAAAATTATACTGCATAGCTTAAATGATCAAAATACATCCTCTAATTTTTAACTTAGCAGTTCCTATTTGTGAAGCTATTAAAACCACATACTGTTGATTAAAAGTGCATCTTAACATAACACTTCAAGAAGGCAAAATCATTCAAATGTTCATTCCTTTGATATTATAAATATATTTTTCATTTTTTCTAAAATAAGTATCTTAAAAAGAAAAATAAACAAACGTATAAAGATACTCTATTTAAGAAGAAAAAGATATACAACTTAAATTTTTAACAAGAGAATGGCTAAGTAAAAAATTTCATGGTATTTCATTTCAAGGAATAATAGGTAGCTATTAAAATAACCATGTAGACTACAGAGTAACATAGAAAATTTTTATAAATTGCAGCCCAAATTAACTATATATGTATGTATGCACGTATATGTATGTATATGTTCACACACACATATTTTAGGCAAACATGATGCATAAAAACTAAAGTGTAGACATGTGAAAATATTTAACTTTCAACAGGACATAATTATCGGTGATTTCTCATTCTATTCTTGCCTGTTATTCCTCCTGTTGCTATATCCTCAGAATGTTTATATAATTATACTTTATTAAAATGATAAAACAAATGTCAATTTATTCTAGCTTCAGGGCCTGTGTTCTCTATTCCCTCTCTTGGAATCCTCACCCTCCAGATACCCACATGGCGTTTTCACTCACCTTCTTCAGGTCTTCTTCTACTTTTCCAGATGCAGCTGTTGTTAAAACACCTTCTTACATCCTCCATTCCAGTCAAATATTTTTGGAAATCTTCAAAAAAACAAGAATGGTTGAAAAGAAGTATCCCTGGATAGATATTTTGTAGAATACATCTAATAAGATGTTAATTGCTAAATCCAGTTGTAAGTCTGTTCATCTTTTTTTTTTTCCCATCAGCTTTGTAGGTTTGAAATTTTTCATGCAAAATGCTGGGGAAAATCCCATTAAAGAAATGTCATGTAGGGAACTTATTTTGACCTGACGAGAACAAACTAACTACAACAATATTGTTTTAGCCAACCAGGGAAATATGAACACTGATGGTATATTAGCCAATAGTAAGAAAATAATGCTACTAGCTTTTTAAAGCATGATCATTTAATAGCTCTTGTGGTTTTTATTTATTTATTTTTAAAGATTTTATTTATTTATTTGAGAGAGAGAGCACGAGTGAGAGAAAGAGCAGAGGGTGAGGGATAAACAGACTCCATGCTGAGGGCAGAGAACAACACAGGGCCCAGTCCCATGTCCCTGAGATCAGGACCTGAGCCAAATCAAGAGTCAGGTGCTCAGCGGACTGAGCCACCCAGGTGCCCCACTTGAGATTTTTTTTCTAAAGAACTCATCTTTTAGACAAATATATTGACATTTTAAAAAAGATTTATTTATTTTGGAGAGAGAAAAAGAGAGAGAGGGAGCATGAACAAGCTGGTAGAAGGGCTGAGGGAGAGGGGGAGAGAGAAAGGAAGAGAAGCAGACTCCCTACTAAACATGGAGCCTGATGTGGGGCTTGATCCCACGACCCTGAGATCAGGACCTGAGCTGAAATCAAGAGTTGGATGCTTGGGGCACCTGGGTGGCTCAGTCGGTTAAGCATCTGCCTTTGGCTCAGGTCGTGATCCCAGGTTTCTAGGATCGAGTCCCACCTCTGGGCTCTCCGCTCAGTGAAGAGTCTGCTTCTGCCTCTCCCTCTGCCTCTGCCTGCAGTGCTCTCTCACTCTCTTTATGTCAAATAATTTAATAAAATCTTAAAAAAAAAAAAAAGAGTTGGATGCTTAACCAAGGGAGCCACCCAGGTGACCCTATATTGAATTTTTTAATGGAGGAAGTGCTATTGTGTCTAGGATAATGTTGAGGAGAGAAGAGAGGGTAAAAGATAAAATGAGAGTTTGCTATATACTGATAATTGATAGAGCTGGGTGTTGGATACCTTGGGGTTTAATTTGCTGTTCATTTGAAAGCTTCCATAATAAAATAAAATTAAACAACACAGATTTTTCTCTTCTTTATCATGTCACATGGGATCATATTCAATTCTACCTCTTTTGCTGGACTACAAGTACAATTATTGTATCTCCAATCCCTAACATAGTAACTGGAACTATGAAGGAGAGGCTCAGTGAATAGTCATCAGTTACTGAATTTGAAATATCAACAGTAGTATAGCATTATAAATATTAATTGACATTCTAATAAAGCTACTTCAAAACCTTTCATTCTTCTCATTAAGTAATACAGATGGAAGTCACTTTGCTGATTAGGACTATTAATAATCCTCAGAATTGTTGGTGAGTGTAAATATGTTAAGAACCATTATATAAGGTTCTTAAAATTCTTGTCCAGTACTTTTCCCAGTGATTCTCACTTTCTTTGACTTCATAACCACTGTGTTAGCTTTCACAACATATCTTTACTAAGAATCAATTAAGTGGTTCTCTATACTTCTGATAAAACTAAATTTTTTTCTCATGTTTTCCTTTCTCTTTTCCCCACCTCCTAGCTAAGAAGGTATATGCTATTGAGCTGCATTGGAAAGTCAGAGCTAAGAAAAGTGCAGGCTCCTTCCCTCCAAAGCTACAAATGAGCAACTATCTCTCCACTTCCTGGATCTTAAACAGGTGCCAGAGTTCATAGAACAAAGAATTATGTTGACTCTCAGAAAATTGCTTCCTGATAGAGAGTTGCTACTGCACACACACATAGTGTGTCTTTATAATGCTTTTGACTCTGTACTCTCTGAGTTCTGCTATACCTTCTGCTCAGTACAAAACTGAAACCTGAAAAGAAACCATGCCTGAGTAGCTCTAGGGAAGGAAACATAAAGCAAATTATGCAACTCTATCATCACTAATGCTACTGCATGGACAAATTACATTAGTCAGCCTTAAGGTACAATTGGTTGTTGATGTGTACAGTTGGTTGACAGAAGATACTGATTTTTTTCAGAACAAATAAAATGCATAAACCTTTCTTTAAGCCTATGTGGTTAGAATGGAAAATTCTAACAATAATGTTTTTAGAGAAAAGAAAGTTGCTTAAATCCCTGTATGACAAACAAATTTACAGCATGTAACATTTCCTGCAAAGTATGTTATTTCACTTTTAATTACACATTTCATCATTTGCCTCAGATGTGCAGTTTTCTAAGACACATAACTTTAGTCCCTCAAAGTAAATCAGGAATTAACTTTATAGTGCTGAAAACTAGAAATTAGAGAACCAGATGATTAATGAAAAACAAGTAGTGAGTGTCAATACAAACCTTTATGACCTTTCTTACATTCATAGGAATGCTTCTGAAATGAGTTCTACTCTGAAGACCTTTATAAATCTCTAGTGAACAAACAACTGGGATTTTTATTTGGTTGCTGGCACATTTTAGAGAATTATGGAATGAAGTGTGTTGTCTGTTTTCTCAACTGAGCATTTCATAAAAATGTTCCTTTTATTACCTCCCCTCCCAAAAACAAAACAAAACAAAACAAAAAAAACTCTAGAGAGATGAGCTTTATATTTTTCAGTAAATTATAAATGGGAAAAATTATCTCTGTCCTGGAATAGCAATATTTAACATCTAGAGAATACACACTATTGTATGATGTTACATTTTCCTTATTCCACAAATGGAACTAGTCATGTTTTAAAATTTAAAAATATATCCCATTCATCCCTGGATCTTGTCAAATGACCAAATGTTCAAATCAAGCAAGAAAATATCAACATGACTGATTAAATTTTGATTTTTAATCAGTTTGATATTTTATAAATACAACTATATGTGATCCTATCCTTATTATATATACACTATATACATATATGCGCAAAGAACACAAGTCCTTATATATAGGTTAAATACAATTTGGAAAAAAATCATTTTTTACAAAGAGAAATCATTTTTTACAAATATTATTGAATTTAATTTAACAATCAAGAACATTAAAACAATCACTAATGGAAAGAAGAAACTTTGTCATCATATGTACTTGGGAGGAGGAAAAAAATTACCCTACACTGAACTTCGTATGTTTAAAGATAAGACAAACTCTTAATGACTGGTTTGCAAGCTTAGGAATATGACCATGTTAATTTGAAGTTGCATATCATTGATTTGTTTAATAATTTTTTTGGAGGGGAAGGAGAATATATGATTTTGCATTCTATTGTCCCTTATATTATTTATTTCCCAACTTTCAAAGACTTTGAAACCATTGATAGATGGACACTAATTTATTCATTAGTTTATCATAAAAAAAAGAATTCACACAAATAAGGTTGTAGTATCTCAGCCTTTAAACCTATAATGAGGGCATGCAAGAGATTGTAATCAGTAGAGTAGGATTCTCACCTGGAACCTTCTGTGACACTGGATGGAACAAATCTCAACCTTACTTAAGGAGAATTCAGAGGTACAAGTTTAGTTTGTGACTTTCCTGTCATAATTTCAAGCTGGCTTGAAGATTCAATTTTCCTTTGATCTAGAGAAGGTAACAAGTTTAGATCATGTTTGTAGGAAAGCAAAATCTGAAAAGAAGGGAAGGAATGTGGCATTACAGAATACAAAAAGATTAACAGCTTCTAATACCTAGAAAGTAATAAATATTATTTAACATGTTATCTTAAAGGAATAAATATCACTTTAAAAAAAAGAAAACTACCACTTTATGTGTCTATATAAGCTATGTGTATATATAAGCTATAATATCAATACCGTTACCTGAGAGCAATTTTTAACTACAGGTCTTTCTGCGCATGGAATTGTTTAGTTTCTGTTTTGAATTGTACTAACAAAGTCATTGCTAAACTTAAGAACAATTTAAAGTAGCTTGCAACTGCAAAAGAAGAATGTTCTACGCTAACAGTTTGCACTAGTAGTTGCTTTGCTTTTTGTCTGAGGAGACTTATTTTTACAACTGGAGAAAATGTTAACAAGTCAAATTATACGTGAGAAAGATGGAGGATGGGGGAGGGAGAAGAGAGGGTGAGAGAGACAGAGAGACAGACAGAGAGAGAGAAAGTACAGATGAATGCTGAAGAGGAGTACAGCGTGTCTGAAGGAAATGGTGTTTCATCATTTGTGATTTGGTATCATACTTTGTGATGCCTTTCCATCTCCAAGGGACCATGACTTTCTGAATTCTTGATGGCACCATTAAACAGCTGTGCAACACTCATTCTGAAACAAAAATGCTCAAGCAGGAACACTGGAATTAACTGTGGAGAATACAAATTAGCTAACAGATTTATTCCTCATCCTGACATAATAAACAAATATTGATGGCTTCCTGTGGTGTAATACATCCTTATTCATTGCTTCACAACTCACTCATAGCTCCTTCATTTTCTCCTCAATGCTTCTAAATGGGTGATTCATCCTATACTTCTCGAAATATTAGTCTGTTTACAGTGTTCAGATAGCTAACAGATTGTATATCATTAAAGTAGCTCTGTGATGACTCTCACTGTAGATTGTTGTTCTCTTTCAATTTATTTGCTTTTTTTTTCTTTTGAAAGTTTTTTTAAAAAGAAAGGAAAATAAGTGGCATCTTTTTATTTAGCAATAATGTTTTGATTGTACGTAGTAGTAAGATCTTTTTAATAACTTTTAGGTTTCTAAATACATCTTGCATGGCTAACGTATAAACTATTCAAAGTAAAAATCCATAACCCAAATGAATATCTTTTCCTCCTTTTTTATGTAATATCATAATCCTTCCCTAGTTGTATAGTCAATTTGAATGGAAGAGCCCTATCCATCCTTCTATTTAGAGCAGTGTTGAGACTGAGAAAATGCTCCTATTTCCCTTAGGATTTTTTTTTTTTATATAAATGAAGTTTTCACATTTCTACATTATAAAAAAGAGTTGGCACTAGAAAGATGTATTATATTGGCCATCTCTGAATTTTTCATAATTCATTTAAGTTAGAACTGCTCTTTTAAAAATTGGCAGGCATACCATAAAGGGATAAGATGACACCAAAAAGGGGAAAAAGTGACATATCCCAAATTATGGAATATATCAGATCAAGGAGTAACACAAGATTTAAAGTTTACTACATAAATTCTGATAGGCACATATTATCTGTGTTTTAGATGCTGACTACAGACACCTTGGAATGGAAAATCCAACATTCCAACATTCATGCCTTTGTTTCTCAGTTATCGGTTAAACATAGACCGATGCCATTGTTTGCAATTAAATTTGTATCCTTTACGGATTCTACAATGGGAATCACAAGCAAATCTTTCCACTAATGATAATGGATATTGAACATAAATAATTGCATTCATAATTTATCCCTATTAAAGTGTTTACACTATTGTATAGCCAAAAAAAAAAAAAAAAAAAAACTCATTCTACAGTGTTACTGGGTCTAAATTATTGTTAAATTGTGTTTTGCTTTGGAAAAGATGACAAGATTAGACCTAATACAGTAAAGGGCATGTTAATCACAATTTGGTTGGAACTAATAAATTTCCCACAGATACGTAAGCAAGAACTTTATAAAGTATCACATTTGCTTACAATTCAGTATTCTTCTCACTGCAATACCAGGATTTCAGTGTAATGATGCAAGAGCATTCAACTGAGCTCAATAAATTTAGATCTTACATTGGAGTGACATATATTATTAACTGTTCATTGATAACAAGGCACAGGAAAGAATCAATTACACTTTTTTCAAAAGGAAGTTATCAATATTTTTGAATGCAAATACCTATATATCCGATGTCATTTATGCCAAGAAATAACAATAAGTAATAAGATAATTGAAAGAATATTTACATTTATGTAGGTAATGGTTTTATAACAATCTAAATGTGGCATCTGAAATGGTATGTTACCAAATATCCAAAGACAACATTAAAGGGACAGCTATACTCAGAGGATCGATGAGTGCTGTAATAAAAATAACTAGATTTTGACTCAGACACCCCAAGCTTATGACCCACCTCTGCTATATACTAGACTGTTTGACTTTAGGCAAGTGACTCAACCTCTCTGAGCTCTCCAATGCAACATTTGTGAAATGCACAATAGAGCAATTCACAGGATCTTCAGGTAAGGAAACATATATGAAACCTATTGCAAATCATAAAACATATATATAAGGACAGTCATTTACTTATATCATTATATAGAATCTTGGCATAGAAACATCTCATCTTTTGTATCTTTGTCACATTCCCCATTAGCATGCATGTCCTCTCTTCTGCAGAATCCACCCTCCTCATGTCAGTAGATTAATGGGGAACAAAGGAGGATGATATTTTCGCATCACAGAAAGCATTGTGTACTACACAGAGATACTCTTTAACAAGAGCATCTTATTGGGTTAATTATCTAACCTTTATAGACTTCAATTTCCTTGTATATAAAATCATGAGAAAAAATGATCATTTATGATTTGAACAGACTAAAAATAATATGTTATGATTACAGTGTGGCCCTCCAAATAATTGATAGTTATAATTTTGTGCCAAATTCTTGCTGATAACTGATCACTGTTAAAATACATTAATGATGTAATGTTTGGATTCATAGCAGAACAGCTGTCAAGATTAATTTTTTGTATGACCTCCTTTTTTTAAAGATAGTCTTGATCATAGCAACTAATGTGATGAGAAGCAGGCTGTGCTTGTAACCATTCCAACCTCATCTCCTACAGACTAGGTGTCCTGCTGGATAGGAACTAGACTCTCCAGTTGCTATTTATCTAAAGGCCAATAGGTTCTACATATCTGCTAAACATTGAGATGTGTGGGTGCTATATTACTATAATTACCCTCCTTACAAAAACACACATACATGCACATTTTGCAAGATACGAATAAGGATTATAGCACTTTCAAACAGCTTTCACAACAGTAATCTGATTGTCTTTAAAACAACTCTATATTACAGAAGAAGAAACTAATGCCCTGAGATATTAAGTAATTTGCTTAAGTCACATAACTGGTGAGTAACAGAGCAAGATATCAAAACCAAATTATTTATCATTTCAGTTTTTATTGCAGTAGGTTACCAGAGCTTTTGAAAAATCAAGATTATAATATATGAAATATAATATATAAAATGTATATAATATGTATTTTCAAAAAATTGTGAAAATCGAGATTTAGAGATAAAATAAAATTAGGTGCTTTATTCACGTTTTAAGAATTTTGAATGCAAAAAAAAAAAAAAGAATTTTGAGTGCAATCCCTTTAATTAGAAAGATTTTCTAAACCATTTAGATACATGTGTTTCAATGTTTCTGCTACATTATTATATATCACCATCAGGATTCCATATTAACTTTCAAATGCTGCATCTTAAAGTGAGGGACATGTGTAATTTGTAGGTTAATGACCGTTCCTAGCAAAATCAATTTGTTCAGTATATTGATTAGTTTATCTACACAAAGAGCTGATTTTTTTAAAAAGTAAGGAGGGCACATATTGCATGGAGCACTGGGTGTTAAACGCAAGCAAACAATGAATCATGGAACATTACATCAAAAACTAATGATGTAATGTATGGTGACTAACATAACATAATAAAATAAAATTAAAAAAAAAAAACTCATGATGTCCTGTATGGTGACTAACATAACAAAATGAAATTAAAAAAAAAAAGAAAAAAAGTCACTTTTTAAAATGACTAGCTTTGGGCGCCTGGGTGGCTCAGTTGTTAAGCGTCTGCCTTTGGCTCAGGTCATGATCCCAGGGTCCTGGGTCCCAGGGTCTTTCTCTGTCAAATAAATAAATAGTGACTAGCTTTATTATACTACTAGCTCTATTATATTTTAAAAAATCACTCTTATAATATTATTAGTTTATTTCATTTTATATAACCTCTGTGGATTTAAAGACTACTAAATAAGAGCTAGTTGATTGTACTGTGCTGATATATCAAAAGGTCTACAATTCCAACCCTGGTGCAAGCCATGATCATCCCCTATCTAAATTATTTCAAGTGCCTCCTAAGTAGACTCCTTATTCTGTCCTTGTCCCATTCAGTTTTTTTTTTTTAAGATTTTATTTATTTGACAGTGAGAGACACAGCGAGAGAGGGAACATAAGCAGGGGGAGTGGGAGAGGGAGAAGCAGGCTTCCTGCGAGCAGGGAGCCTGATGCGGGGCTCGATCCCAGGACCCTGGGATCATGACCTGAGCTGAAAGCAGATGCTTAATGACTGAGCCACCCAGGCACTCCTGCCCCATTCAGTTTTAATTACAGCAGCCAGAGTGATGTTTTATAATCCTAAAACTGATCATGTGCCTCTTTTTCACAGAACCTTCCACTGGTTTCTCATCTACTTGGAGTACCAGCCAAGGTTCTCATCTTCATAGCCTCTAATTAGGTCTCCACTCCCTTCTCCTATTCCTTATCCCCTCACCTATTCCAGCAACAGATGCTACTCTTTTTACTACTCCCTGAAACTCCCAGGCACACAGCATCATCAGGACATCTACACTTCCTGTTCTGTATACTTTGAATGTTCTTTCTTCCCAGGAACCCGTATGACTCACTCCTTTACCTCCTTCATGTCTTCCTTCAAATGTTACCATCTTATTGAGACATTCCATGGACACCACATTTAAAACTGTACCTTCATTATTGCCTTCCTTCTTCTGTATTTTTTTTTCATTTAAAAGACTCCTGGAATATGTTTTTTTATTTAGTTTTATATTTTCCTCCCTCTACTAGAATGTAAATTCAATGAGGGCAGAAACTTGTTTATTTCTGTATTCTCAACATTCAGATCAAGACCTGATACATAGAATGCACTCAATATTTACTGAATAGTCAGTCTACAGTATATACAAATATATATTAAATACATACACACACACACATATATAAAATCCACATATTTTATACATATACAAGCCCTAATACAATGCTGGGAGAATCTACACCTAAGTTTTGATCTGAGACAAAGTTCCAGTCATCATCATTTATCCTTACTCTGGCTGCAATACGGGGACAAGCATTTTAACAGCTGCTGTATAGACTCTGAAAAAACTACTTTCTAAGCCTCCCCGCTATCTATTGGGAATTCTATTGTTGGAGTAGTTAGATATGGTGGTTGGGAATCCTGCTAAAGTTATAATTCTACTGAACTGATTAGGTTTTTTACCTTTAGAGTTATGCTTACATTGCCATGGTTTGACTCAAATATGATCAGAATTTTCCTAATCAAGACAGTTCATGATTAGCTCCCTCTGTCATTTCAATCTTTATGCTCATCTTCAGAGAAATTCACAGCACACATGCTCTAAGGCAGTTTCTCTTACAGAGGAAACATCATTCCTTGTGTATCCCCTCAAAATCAAAGGTTGTCTTTAAAGTCCTATAAATTATAGATAATACAGCTCTTGTGTTCCCCGGAGAGTTAGTTCTGTCATTGCTGCTCTTCTTTGAACTTCTAAGGTAGACTCCAAATGCCAAGCCATAGATAATATCTCTGTACCCATAGCATCTGACTCTCTGGCAGCCATTGCTGATATTGTCTTGGCGGGCTGTATATTCCCTCCAGGTCCCCTCATAGCCTTGGTGTCTCTATAGGGCTGCTTTCTTGGATGAATTGTTTTTTTTTTTTTATACCTTTATAGGCTTTCTAATATGAGGGTCATTCTTTTTTCTGGACTATGTATGAAAGAAGCAAGCCTGCTTAATCTTGCTCTTACCTAGAGGTCCTGTCCCCGGATTGCCATTTCACCTCCTAGAGTTCTAGCCAAAATTCTACTCTGTGGGCCAAGAGGCACACACTTACATTCTGGGCATGTCACATAAAGCTGTCTCCTGCCTTCTGGGTCACTTTCTGGTCTTAGAACAGGCACAGGGGAGCTTGCTTCTCTATTAAATTTAAGTGGTCCTCATCAAAGTTCAGCACCTCTGCTGTGAGTGAAATTAACAGCACATTTCATGCATTGCCGGCACTCCACTAATATGGATTTTTGACCGCACAGCAAAGTGAATATGACTGAAGTATTCAGAAGGTAAACCCTTTATGCAAGTTCTGTTCTTGTGGTCAGACAAGATCAATATCTGTCCTATAGGTTAAGCAAAACCTATGAGGTTGTGACTGTCATTGTTTCAATTTGGGAGTATGATTTTTTTTTCTTTCACAGTAAATAATCAGTAATGTGTTCATTAAATGCTATCTTTGTACCTAAAACTGTAACAGACTCTATTTTTTAACATAATATTAGGTCTCAAGGTGTTCTGAGTTTCTTGAGAGATATACAATGAACCCAGAGCCAACAGTCAGAAATTGAGACGAGATGAATTGTAATTAAGGCAAAAATCTATGTTAGATTAGAAGAGTGTCATAATAAGGAGATGTCATTATGGGCTACAATAACAGAAAAGGCTTTATTAAAGGTATAGGATTTGAATAGATCCTTGAGTTGGAGAAGCAGTGAATTCTGAAATAAAGGGTATGTACTCTTGAAGTCAAACTAATAATTCTGAGTCTATTCTGTCTGACATATTCCATTTTCAAACTAAATCACATTTTCATGTACATATATTTTTATCACTTCAAACTGCTTGCTTGCTTCCAGAGTCCTGTGGTTTCCTACCTTTCCATCTGTTCACAACCCAAAGTCCACACATTGTTTATTCCTACTTTTTCCATCTCTTCCCAAACTCAAAATTTTCAAGAACTCTTTCTAGATCATTTGAATCTGAGTGAATTTCTCCTCTCCTTATGCTCATCACTTTCAATAATATTCCTGTAAGTCTCCTTGCATTTCACTTGGCAGGACATTCCTTTGGTATTGTCTTCCTCTGACCAGATAAAATTTGTGAGTGTTTGTGTTTCTATTGTTTTTATAAAAGATTGAAAATTTCATATATTTCTGTAAAATAATACATCCTATGTATGCAGGAAAAATAGGAATCTATTTTTTTTAAAGATTTTATTTATTTATTTGATGGAGAGAGACACAGAGAGAGAGGGGACACAAGCAGGGGGAGTGGCAGAGGGAGAAGCAGGTTTCCTGCTGAGCAGGGAGCCCGATGTGGGGCTTGATCCCAGGACCCCGGGATCATGACCTGAGCTGAAGGCAGATGCTTAACGACTGAGCCACCCAGGCACCCAGAATCTTTTTAGATAATAAGCAAATACATCTTTTCCTTTTCTAACCTTGTACACACAGAAACATTACATACCTATTGTCTTGAGCTTGTTTTGGAAAATGGCTACACAGGAGTGAAAGAACAAGGAGATTTGCAAATTGTATTAGGATAAGGCCACCATCCCTGCATTTTCCTAGTTCAGTTCCATTCTGTAGATGGTGAAGATGAAATATTTCCATTAAAGATGGAATTTTACAATGTCCATTTCTTTTTTTAAATGTTTTTGTATTATGTTATGCTAGTCACCATACAGTACTTCATTAGTTTTTGATGTAGTGTTCCATGATTCATTGTTTGCATATAACACCCAGGGCTCATTGCAATAGGTGCCCTCCTTAATACCCATCACCAGGCTAGCCCATCCCCCCAATCCCCTCCCCTCTGAAACCCTCAGTTTGTTTCCCGGAGTCCATAGTCTCTCATGGTTCATCTCCCCCTCTGATGTCCCCCCCTTCATTTTTCCCTTCCCTCTCCTAATGTCCTCCATGCTATTCCTTATGTTCCACAAATAAGTGAAACTATATGATAATTGTCTTTCTCTGCTTGACTTATTTCACTTAGCATAATCCCCTCCAGTTCCATCCATGTCGATGCAAATGGTGGGTATTCATCCTTTCTGATGGCCAAGTAATATTCCATTGTATATATGGACCACATCTTCTTTATCCATTCATCTGTTGAAGAGCATCTTAGCTCCTTCCACAGTTTAGCTATTGTGGATATTGTTGCTATGAACATTGGGGTGCATGTGCCCCTTCTTTTCACTACATCTGTATCTTTGGGGTAAATGCCCAGTAGTGCAATTGCTGGGTCATAGGGTAGCTCCATTTTTAACTTTTTGGAGAACTTCCATAATGTTTTCCAAAGTGGCTGTACCAACTTGCATTCCCACCAACAGTGTAAGAGGGTTCCCCTTTCTCCACATCCTCTCCAACATTTGTTGTTTCCTGCCTTAATTTTTGCCATTCTAACTGGTGTAAGGTGGTATCTCAATGTGGTTTTGATTTGAATTTCCCTGATGGCTAATGATGTTGAACATTTTTTCATGTGTCTGTTACCCATTCGTATGTCTTCTTTGGAGAAGTGTCTGTTCATGTCTTCTGCCCATTTTTTGACTTATTTTTTTGGGGGGTTGTTCAGTTTGAGAAGTTCTTTATAGATCTTGGATACCAGCCCTTTATCTGTAATGTCATTTGCAAATATCTTCTCCCATTCTGTGGGTTGCCTCTTTGTTTTGTTGACTGTTTCCTTTGCTGTGCAGAAGCTTTGGGACTTGATGAAGTCCCAAAAGTTCATTTTTGCTTTTGTTTCCCTTGCCTTTGGAGACATGTCTTGGAAGAAGTTGCTGTGGCCGATGTCGCAGAGGTTACTGCCTATATTCTCCTCTAGGATTTTGATGGATTCCTGTCTCACATTGAGGTCTTTCAACCATTTAGAGTTCATCTTTGTGTATGGGGTGAGAGAATGGTCAAGTTTCAGTCTTCTGTATATAGCTGTCCAATTTTCCCAGCACGATTTACTGAAGAGACTGTCTTTGTCCATTTCTAATATCATCAAAACTTTTGTGGTCAGTACTGTTCATGAAGACCTGCTTCCATTAGCAAGCTTCATTTCATGCCATGATAGATAAAACAGAATCCTTCCTTTTGTGGAATTATTCCTCAAAGAGGAAATCTCAATTTTGCTTTTGAGACTCAGTCATTGGCCATTAGAATCTAACCTAAAATCCTATGGATAGATCCTGTTCTCCTAAATGCTGGGGCATATCAGGGTTAACTCTGGAAAATCAGTCACTGCTTTGGTGCACCCAAAGTGTATCAGAACAAAGAAATAAGGATCAAGCATGTAACTTCTTTTGCTTTTTTTTTTCTCTTTTTAGGCCTGAGGTAGAATCTATAACCTACATTAAGGTGTAAGGCCTGCAATAAACAAGACAAAGATTCTGCAGCCCCATCCGAATAGATCCTTAGGAGCTATGTCAATGATATTATTATCAATATAAAAATATTTTAAAAGACTTAAAAATAAAATAGGCTTTCCTTTTTGTTAATTTTCAAAGGATGTTACACTGATATAATAATAAATGAAAAAGTACATGGGCAAAAAAACACAAGTACACACACACACACACACACTGGCTTCATCTTAATAGCCCTCATTCATCCCCTCCAGAGCTGACAAAGTTAAGTAGGACAGTCCCATAATGGTTACTGTGACATACATCCTAGTTTGTATCTTGGAGAGACTGCCTTGGCAATTGATACATTTTTCTTGGTATCCTCTCCCTGCAGACTTTAAGGTAGCCCTCCAAGGCTCTGGAAACCCTTCATTTACATTTGAGGAATGCTCATGTGAGGAAGTCTATAGGCTCATATAATGTTAAAACAGGAAAGCCTCTACAAGTCATTAAGCCAACCCTCATTTCAGAGATGAAAACCAGAGCTCAGTGATGGGAGGGATTTGCCTAAGGTAACCCAACAAATTGATGACTGCCTCTTTTTGGTCTACTGACTCAAAGCATGGCATTATTTTGCCATTCCTATGGCTGCCTCTTCACAAAATTAAGAAGCAAGTTGGCCTTAAATACTTTCTTACCCTTTCTCAAAAGCCTAGTGGTTTTTTACACTGTATTTGTTCCTTGTACAAATTCCTAGATAGGAAGTCCAAGCAGGTTCCTTTACCTATCTGACATTTATTTCTCTGCTTCTCTTCAAAAATATCTAATTTGGGTTCCATTCCCTCAGGATCTTATTAGGTGACCACATACTCCTGGCCCACAATATCACTCATATCTCAGTAGAGTGCAAATGACAAGATACCATATCATCTCCAAGTAAGCATTCAGCCTTTTAACAAAGTCCTTACAGAGACTGTGCCTTAATCAAATATTAACATCACCATGGGAATTTTGAGCCGTTAATTCTCCTGTTTTGTACTCAAATCATACTTTGTCTATCACCAGCATGTAATTATTAAGTTCCTTCCATAGGTTAACACCTAGGGATAAAGTAATGAAAGAGACAGCTATAAATCTTACCTGTTTGGAGTTTATATTCTAGTTGGAAGAATTGGGAAATGAGGTGGGGGTATGCTACATTAGCCAAGGATATTAGAGAAGGCACTTGGTTATGGTGATGCATTTCATTAGAGATCTAAAGAAATGCAACGGAGGCAATCATACAAAATTCTGGAAGAAGAACATTTTGGAGAGGAAAAACAGAGTCAAGAGCTTGAGCTGGGAGGATGTTGGGTTCCTGACTAACATAGTGAAGTCTGAATGCAAGGACATACATGTAATAAGTGACTGGGGTGCAGAGGGAGGATAGGTCAGATACAGAAGGGGTGTTGAGCAGGGTTAGGAGTTTAGACTAGATTCTTATTGCCTTGAGAACACTCTCTTGAATCAGAAGAATAATTGTTGGGTAGATTTACTCTTTTAAGAGAGAACTTCAGTTACCATGGAGGAAATAGCATCTAAGAGGACAAAAGTAGAAGCAGAGAATTTATTTGGAGGGTTATTTCAACAACCCATTGAGGGATGACAGTGGTTTTGTCTAGGATTATGTCCTCAGAAATGGAGATACATGGACAGGGTCATTATCTAGTCTGGGGAGAAATCAACTCCTGTTTTGGGTGGATTGTGCAATTTACTGATGTAGGGAAGATGGACGTTATAATAATTGGAATGATTATTTTTTTCACCTTATGTCCACAGACACTTACTCATGTAACGGTTTCTTACCAAGCAAGCCACTATAGAGAGGAGAATTATTTTTCTATAGAGAATTCACTGGTTGTTCATAAAAATTATTTTTTTAAAAAAAGATATATGGGGCATCTGGGTGGCTCAGTTGGTTAAGCATCTGCCTTCAGCTCAGGTCATGATCCTCGGGCTCCTTGCTCAGCGGGGAGTCTGCTTCTCCCTTTCCCTCCGCCCCTGCTTGTGAGCTCTCTCTCTCGCTCACTCACTCTATCAAATAAATTTTAAAAATCTTAAAAAAAGATATATTACTTAGTAAGCATTTGTTATGTGTAAGTATCATGCTAAGCATTTTGTATGGGGTACATCTGGTAGTTATTGGCTTTTGCCTGCCAAAAATCTCTCCTCTCTCTTTCTGGTAACTTTCTGATTATAGTCAGAAATGGGTACATGACACAGAAACAAAGACAAATAAAGTCCTTCCCTGGGATTTTTCCGCTAGAGCTTGAAGGGAAGATAGATTCTTCTTTTGGGAGCCCTTCCCCTGATATATGCAAACACTGAAGAAATTAAGCTGTCATTTTTTTTAAAGATGCAGAAATTAAAGGCCCATAGACACAATTCTGTTGGAGATGAGTTTTAGAAATACCTGAAGATTCATGAGGTTCCCTGGACTCTAGAGTCCAGGGATGTGTGAGCTGCCCTAATTCCAGTCGCCTTGCCAAAGCTCACCCTCCGCCACCTCCATATATTTTTGCTTAAGAGGTTCAAATTATATTCCTATTCCAACCAACAGAGGTAGGACACACATATCTCATTTCACCCTACAGCAACCAGTTACATTGTAATTATTCTCCCATTTCACAGAAGAAGCAGCAGAATTAAAAAGCCTAAGTCATTGTCTAAGATGAGCCTAGTTTTCACATGGTGATCTAAGTTCTGAATTTTGGGTCTTTCTCTGCTCAAAGTCTGTGTTACTTATAATCTGCATGGTATTATGCCCTGTATCCTAGGTGAAAGGTGGATATGTGTGTGTGTGTGTGTGTGTGTGTGTGTAGGGATCAGGGGGTAGAAGCAACAAAACTCAGTCAGACCTAGGTCCTGTCCTCAAGGACATTATAATTAAAATGTTATAAACATAGCATGTAAATAATAATAAAATGAACATAAAATAATTGCTCTAATAGAGGGACAATGAGAGTGAAGAAGAAGGATGATTAATTCTGATCAGGGTATCAGGAGAAGGTCTTTGAACTGGACCTTGAAAGACAAACAGTGCATTTATTATGCCTCCTCTGTCTACGCAAATTACCTATTTTGTAGCTGCTCTGTCTCACATCCTCATCCATCGTTCATGGCTCAAATACAAGTTTTTCTACCAATTATTTTTTTTTTCTAATATGCTCACACGCTTGAATCTAAATGTTTTGTCCGTATGCCCCAAATTGAAACTCGAGAGATTATCCAGTTCATTTGATCCATAGAAATAAGTGACAAGAAAACATACTTTGATTCAAGAACAAATTAAACTGATAGTTGTCAAAGCTGTGCTTTATGTTATATTGCAAGATGAAATCTCAGTTGCCTATAGACCTTCATAGTTGTTTTCCCCTAGCCAATTCCTTTTTTTCATTTCCAACTGCTAACTACGTTCTTTTCCCCTTTGCCTTATTTCTGATTCTCATTCTCTATTCCAGCCCTTTTCCTGGCTCATGCTAACACTCTTGGCTTATTTGGAAATTGCTTCAGGAAGATAGCACTGCTTCTGCCCTTGTATACTATTACTTGGTACTAAGGAGGGAGTAAAGAGCTCATGAATGAAACTTATTTGGAACTCTTTCTATTCCATATCTGACAGTGTGTGGTTTTTCAAACATTAGCGTTATCAGTGAGTTTTGTTTTGTTTTGTTTCTGCGTGCATTAGTGATTGATAATAAATCTCCCTTGAACATCACTGCACATTTCACATTGCCTGTGGCTCCCATGGGTGACATGATTCTATACATACATTTGAGATTGTCCTGAGAGAAAGTAAGGAAGATCAAGATATGAATTGCTGGGATGTGTGGGTGGCTCAGTAAGTTAAGCATCTGCCTTCAGCTCAGGTCATGCTGCCAGGGTCCTGGGATCAAGTCCCTCATCGGGCTCCCTGCTCAGCCGGGAGTCTGCTTCTCCCTCTCCCTCTGCCTGCCTGCCACTCCCCCTGCTTGTGCTCTCTCTCTCTCTCTCTCTGACAAATAAATAAATAAAATCTTTTAAAAAAATGATACGAATAGCTTCTGGCACTTCCTGAAAAGTCACAACTTGGAAGAAAACAGTGCAGACATTCCATACCCTGCATGATATTTTTGTCTATTCTCTCTTTTTTACCACTCTCCTTTTTTCAACCTCTCCAAAGCCTTGAATTCCCTCCATCCTTTTATCCTTATTTTGTGTAATATTTGTCCTCATTTTCTTGACATTAAGCCCAACTGAAAGATACTTTGAAGACAGGCTCCTAATAAAGGTTCAGAATAAGAAAAGGGCACTGAATGACATCAGGTGTTTCCCACTGTATCTTGAATATCACAGTTTCGTTTTGCTATCAATTTAATATGAAATTCATGCAGAACTAGACTGCTCTGAAGCTTCATTAACAATATTTGGTGGTTGTCAGGTGGCCTAAAAAAAGTTAATATGCCTTTCCCAGTCTCTCAGCTTTCAAATCAACAAAAGTAACATGTTTTCCCCTTCTTTGCTCATTGCACAAGGAAGCCAGTTATTTTTATAACACTATATCTTTGTAATGAAATAGAAAAGAGTGGGAATTGGATTACTCTGGATCATCTTTTATACATAATTACAATCTAACCTTTCAGGTAAGTATTTCCAAATCCTTCAGAAATGATTCTGAATCTGATTATCAAATCATTCAGCAGTCTTATTGCAACTGACCGACAAGCAATCCTCATGAATTTAGCCCTCATTTGCTATGATAGCCTCAACATAAATGGCACTTCTTTGTCAGTGGATGGAAAACAAATATTCACTAAGAATATTCTCTCATAAATCTCTTCTAAAAGATTTATTTAGGACTGAAACACAAAGAGGATATTATTTTTAAAAAAATCCATAAAATCAAACATGCAGTGGAATCAGTTTTAAATGCACACTCCTCCTGGTTCCCTTCTATCCAGCATTTAACACTGCTTAGTATCAGACCCCCAAAGAAGCACTTCCTGACCACCCCGCCTCACCTGGATCAACTTTCTTGCCTTAGTATCAGCAGGACCCTGTCAATGCCTCTAAAATGGCCCCTAACATAGGATGAGATTCTCTATTTAAATACCTCTCTCTCCGAACCATGAGAGACTAAGGACTCTGGGAAACAATCTGAGGGTTTCAGAGGGGAGGGGGGTGGGGGGATGGGTTAGCCCGGTGATGGGTATTAAGGAGGGCACGTATTGCATGGAGCACTGGGTGTTATATGCAAACAATGAATCATGGAACACTACATCAAAAACTAATGAAGTACTGTATGGTGACTAGGATACATACATACATACATACATATATACATACATACATATATACCCTCTCTCCCAAAGAGAATAAAGTATTAGAGGGCAGGGAGTGGGTTTTATTTATTCACTTCAAAGAAAATTGCTGACATAAACTTGCTCATTCACTTCTCACATGAAGTTTGTGCTATTAATCCTACTTTACAGAGAAAGAAGTTAAAATTTTGAGGCTCAACCCAGCCATGGACACAGCTAGTAATAGCAGTTACTGAACCCAGGAATGCCAGACTACAAAGTCTACACCTTATCTACTATAAGGCATTACAGTCATCAAGGGTCAGAAGGATTAATGCTACTTGGTCTATCTGTGATTTGAAGACATAAGTTGGTAAAAAATAAGCCCACACATCAGATAAAATATTTGTATCTACAATTTATAAAACTCTAATAATTTTATCATAAAAAGACAAAAATCCAGGGACGCCTGGGTGACTCAGTTGGTTATGTGCCCCACTCTTGATTTTGGCTGAGGTCATGATCTCGGGGTCATGAGATCGAGCCCTGCCTCGGGTCTGGGCACTCAGCATGGAAACAGCTTAAGATTCTCTCTCTTCCTCTCCCTCTGCCCCTCCCCTCACTTGCGCCTCCACATGCGCACATGCTCTCTCTCTCTCTAAATAAATAAATAAAATCTTTTTTAAGAAAAGACAAAAATCCAGTTAAAAACGGGCAAAGGATTGAGTATACATTTCACCAAAGACAACATGTAAATGGCTGTTAAACATATGAAACATCATTCCTTATTATTAGGAAAACACAAATTAAAAGGAAATACCATTTTACATCTACTAGGATGGTTAAAATAGAAAGACAGATAACAACAAGTGTTGGTAGAAGTGTGAAAAGCGAAACCACCACATCTCACTCATGGGAATGCAACATGGTACAGTCACTTTGGAAAACAGGCAATGTCTTAAAAATTTAAGCATCAACTTACCAGATGATGAGCATTTCCACCACCAGGAATCTACAAAAGACATGTGAAATTATATCTTGTTAACACAAGGACTTGTTAGTGAATGTTAATAGCAGCAGCATTATTCATAAAAGCCCCAAACAGAAAACAATGTGAATGTCCATCACTGGTAAATAGATGAAACATTTGTATACCTATATGATGAATTACTATTTAGTAATCAAAAGGAACAAAATATTAATCATGCTTCTACATGAATGGACTTTAAAAGCAATATCCTAAGCAAAAGAAGCCAGATACAAAAGGTGATGTATTATATGATTCCATTTTTAGGAAATGTCCATAAAAGGCAAATTTATAGAACTAGAAAGGAGATAAATAGTTGCTTGAAGCTGGGGGATGGGACTACGGTTTGAATGCAAGTAAGTACAAGGGAATTTTTCAGGGTAATGGAAATGCTTGAAAATTTAATTGTGGAGATGGTTGTGCAATTCTATATATAATTGTGTGAATGTATTATTGAATCATGCTTAAAATAGTGATTTTTATGGTATGTAAATTACATATCAGTAAAGCTTTAATAGAAATAAGTGTGGCCTCTCAGATAATTTACTCTTTATGAACCATTTTCAAGATAAATCTGTCTTTATTTTTAGCATTAAATCTGCAGAGGGTCTTCCCAGCAAAACCTATTTTTAGAATTCACTTATCTTCCAAAACTATATCTAACTACTGCTATAACAAACTCATTCTGTAAAGGGACAGATAATAAATATTTTAGACTTTACAGGCCAAACTGTCTGTTATGAAACTATTCAACTCTGCTATTATAGAGCAAAAACAGCCACAGATAATATGTAAATGAACGAGTGTCTCTGTGTTCCAATAAAACTTTATGTATGAAAACAAGCAATGGGTAGGATTTGTTCTGTGAGCTATATTCAGTTTATAGATGCTATAGACTAAGTGACCTCTGACCTTCTAGTAAAATTTGGAGTTGCAATAAATTATATCCTAGAATTTAGAACATGAGGAAACAAAGTCCTCAAAGGATTGTAATTGTGCTTTGTCTACTACTTTTGATCAGCTCTTGTTAAAAAATCATAGAATTCCAAGGCTAGAATAACAATAGCTGTTAATAAAATTATTGAGGGTTTTTCAGAGGCCAGGTGCTGTTCTAAGAAATTTACATTCATTGTCTCATTTAATCCTATCAAAAAGCCAATGCGGAAGGCACAGAGAGAAGTTGTGTTATTATGTCCAAGATAAAAGTAGAGTGTATTAGACCCAAGAGATATACTCAGGTGGTCTAATTGCAGAGGTCACATTTTTTTTAACTACTCTGCTGTGCTGCCTTCAACTATAAGTTGGTAACTGTTATTGAAGAACAAAGTGGTTCTGGTTTGTTGGATAGGAATGAGCTCCTTCACTGAAGAAGTGGGAAAACAAGCAGCTCACTATGAGATCTAGAAATTCAGATTATGTGCTACTTTCAATAGGAACTAACAACACTCAACACAAGTAAGATTCCAGGTAAGTGAGCTTTGTTCCTAATTAAAGTCCCTTTTTTCAGACTAATAAAAAGGGATTTAAGTTCAATTTTTTAAAAGACATGGAACAGCGATTTCAACCATCGGTTGGAATAGAACTTTGTCTTCAACAATCTTTCCTATTATTTTCTGTCACATTATACCTTAATAACAACACTCCCCATCTGCAGATATATGCTATATACAATATATTCCGAAACTGTGATCTATTTTGTTATAATGAGTGACATCAAAAAACAACACCGAAATGCCAATTTAAAATTTTGTTTACCAAATGTAATCAGGGCAGCTACTTTGCAACTCACAGGAGAAGTGAAGCATTTCTATTTTTTTAAATTTTTTATTGTTATGTTAATCACCATACATTACATCATTAGTTTTTGATGTAGTGTTCCATGATTCATTGTTTGTGCATAACACCCAGTGCTCCATGCAGAACGTGCCCTCTTTAATACCCATCACCAGGCTAACCCATCCTCCCATCCCCCTCCCCTCTAGAACCCTCAGTTTGTTTTTTTGTTGTCTGATTGCTGTGGCTAGGACTTCTAATACTATGTTGCATAGCAGTGGTGATACTGGACATCCCTGCCCTGTTCCTGACCTTAGGGGGAAAGCTCTCAGTTTTTCCCCATTGAGAATGATATTCGCTGTAGGTTTTTCATAGATGGCTTTTATGATATTGAGGTATGTACCCTCTATGCCTATACTATGAAGAGTTTTGATCAAGAAAGGATGCTGTACTTTGTCAAATGCTTTTTCTGCATCTATTGAGAGGATCATATGATTCTTGTTCTTTCTTTTGTTAATGTATTGTATCACATTGATTGATTTGCGGATGTTGAACCAACCTTGCAGCCCAGGGGTAAATCCCACTTGGTCATGGTGAATAATCCTTTTAATGCACTATTGGATCCTATTGGCTAGTGTTTTGGTGAGAATTTTTGCAGCCATGTTCATCAAGGATATTGGTCTAATTCTCCTTTTTGATGGGGTCTTTGGTTTGGGGATCAAGGTATTGGTGGCCTCATAAAATGAGTTTGGAAGTTTTCCTTCCATTTCTATTTTTTGGAACAGTTTCAGAAGAATAGGTATTAATTCTTCTTGAAATGTTTGGTAGAATTCCCCTGGGAAGCCATCTGGCCCTGGGCTTTTGTTTGTTGGGAGATTTTTGATGACTGCTTCCATTTCCTTAGTGGTTATAGGTCTGTTCAGGTTTTCTGTTTCTTCCTGGTTCAGTTTTGGTAGTTGATACATCTCTAGGAATGTATCCATTTCTTCCAGGTTATCTAATTTGCTGGCATAGAGTTGCTCATAATATGTTCTTATAATTGTTTGTATTTCTTTGGTGTTGGTTGTGATCTCTCCTCTTTCATTCATGATTTTGTTGATTTGGGTCATTTCTCTTTTCTTTTTGATAAGTCTGGCCAGGGGTTTATCAATCTTGTTAATTCTTTCAAAGAACCAGCTCCTAGTTTTGTTGATCTGTTCTACTGTTCTTTTGGTTTCTATTTCATAGATTTCTGCTCTGATCTTTATTATTTCTCTTCTCCTGCTGGGTTTAGGCTTTATTGCTGTTCTTTCTCCAGCTCCTTTAGGTGTAGGGTTAGGTTGTGTACTTGAGACCTTTCTTGTTTCTTGAGAAAGGCTTGTATTGCTATATACTTTCCTCTTAGGACTGCCTTTGCTGCATCCCACAGATTTTGAATAGTTGTGTTTTCATTTACATTGGTTTCCATGAATTTTTAAAATTCTTCTTTAATTTCCTGGTTGACCCATTCATTCTTTAGTAGAATGCTCTTTAGCCTCCATGTATTTGAGTTCTTTCCGACTTTCCTCTTGTGATTGAGTTCTAGTTTCAAAGCATTGTGGTCTGAAAATAGGCAGGGAATGATCCCAATCTTTTGGTACCGGTTGAGACCTGATTATGACCTAGGATGTGATCGATTCTGGAGAATGTTCCATGGGCACTAGAGAAGAATGTGTATTCCGTTGCTTTGGGATGGAAGGTTCTGAATATGTCTGTGAAGTCCATTTGGTCCAGTGTGTCATTTAAAGTCTTTATTTCCTTGTTGATCTTTGCTTAGATAATCTGTCCATTTCAGTGAGGGGGCTGTTAAAGTCCCCCACTATTATTGTATTGTTGTCAATGTGTTTCTTGGCTTTTGTTATTAATTGCCTTATATAATTGGCTGCTACCATGTTAGGGGCATAGATATTTACAATTGTTAGATCTTCTTGTTGGATAGACCCTTTAAGTATGATATAGTGTCCTTCCTCATCTCTTATTACAGTCTTTGGTTTAAAATCTAATTTGTCTGATATAAGGATTGCCACCCCAGCTTTCTTTTGGTGTCCATTAGCATGGTAAATGGTTTTCCACCCCCTCATTTTCAATCTGGGGGTGTCTTTGGGTCTAAAATGAGTCTCTTGCAGACAGCATATCGATGGGTCTTGTTTTTTTATCCAATCTGATACCCTCTGTCTTTTGATTGGGGCATTTAGCCCATTTACATTCAGGGTAACTATTGAAAGATAGGAATTTAGTGCCATTGTATTGCCTGTAAGGTGACTGTTACTGTGTATTGTCTGTGTTCCTTTCTGGTCTATGTTGCTTTTAGGCTCTCTCTTTGCTTAGAGGACCTCTTTCAAGATTTCTTGTAGGGCTGGTTGCGTGTTTGCAAATTCCTTTAGTTTTTGTTTGTCCTGGAAGCTTTTTATCTCCCCTTCTATTTTCAATGACAGCCTAGCTGGATATAGTATTCTTGGCTGCATATTTTTCTCATTTAGTGCTCTGAAGATATCATGCCAGTCCTTTCTGGCCTGCCAGGTCTCTGTGGATAGGTCTGTTGCCAATCTAATGTTTCTACCATTGTAGGTTACATATCTCTTCTCCCGAGCTGCTTTCAGGATTTTCTCTTTGTCTCTGAGACTCGTAAGTTTTACTATTAGATGTCAGGGTGTTGACCTATTTTTATTGATTTTGAGAGGGGTTCTCTGTGCTTCCTGGACTTTGATGCCTGTTTCCTTCCCCAAATTAGGGAAGTTCTCTGCTATAATTTGCTCCAGCATACCTTCTGCCCCTCTCTCTCTTTCTTCTTCTTCTGGGATCCCAATTATTCTAATGTTGTTTTGTCTTATGGTATCGCTTAGCTCTCGAATTCTGCCCTCGTGATCCAGTAGTTGTTTATCTCTCTTTTTCTCAGCTTCTTTATTTTCCATCATTTGGTCTTCTATATCATTGATTCTTTCTTCTGCCTCCTTTATCCTAGCAGTTAGCACCCCCATATTTGATTGCACCTCATTAATAGCCTTTTTGATTTCGACTTGGTTAGATTTTAGTTCTTTTATTTCTCCAGAAAGGGTTTCTCTAATAACTTCCATGGTTTTTTCAGGCCCAGCTAGTATCTTTAAAGTGATGATTCTGAACTCTAGATCTGACATCGTACTAATGTCCATACTGAGTAGGTCCCTGGCAGTTGGTACTACCTCTTGTTCTTTTTGTTGAGGTGATTTTTTCCGTCTTGTCATTTTGTCCAGAGGAGAATAGATTAATGAGAGAACAAAATGCTAACAGGGTAACAATGTCCCCAGAAAATATACTCTAAACAAATCAGGAAAGACCTGAAGCCGGGGGAAAAGAAAGGGAAAGAAAGAAAAAAAGAAAAAAAAAAGAAAAAGAAAAAGATAAAGATAAAAACAAACAAAAACAGAACAAAACAAAACAAAACAAAACAGAATATGATCCAATATGATCAGGCTGGTACATAGATCAATGCCACACACTAGATTTTGCGTGTATTTTGGTCTGTTAGAAGAAAGTGCCTCCCAAAATTTTAAAGAAAGAAAAACTTATATATGTACAAAAATAAGGGTTGATATGATGAAGGGATGGAATATGACTGTAAAGATGGAAATTATAAAAATTTTTATAAAAGGAATTGATAAGAAGTTGTTTGAAAAAAGAAAGAAGAGGATTTAAGAAAAAAAAAAGGGAGAGAATGTGATCAGGCAGGAGAGTAGAACAAAACCATACACTAGAGATTTAGAGTATATTTTGATCTGTTTGAAGGAACTATTCCAAAATTTAAAAGAGAAAACAACTTATATATATATGCCAAAAATAAGGGTAACTACTATGAAGGGATAGAATATGACTCTAAAAATGAAAAATAAATGTTTTTAGTGGCGCCTGGGTGGCTCAGTCGTTAAGCGTCTGCCTTCGGCTCAGGTCATGATCCCAGGGTCCTGGGATTGAGCCCCACATCAGGCTCCCTGCTCTGCAGGAAGCCTGCTTCTCCCTCTCCTACTCCCCCTACTTGTGTTCTCTCTCTCGCTGTGTATCTCTCTGTGTCAAATAAATAAACAAAATCTTTAAAAAAAAATGTTTTTTAAAAAAGGTATTGATAAGATGTTGGTTGAAAAAGGGAAAAAGAAAAATAAAAAAAAAAAAAGAGTTAAAAAAAAATTAACTTTGAAAGACTAAAGAATCATGGTAAAAAATCCATGTATTCTATTTGCATTATTCCCCTAGCGCTGGAGTTCTGCTTTTCTCACTGATCGGTAAACTTGCTCTTGGCTGGCTGTTCTCGCTGATCTTCTGGGGGGGGTGCCTGTTGCCGTGGTTTCCAAATGTCTTTGCCGGAGGCGTAATTGCCCCGCCCTTGCTGGTCCGGACCAGGTAATCTGCTCGGGTTTGCTCTCGGGAGCTTTTGTTCCCTGCAAGCTTTCCGTACAGCTTTGGAGGACAAGAGTGAAAATGTTAGCCTCCCAATCTCCGCCCCAGAGGAGCCGAGAACTCAGGGCCCCGATCCTCAGTGCACCCCCAGAGAAAAGCAGTCGATCACTCCCGTCTCCCCGCTCTCCGGCCGCACTCCGTGCTCACCCAGCCTGTGACCGAGCATTTCTATCTCTGGCACCCGACCCCACGTGGAGCCTCCAAACCCAGCAGATCCCTATGGTGAGCGCTCCCATGCCGCTCTTCCCGGGGGGAGGAAAGGGAGTCTCCCCGGATCTGCTGCTTGTTGGGTCCCTGCTGGAGGAGCAGTGGCCCCACCGTGCCGCAGATCATGGTTTATGGCAACCCTGAGCAGCCGGCTTCCCCGCTCCAATAACTGGGAGCTCTGCCGCACTCAGGCACCCCTGGTCTTTCTGTGACCCCGAGGGTCCTGAGACCACACTGTCCCACGAGGGTTCCACCCCCCACTTAGCCACCAGAGTGACATCCCTCAGCAGAGCAGACTTCTAAAAGTTCCGATTTTGTGCTCTGCAGCTCTATCACTTGCCAGAAGCGGCGGAGGGAGGCCCCTCCCCCGCCGTCTAGCCTCCCGAATATCGCCTCGGATTCACTTCTCTGCACATCCTACCTTCCAGAAAGTGGTCGCTTTTCTGTTCAGAGAGTTGTTGCTATTCTTTTCTTCGATCTCCTGTTGAGTTTGTAGGTGTTCAGAATGGTTTGATCCCTATCCAGCTGAATTCCTGAGACCAGATGAAATCCAGGTCTCCTACTCCTACCAAAGTGAAGCATTTCTAATTCAACAAGTTAATCCTGTGATTTGAGGGATTTGAGGAGAAAAGAAGGAAGTGGTTAATACACTGCATTAGTAAGACAAGCATCCATGAAAATAAAAGGCTATTAAACTGTTCAAATGCAATATTAAAATGCAACAAGTTTATGGATTAGGGTGGAGTGATTTCAAAGAGACAGCTATACTGTTTAAAAAATACATAGTGCTAGACAGAGAACCAAGGTAGAAGCCCATAGGATATAATTCCAATCCCTACTTTTTGGAGATGCTGAAGCTTTCTGACCCATTATGACTGGTTTAGAAACTGGAGTAGCCCTAGTCCTACGGAAGAAGCTCATTGATGAATAAATTGTGATAATGACATGATCATGGAAACTTTTAGAGCACTCATTACGTGTTGGCCTAATCTCACCTGGGGATGTCAAAGGGAAGGTGATAAAACAGGGACAAATATCTTCAGTCCTGTCTAGGTGTCCATCATTTCACTCAGATACTTGTTTTGAATCTAAATTGAAACAGATGGTATGGTAAAATGGAAAGTAGATTGCAATTAGAGCCTGGAGATTTGAGTTCTAATCTCATCTTAAATAGTCAATTCTCATCTGTAGTGATAATTAAGGGTAAAAGTTTATTTTTTTATTTTTTTATTCTTAATGTAAGATTTAGACTGGGTGATCTCCAAAAGTCCTCACAGATTTATCATCCCAGGATTGGATTGTACAATATCAAACATGTGCTGTCACAGGCTATGTTGTTTTCTCTATAAAAACTTGAGAACTCTATATAAGAAAAAAATCTCCTCCCACTTTTCTTTATCACATTGTTTTTTTCAATACTCATCATGTAGAAGAACAATCAAGTCTTTATTGGCCATATTTAGATTATCCTTTAACAATGTTTAATCTCAGACTTGCCTTTTCCCTAGCCTCACTAGAATCGATTGATAAATACTGGGGCATAACATCTCATGTTTAAATATAACCTTAGGCAAAGAATTCATCCTGCCAAATAATATTGCAATGACTTTGGAAAAGAGTTTTTGAGTGATCTATGGAATTATTTATGAACATTTATAACCATAGGTTGACCTGATATGATTCTTATGTTGACATTTTGTCATGTTTAGGAAAGATACATTGTTTTTAAAATAGATTAATACAGAACAGAAGGGCCCTAATGTATTATCTTAGTTTTCTATATAACAAAACTTTTCTTTTTGCATCTAGTCATAATTATCATAAACAGCACAAAAAAACATTCCTTATTAACATCCACCTTGAATTATGAAATAAAGACCTTGCCTGTATCCCAAGAGACCCAATGCTCATCATATTGAGCAATTAATTTTGCAAAAGTTCAACCACCACATAATGCTCTGCTCACTGAGGGACTGTCAAAGCCACCATGAAAAGATTCTCTTCAACCACCTTGTGTAATATCATTGTAATTAAACACCAGCAAAAACAGAACATGTAGACCAAAGTCTATATGGGGTGATCTAAGGATATAACATTTATCACAGCTTTTCTTCTAAATTGTTGTTCATTTCAGTCAAAAATGTAACCACATCGACATTCCACTTACACAGTTTTACCAAGGAAATTCTGCACTGTATTAATGACATGTCAACTGCATCTGCACCAGTGTGAGGTGAAAAACTTCAGATTTAACAACATTAGAGTCTTGTTATCGGCATGAGTTTCTTTGGATTCTGTAGATCTTTTCTTTTTTGTTTTAGAGTAATGGGAGATGTCCGGGACAGAAGCATGTGGGATATGAGAGAAACAGAAACAAATGTGACAGTTTTCAGGAATTGCCAGCCAGTTGCTTCCCTTCCCATTTTCTTCACTTCCTGTTAACCTTTTACTTGACAACATCAAATAAAAACTTTTGCAAACAGCATTTCAGTAAACACTTAAAAAAAATCTACTTCTTCCATAGCCCCTTCAATTGATTATGGTTTCTACTTCTGGTTCAATTTTTCTTATTACATGCTAGTACAAGTCAAAAAGTTTCTAGAATCTTGCGCCGTAATCGAATCTCAGTGTCTAACACTCCAACATTCACAGTTTTTTACTCGTCTTCTTCTCAATGGTCTCTTTGAGAAAGCCACTTGCAAGGTGGTATTTTTTTTTTTTATTAAACTCCTGTTCATTGTTAATAAAGTGACTATTTCTAGGGTCAAAATGTTTTCTTTTACTACTTGAAGAGATTTTTTTTTTACTAGTTATATCTTTTATTTTTTATTTAAAGTTTTTATTTAAATTCCAGTTAGTTAACATACAGTGTAATATTTTTTTCAGGTGCCCAATACAGTGATTCCACACTTCCATATGTCACCTGGTGCTCATCATAACACATGCTCTCCTTCATCCCCATCACCTGTTTCACCCGACCATGCCCACTTCCCTTCTGGTAACCATCAGTTTCTTCTCTACAGCTAAGAGCCTGTCTCTTGGCTTGCCTCTCTTTTTTCCACTTTGCTCATTTGTTTTGTTTCTTAAATTCCACAGATGAGTAAAATCATATGGTATTTGTCTTTCTCTGACTGATTTAGTTTGCTTAGCATTGTACTCTCTAGCTCCATCCATGTTCTTGCAAATGGCAAGATTTCATTCTTTTTATGAATATACCATACATCTCACATCTTCTTTATCCATTCAGCAATCAATGGACACTTGGGCTGTTTCCATAATTTGGCTATTGTAGATAATACAATATTGCTGGAATGCAGGAAAATTCTATTTTTGACTTCTTGAGGAAACTCCATACTGTTTTCCACAGTGGCCACACAGCTTGCATTTCCACCAGCAGTATAAGAGAGTTCCCCTTTCTCCACATCTTCACCCACACCTGTTGTTTCTTGTGTTGTTGATTTTAGCCATTCTGACAGGTGTGAAGTGATATCTGATTGTAGTTTTGATTTGCATTTCCCTGATCATAAGTGATGTTGAACATTTTTCATGTGTCTATTGGCCATCTCTTTGTCTTCTTTGGGAAAATGTCTATTCATGTCTTCTGCTCATTTTTTAAAAAATGGATTGTTTTTTGGATGTTGAGTTTTAAGAGTTCTTTATATATCAAAGATACTAATACTAATCAACTAAGATACTAATCTTTTATCAGATATATCATTTGCAAGTATCTTCTCCCATTCCGTAGTTTGCCTATGAGTTTTGCTGATTATTTCCTTCATTGCGCAAAAGCGTGTTATTTTGATGTAGTCCCAATACTTTTGCTTTTGTTTCCCTTGCCTCAGGACACATAGCTAGAAAAAAGTTGCTAAGGCCAATGTCAAAGAAGTTACTGCCTGTGTTCTGTTCTAGGATTTTTATGTTTTCAGGTCTTACATATAGGTCTTTAACCCATTTTGAATTTACTTTTGTGTATGGTATAAGAACGTAGTCCAGTTTCATTCCTTCACATGTTGCTGTCCAGTTTTCCCAACATCATTTGTTAAAGATAGTGCCTTTTCCTCAGTGGATTTTCTTTCCTGCTTTGTCGAAGATTAATTGACCATATAATTGTGGGTTCTTTTCTGAGTTTTCTATTCTGTTCCACTGATCTATGTGTCTGTTTTTGTGTCAGTACCATACTGTTTTGATTACTACAGGTCTGTAATATAACCTGAAGTCTGGAATTGTGATGCCTCCAGCTTTGCTCTTCTTTTTCAAGATTGCTTTGATTATTTGGGGTCTTTGTGGT
This sequence comes from Phoca vitulina, assembly GCF_004348235.1. Classification (NCBI taxonomy): domain Eukaryota; kingdom Metazoa; phylum Chordata; class Mammalia; order Carnivora; family Phocidae; genus Phoca; species Phoca vitulina. The sequence goes on along the minus strand of NW_022589716.1, from coordinate 32,099,753 downwards.
TCCATACAAATTTTAGGATTGTTTGTTCTAGCTCTGTGAAAAATGCTGTGGATATTTTGATAGAGATTGCATTAAATGTGTAGATTACTTTGGGTTGTATAGACATTTTAACAATATTTTTTCATCCAATCCATGAGCATGGAATGTATTTACATTTCTTTGTGTCATCTTCATCATTAATTTTTTCAAAGAACCAGCTCCTGGTTTCATTGATCTGTTCTATTCTTTTTTTCAGTTTCTATATTACTTATTTCTGCTCTAATCTTTACTATTTCCATCTTTCTGCTGGCTCTAGGCTTTGTTTGTTGTTCTTCTACTAACTCCTTTAGGTGTAAGGTCAGGTTGTGCATTTGAGATTTTTCTTCCTTCTTGAAGTAGGCCTGTATTGCTGTATATTTCCCTCTTAGGACCATTTTTGCTGCATCTTAAAGGTTTTGGACCATTGTGTTTTCATTTTCATTTGTTTCCATGTATTTTTTTATTTCTACTTTGATTTCTGACCCATTCATTATTTAGTAGCATGTTCTTTAACCTCCATATATTTGTGATCTTTCCAGATTTTTTCTTGTGGTTGATTTCCAGTTTCATAGCTTTGTGGTCAGAAAAGATGCATGGTATGCCTTCAATCTTTTTGTATTTGTTGAAACCTATTTTGTGACCTAATATGTGATCTACTCTGGAGAATGTTCCATGTGAATTTGAAAAGAATGTGTATTCTTCTGTATTATGATGGAATGTTCTGAATATATCTGTTAAGTCCATCTGGTCCCATGTGTCACTCAAAGCCATTGTTGCCTTATTTTCTGTTTAGGTGATCTGTCCACTGATGTGAGTGGAGTGTTAAAGTCCCCTATTATTATTGTATTACTATCAATTAGTTCCTTTATGTTTGTTATTATTTCATATATTTAGGTACTCCCATGATGATCAATAAATATTTATAATTGTTATATCTCCTTTTTGGATTGTCTCCTTTCTTTCTATTATATAGTGCCATTCTTTGTGTCTTGTTAGATTTTGTTTTAAAGTCTAGTTTGTCCACTGTAAGTATTGCTACTCTGGCTTTCTTTTGACATCCTTTTGCCTGATAAATGTTTCTCTGTCCCCTCATTTTCAATCTGCAGGTGTCTTTAGGTCTAAAACGAGTCTCTTATAGGGAGCATATAGATGATCTTATTTTTTTTATACATTCTGACACCTTTGTCTTTTGATTGGAAAGTAAATATTGATAGATTTGTATTTATTGCCACTTTATTCCTTGTTTTGTGGTTGTTTCTGGAGATTTTCTCTGATTCTTTCTTGTCTTTCTTTCATGTTATGCTGATGTTCTTTAGTGATATATTTGGATTTCTTTGTCTTTATTCTTTGCATGTTTATTAGTGGTTTTTGATATATGGTTACCATCATTTGTATATAACCTCTTCTGCAAATAGCAGTCTATATCGATGGTTATTCAAGTTTGAATACATTTTTTTCTCCTCTCCTCACCATGTTTTAGGTATATGTTATTATATTTTATATCCTTTTTTGTGAGTTCATTGACTGATTTTTACAGAAATACTCATTTTTACTGCTTTTGTGCTTCCTGCCTTTATACTGTCACTTTTGGTCTCTCCTTTCCACTCAAATTGTCCCCTTTAATATTTCGTGCATGGCTGGTTTAGTGGTCACGAACTGCTTTAGTTTTTGTTTGTCTGGGAAACTCTTATCTTTCCTTCTATTCTGAATAATAGTCTTGCTGGATAGAATATTCTTGGCTGCAATTTTTTTTCCCATTCAGCACTTTGAATATATCATGCCACTCTCTTCTGGCTTGCCAAGTTTCTGTTGAGAAATCTTCAGCTAGCCTTATGGGTTTTCCCTTGTAAGTTAAGGACTTCTTTTGTCTTGCTGCTTTTGAGGTTTTTCATTTCTCACTACATTTTGCAAATTTAATTACAATATGTCTTGGCATTGGCCTGCTTTTGTTGATTTTGATGGGTGTTCTCTGTGCCTCCTTGATCTGGATGTCTGTTTCATTCCCCAGATTAGAGAAGTTTTCTGCTATTATTTCTTGAAATAAATTTTCTTTCTCTTCTTCTTCTGGGACTCCTTTAATATGAATGTTATTATGTTTGATGGAGTCATTGAGTTATCTAAGTCTATTCTCATGTTGCATAATTTTTCTTTCTCTCTTTTGTTCAGCTTCATTGCTTTCCATTACTTTGTCTTCTAGGTCATTAAGTCATTCCTATGCTTCTTCTAGCATGCTGTTCATTGCATCAAGAGTGTTTCCAGTCTCATATATTGCACTCTTCATCTCTGATTCTTTTTTAACTCTGTTATCTCTGTGGTAAGGATCTCATTGATATCTTCTATTCTTTTCTCAAGCCCAGTGAGTATTCTTATAATTTTTGCTTTTTAAGTTCTCCATCAGACATGGTACTTATATTTGTTTTGCTTAGATTTCTGGCCATGGCCTTATCTTGTTCTTTCATTTGTGATACATTCCTCCATCTTGGCATTTCATCTGAGTCTCTGCCTTCTTCTCTGTGTTAGAAAACCAGTTATGTCTCCTGATCCTGAAATTAATGGCTTTCTGAAGAAAAGATCATGTAATCCCAAAGCCTGGTGCTTCAGGGAGTGTCTCTGGTGTGTGCTACATGTGCTCTGCTGTTGTGTTTTGGCTGTTCTATCCTTTAGGCAAGTCATCAGCAGAGGCTCTCCTTGCCTGCTGTGTGCAATATTTGGTCCCTGGCCTGATTGTGGCAAGTTTTAGCTAGGTGTGCTCTGGTCTGCTTGTGAAATGAGATCTGTCATCACCTCCACCAGAACTGAGGCTCTGGTCTGGAGACATGGGGTGGGCGGAGGTTTGTGCTAGTCTTCTGGGGGAGGGGCCTGCTACTCTTGGACTGAAGCATGCATGACGGAGAAGGGCATTTCCACCAGCCACAGGGGAGGGGGCTTGGTGTAAGCAACTTAGGCAGCCAGTGTAGACACTGCACTGCTTCTTGCAGGTGGTTCTGTGTTTATGCTGAGGGTTGGGGGAGGGAAATGGCATAGGGCAGCTGCTTTGTTCCCAGAGAGGTGTTTCCATGCATGCTGCCTGTCAGAAATGCACTCTGAGCAAATAATCTCCCCACTGTGTGCCTCAGGGGCTCTTCAGATCACTGTTTCCATGCTATCTGCCCCTGGGTTGCCTGCCTTCTCTCTAGGAGCAGTGCAGTGTCCTGTGGGCTCTATTCTATCCAAGCCCGCTGATCTTTAAAACTCCTGGCTTTAAGGGGCACTTGGGTGGCTCAGCTGGTTAGGTGGCTGCCTTCAGCTTGGGTCATGAACCCAGGGTCCTGGGATCAAGCCCCACATCAGGCTCCCTGCTCAGTGGGGAGCCTGCTTCTCCCTCTCCCTCAGCCTGCTGCTCGCCTTGCATGTGCACGCTCTCTCTGTCAAATAAATAAATAAAATCTTTTTTTCTTTTTAAATAAAACTCCTGGCTTTAAGCCCCTCTGGTAACAAGAACTCATGAAATTCAGCCCCTTTCCTTTTCCAAGCCAATAGCTTTGGGAAAACATTCTCCTTAGGCAGTCCCCTGTGTGCTCCCCTCTCTCACCCTTTTCTATAACCACAGCTTCATCCCCTCCACAGAAGCTGCAATTTGTGTCTCCCCTAAACCATGTCTCTGCACTTCCTACCTTCTTTGATGTGGCCTCTTGTCTCCCTTTACACCTGTCAGTCTTCAGGTTGATTTCTGGGGTATTTAGGAGGATTTGATAGTTATCTGTTTGTATTCACGGGATGAGCTGAGCCTAGGGTCCTCCTACTCCACCACTATATTCCTGCTCCACTACTTGAATATTTTACTTCTCATTTATTGTAAGAGGGTGAACTAAAGAATATCATGTGGGAACACAGTGATTAAAAAATTCTTAGTTGGAGAAAAGAAGAATAAATTCAATTTCCAAAACAGATTTTAAGCCAGTCATTTAACACAATTAAATCTGCAGTTTTGAATGTATTGAGAATTAAGAGCTTGTAAAAATTACAGATCTTTATAGGTCTGCTAAATATTGCCTAATTTGAAAATGCCTTCTGGAAATGAATAAATAAATAAAACCAAATCAAACAAACAAATATCCCTCAAATCCTAGTTCTGTCAGTGTAGGTCAGCAACATTTATTTTTTTATTTATTATTTTGTTTTTGAGAGAGAGAGAGAGAGAGAGAGCATGTGAGTGCAGGGCAGGGGCTTAGGGAGAAGGAGAGAGAGAGAATCTTATGCAGGTTCCATGCTCATCATGGAGGCTGATGTGGGACTTCATCTCACAGCCCTAAAATCATGACCTAAGCTGAAATCAAGAGTTGGATGCTTTATCAACTGAGCCACCCAGGCACCCTGGTCAGCAGCATTTAGTGAATAGGTCATAGAAATTATAAAGTGGTTTTGACCAAGACAGCCTTAATATCTCCCCCAGCTTGACTAAAATTTTGACAGATTCCTTCCTGACACTGGACTCTTGGTCTCCTTTTTCTTAAAGCATTAACTTAAGAGAACTTACAACTGTAAGTTCTTTCCTCTTTTGAGTATCAGTCCTCTCTCAGCTTATTGCCAGTTTCTCAACCCCATAATTGCCTTTCTCAAGGACCTTGACATTCTTCCTTTGAGCTGTAATCATCAAGAAAGATAGTGACCCTATTAACCAGTCTAGGGAAGGATAGGAGCCCAACTTCTGTCAGCATCATTTAGCAAACACAGATGACCTAATCACAATGACCAACTTCCTTCCTTCCCAGTGCTTACAAGTTTTCCCACCTTTCATTTTAGCAGAGTTGCATTCAATTTCCCTTCCCTATTACAATAGACCTGAATAAAATCTTCCTTGTCTGTTTTAACTCGTTTGTTGCAATTTTTCTTCAAGAGTTTGGGTGGCTATGTTGCATTTTCCTGTTTTGGCTTTCATTACTCCCCCTCCCCCCACATTCATTCCATTTTCACTTAATAATGAGAGAAAGGGAGAAACAATTCAGATTTGGCAAGATAAGCAAAGAGGAAAATATTCGTGGTATGCTATAAAAATAAAATTGAGAACACTTCTACAATCTTTATATAGTAGAAAGCAGGACAATCTTCCCCTAGAACTATGTTTGATCAGTCCTTTCCTGACCAAACACTTTCTTTCTACCTTACCATTTCATTTAAAACTTCTTATACTTCCTCAACTCTCACTGCAGTTATTTATACTTCCATGTGAAGGCAGTGTAGTTCTTTTTTTTATTATTATTAAAAACGTAACCAATCGTCAATGTGTAAATTTCAATTAGTTATTTATACAATCAAGGTTCTTAGGAAATGATTTACAACACAAAAGGATTTTGATCATTCTAGTTGACCACTTTTTCGCTAGATACCAAGAGGGTTGATGTGGTTCTAATTTGCTAAAAGGGAACATGGTGAGTGAGCAGGATATTAATTCCCACAAAATATTCTAAAGAACCTATTAAAAGCATGGTTGGTAGGCACAAGAAGTAACTCTCTCCTCTAGAAGGAATGGGGAAAAATTGTTACCTGATCATTTTACAGGCAAAATTTATCAAAACTGTGAGGAATGGGTAATTCTTGTGCCATTTAAATTGGTGAATAGAATAGAAAAGAGAAAAAGCTCTTGTACTCATCTACTAAATTAGCATAGCCACACCCCAAATCTGATAAGGCAGAAGAAAAAAGAAAGCCAGAGATATACATTTATAAGATAAATAAAACGTGAATAAAAATGGCAGCATGTTTTAAAAAATACCCATGACTAAATTTGTTTAAGAAATGCAAACATGAAAAAAAAAAAAAAAAGAAATGCAAACATGATTAAACTTTAGAAAAATTATACTAATATTTTACATTAATAGACTAAAATCAAAAGATTATCTTGATTTATATTGAAAAAGCATTTGATTAACTTCAACATCTATTTCTACTTTAAAACATCTCTTAGCCAATTAAGAATGGAAGGTTGCCTCCTTGACATAACAGAGTGAGCACACAGAAACCAAGAGTGAACATTCTTTTTTTTTTTAACTATATATTTTTTTAATTTTTTTATTATGTTAATCACCATACATTACATCATTAGTTTTAGATGTAGTGTTCCATGATTCATTGTTTGTGCATAACACCCAGTGCTCCTTGCAGAACGTGCCCTCCTTAATACCCATCACCAGGCTAACCCATCCTCCCACCCCCCTCCCCTCTAGAACCCTCAGTTTGTTTTTCAGAGTCCATAGTCTCTCATGGTTCGTCTCCCCCTCCGATTTCCCCCCTTCATTCTTCCCCTCCTGCTATCTTCTTTTTTTTTTTTTTCCTTAACATATATGCATTATTTGTTTCAGAGGTACAGATCTGAGATTCAACAGTCTTGCAAAATTCACATCGCTTACCAGAGCACATACCCTCCCCAGTGTCTATCACCCAGTCACCCCATTCCTCCCACCCCACCCCCACTCCAGCAACCCTCAGTTTGTTTCCTGAGATTAAGAATTCCTCATATCAGTGAGGTCATATGATACATGTCTTTCTCTGTTTGACTTATTTCGCTCAGCATAATACCTTCCACTTCCATCCACGTTGTTGCAAATGGCAAGATCTCATTCCTTTTGATGGCTGCATAATATTCCATTGTATATACATACCACCTCTTCTTTATCCATTCATCTGTCGATGGACATCTTGGCTCTTTCCACAGTTTGGCTATTGTGGACATTGATGCTATAAACATCAGGGTGCACGTACCCCTTCGGATCCCTACATTTGTATCTTTGGGGTAAATACCCAGTAGTGCAATTGCTGGATCGTAGGGTAGCTCTATTTTCAACTTTTTGAGGAACCTCCATACTGTTTTCCAGAGTGGCTGCACCAACTTCCATTCCCACCAACAGTGTAGGAGGGTTCCCCTTTCTCCGCATCCCTGCCTACATCTATCGTTTCCTGACTTGTTAATTTTAGCCATTCTGACTGGTGTGCGGTGGTATCTCATTGAGGTTTTGATTTGGATTTCCCTGATGCTGAGCGATGTTGAGCACTTTTTCATGTGTCTGTTGGCCATTTGGATGTCTTCTTTGGAAAAATGTCTGTTCATGTCTTCTGCCCATTTCTTGATTGGATTATTTGTTCTTTGGGTGTTGAGTTTGATAAGTTCTTTATAGATTTTGAATACTAGCCCTTTATCTGATATGTCATTTGCACATATCTTCTCCCATTCTGTCGGTTGTCTTTTGGTTTTGTTGACTGTTTCCTTTGCTGTGCAAAAGCTTTTAATCTTGATGAAGTCCCAATAGTTCATTTTTGCCCTTGCTTCCCTTGCCTTTGGCGATGTTTCTAGGAAGAAGTTGCTGCGGCTGAGGTCGAAGGGGTTGCTGCCTGTGTTCTCCTTTAGGATTTTGATGGACTCCTGTCTCACATTTAGGTCTTTCATGCATTTTGAGTCTATTTTTGTGTGTGGTGTAAGGAAATGGTCCAGTTTCATTCTTCTGCATGTGGCTGTCCAATTTTCCCAACACCATTTGTTGAAGAGACTGTCTTTTTTCCATTGGACGTTCTTTCCTGCTTTGTCAAAGATTAGTTGACCATATAGTTGAGGGTCCATTTCTGGGCTCTCTATTCTGTTCCATTGATCTATGTGTCTGTTTTTGTGCCAGTACCATACTGTCTTGATGATGACAGCTTTGTAATAGAGCTGGAAGTCCGGAATTGTGATGCCGCCAGCTTTGTTTTTCTTTTTCAACATTCCTCTGGCTATTCGGGGTCTTTCTCATTCCATACATATTTTAGGATTATTTGTTCCATTTCCTTGTAAAAAGTGGATGGTATTTTGATGGGGATTGCATTGAATGTGTAGATTGCTCTAGGTAGCATTGACACCTTCACAATATTTGTTCTTCCAATCCATGAGCACGGAATGTTTTTCCATTTCTTTGTGTCTTCCTCAATTTCTTTCATGAGTACTTTATAGTTTTCTGAGTACAGATGCTTTGCCTCCTTGGTTAGATTTATTCCTAGGTATCTTATGAGTTTGGGTGCAATTGTAAATGGGATCGACTCCTTAATTTCTCTTTCTTCTGTCTTGTTGTTGGTGTATAGGAATGACACTGACTTCTGTGCATTGATTTTATATTTTATATCCTGCCACTTCACTGAATTCCTGTATGAGGTCTAGCAGTTTTGGGGTGGAGTCTTTTGGGTTTTCGACATAAAGTATCATATCATCTGCAAAGAGTGAGAGTTTGACTTCTTCTTTGCTGATTTGGATGCCTTTGATTTCTTTTTGTTGTCTGATTGCTGTGGCTAATCTTCTAATACTATACTGAATAGCAGTGGTGATAGTGGACATCCCTGCCGTGTTCCTGACCTTAGGGGGAAAGCTCTCAGTTTTTCCCCATTGAGAATGATATTCACTGTAGGTTTTTCATAGATGGCTTTTATGATATTGAGGTATGTACCCTCTATGCCTATACTCTGAAGAGTTTTGATCAAGAAAGGATGCTGTACTTTGTCAAATGCTTTTTCTGCATCTATTGAGAGGATCATATGATTCTTGTTCTTTCTTTTGTTAATGTATTATATCATGTTGATTGATTTGCGGATTTTCAACAAACCTTGCAGCCCAGGGATAAATCCCACTTGGTCATGGTGAATAATCCTTCTAATGTACTGTTGGATCCTATTGGCTAGTATTTTGGTGAGAATTTTCGCATCCATGTTCATCAGGGATATTGGTCTGTAATTCTTCTTTTTGATGGGGTCTTTGTCTGGTTTTGGGATCAAGGTAATGGTGGCCTCATAAAATGAGTTTGGAAGTTTTCCTTCCATTTCTATTTTTTGGAACAGTTTCAGAAGAATAGGTATTAATTCTTTAAATGCTTGGTAGAATTCCCCTGGGAAGCCATCTGGCCCTTGGCTTTTGTTTGTTGGGAGATTTTTGATGACTGCTTCCATTTCCTTAGTGGTTATAGGTCTGTTCAGGTTTTCTATTTCTTCCTGGTTCAGTTTTGGTAGTTGATACATCTCTAGGAATGCATCCATTTCTTCCAGGTTATCTAATTTGCTGGCATAGAGTTGCTCATAATATGTTCTTATAATTGTTTGTATTTCTTTGGTGTTGGTTGTGATTTCTCCTCTTTCATTCATGATTTTGTTGATTTGGGTCATTTCTCTTTTCTTTTTGATAAGTCTGGCCAGGGGTTTATCAATCTTGTTAATTCTTTCAAAGAACCAGCTCCTAGTTTTGTTGATCTGTTCTACTGTTCTTTTGGTTTCTATTTCATAGATTTCTGCTCTGATCTTTATTATTTCTCTTCTCCTGCTGGGTTTAGGCTTTATTGCTGTTCTTTCTCCAGCTCCTTTAGGTGTAGGGTTAGGTTGTGTACTTGAGACCTTTCTTGTTTCTTGAGAAAGGCTTGTATTGCTATATATTTTCCTCTTAGGACCGCCTTTGCTGCATCCCAAAGATTTTGAATAGTTGTGTTTTCATTTTCATTGGTTTCCATGAATTTTTTAAATTCTTCTTTAATTTGCTGGTTGACCCATTCATTCCTTAGTAGAATGCTCTTTAGCCTCCATGTATTTGAATTCTTTCTGACTTTCATTTTGTGATTGAGTTCTAGTTTCAAAGCATTGTGGTCTGAAAATAGGCAGGGAATGATCCCAAACTTTTGGTACCAGTTGAGACCTGATTTATGACCTAGGATGTGATCAATTCTGGAGAATGTTCCATGGGCACTAGAGAAGAATGTGTATTCCGTTGCTTTGGGATGGAAGGTTCTGAATATGTCTGTGAAGTCCATTTGGTCCAGTGTGTCATTTAAAGTCTTTAATTCCTTGTTGATCTTTTGCTTAGATGATCTGTCCATTTCAGTGCGGGGGTGTGAAAGTCCCCCACTATTATTGTATTGTTGTCAATGTGTGTCCTGGCTTTTGTTATTAATTGCCTTATATAATTGGCTGCTCCCATGTTAGGGGCATAGATATTTACAATTGTTAGATCTTCTTGTTGGATAGACCCTTTAAGTATGATATAGTGTCCTTCCTCATCTCTTATTACAGTCTTTGGTTTAAAATCTAATTTGTCTGATATAAGGATTGCCACCCCAGCTTTCTTTTGGTGTCCATTAGCATGGTAAATGGTTTTCCACCCCCTCACTTTCAATCTGGGGGTGTCTTTGGGTCTAAAATGAGTCTCTTGCAGACAGCATATCGATGGGTCTTGTTTTTTTATCCAATCTGATACCCTCTGTCTTTTGATTGGGGCATTTAGCCCATTTACATTCAGGGTAACTATTGAAAGATAGGAATTTAGTGCCATTGTATTGCCTGTAAGGTGACTGTTACTGTGTATTGTCTGTGTTCCTTTCTGGTCTATGTTGCTTTTAGGCTCTCTCTTTGCTTAGAGGACCCCTTTCAAGATTTCTTGTAGGGCTGGTTGCGTGTTTGCAAATTCCTTTAGTTTTTGTTTGTCCTGGAAGCTTTTTATCTCCCCTTCTATTTTCAATGACAGCCTAGCTGGATATAGTATTCTTGGCTGCATATTTTTCTCATTTATTGCTCTGAAGATATCATGCCAGTCCTTTCTGGCCTGCCAGTCCTCTGTGGACAGGTCTGTTGCCAATCTAATATTTCTACCATTGTAGGTTACATATCTCTTCTCCCGAGCTGCTTTCAGGATTTTCTCTTTGTCTCTGAGACTTGTAAGTTTTACTATTAGATGTCGGGGTGTTGACCTATTTTTATTGATTTTGAGAGGGGTTCTCTGTGCCTCCTGGATTTTGATGCCTGTTTCCTTCCCCAAATTAGGGAAGTTCTCTGCTATAATTTGCTCCAATATACCTTCTGCCCCTCTCTCTCTTTCTTCCCTTCTGGGATCCCAATTATTCTAATGTTGTTTTGTCTTATGGTATCGCTTATCTCTGGAATTCTGCCCTCGTGATCCAGTAGTTGTTTATCTCTCTTTTTCTCAGCTTCTTTATTTTCCATCATTTGGTCTTCTATATCACTGATTCTCTCTTCTGTCTCATTTATCCTAGCAGTTAGCGCCCCCATTTTTGATTGCACCTCATTAATAGCCTTTTTGATTTTGACTCGGTTAGATTTTAGTTCTTTTACTTCTCCAGAAAGATTTCTCTAATAACTTCCATGGTTTTTTCAAGCCCAGCTAGTATCTTTAAAGTGATGATTCTGAACTCTAGATCCGACATCGTACTAATGTCCGTATTGAGTAGGTCCCTGGCAGTCGGTACTACCTCTTGTTCTTTTTGTTGAGGTGATTTTTTCTGCCTTGTCATTTTGTCCAGAGGAGAATAGATTAATGAGAGAACAAAATGCTAACAGGGTAACAGTGTCCCCAGAAAATATACTCTAAACAAATCAGAGAAGACCTGAAGCCGGGGGAAAAGAAAGGGAAAGAGAGAAAAAAGAAAAAGAAAAAAAAAGAAAAAGTAAAAGATAAAGATAAAAACAAACAAAAACAGAACAAAACAGACAAAAAAGATTATGATCCAATATGATCAGGCTGGTACATAGATCAATGCCACACACTAGATTTTGGGTGTATTTTGGTCTGTTAGAAGAAAGTGCCTCCCAGAATTTTAAAGAAAGAAAAACTTATATATGTACAAAAATAAGGGTTGATATGATGAAGGGATGGAATATGACTGTAAAGATGAAAATTATAAAAATTTTTTTAAAAAGAATTGATAAGAAGTTGTTTGAAAAAAGAAAAAAGAGGATTTTAAAAAAAAAGGAGAAAAAAGGAGAGAATATGATCAGGCAGGGGAGTAGGAAAAAACCATACACTAGAGATTTAGGGTATATTTTGAACTGTTGGAAGGAACTATCTCAAAATTTTAAATAGAGAACAACTTATATATATATGCCAAAAATAAGGGTAACTACTATGAAGGGATAGAATATGAATCTAAATATGAAAAATAAAAATGTTTTTTAAAAAAGGGATTGATAAGATGTTGGTTGAAAAAGGGAAAAAGAAATATTCAAAAAAAAAAAAACCAGTTAAAAAAAATTAACTTTGAAAGACTAAAGAATCACAGTAAAAAAGCCATAGATTCTATGTGCATTATTCCTCTAGCGCTGGAGTTCTGCCGTTCTCATTGATCGGTAAACTTGGTATTGGCTGGCTGTTTTCACTGATCTTCTGGGGGAGGGGCTTGTTGCCGTGGTTCTCAAATGTCTTTGCCGGAGGAGGAATTGCCCCGCCCTTTACTGGTCCGGGCTAAGTAATCTGCTCGGGTTTGCTCTCGGGAGCTTTTGTTCCCTGCAAGCTTTCGGTACAGCTTTGGAGGCCAAGAGTGAAAATGGCGGCCTCCCCATCTCCGCCCCCGAGGAGCCGAGAATTCGGGGCCCCACTCCTCAGTGAGCCCCCAGAGAAAAGCAGTCAATCACTCCGTCTCCCGGGTCTCCGGCCGCACTCCATGCTCACCTGGCCTGTGACCAAGCATTTCTATCTCTGGCATCCGACCCCGTGTGGAGTCTCCAAACCCAGCAGATCCCTGCGGTGCACTCCTGCGCCTCTCCTCCCGGGGGAGGAAGGTGAGTCTCCCCGGATCTGCTGCTTTTTGGGTCCCTTCTGGAGGAGCAGTGGCCCGACTGTGCCCCGGATCACGGTTTATGACAACCCCGAGCTGAGAGCCCGCGCCTGGGCTCCGTCTCTGCAGCCGGCTTCCCTGCTCCGATACCTGGGAGCTCTGCTGCACTCAGGCACCCCCGGTCTTTCTGTGACCCCGAGGGTCCTGAGACCACACTGTCCCACGAGGGTTCCACTCCCTGCTTAGCTACCGGAGTGACGTCCCTCAGCGGAGCTGACTTCTAAAAGTTCCAATTTTGTGCTCCACTGCTCTATCACTTGCCAGAAGCGGCGGAGGGAGGCCCCTCCCCCACCGTCTATCCTCCCGAATATCTCCTCCTATTCACTTCTCCGCACGTCCTACCTTCCAGAGAGTGGTCGCTTTTCTGTTCAGAGAGTTGTTGCTATTCTTTTCTTTGATCTCCTATTGAGTTTGTAGGTGTTCAGAATGGTTTGATCCCTATGCAGCTGAATTCCTGAGACCAGATGAAATCCAGGTCTCCTACTCCTCCTCCATCTTGCTCCGCCTCCAGAGTGAACATTCTTAACAGCACCTCATTAGAGGAATTCTCTTTATTTTTGACCCATTGCTCACTAAAATGGACTGGAAAAGGGCCAAACTGAGCAGAATAATGCTCATCTAGATTTCAGGTCAACCACATATTTCTCTCCTTTGGGAACAACTACCTATTTGTACCATTTTTAAGAATTATTGACTTAAAAATCCATATTTCTGGCTAGTTTTCACTAGTTAGAAAGATCATATAAAACACCCTTGCTGTTCCCAGACCTGTTCCAGAAGCTTCAGACCAGTGACTAACTCTTGTGATTTTATATATGCATATTTTATCTCTGTTTTCTATTAAAAAGTATTTTGGTTTTAAATTTATTGTAGGCAATACAACAACAACCCTAAATATAAAAATATCAACTGTAGTTACTATGGTGATAATGTAAATCAGTGCCTTTCCGGACCTTTTTTGCCATTTATGTTCAATATGAATAAGGAAACTCTTCAAGTTCCTTTGCCCTAATTAACTACATGCTTTACAAATGCCACCTGGGGATGTATGGACAAGTGAACAAATGGTTCATGTGATAAGAGTTTAAATTCTTAGACATCTGTTGTTATTTAAAGGCCCTGAGATTTAATTGTTTCCTTGAATTCTCTTAACTTTCAAATACTTCTAGATATTGCACGAATATACTGTTACAAAGTTTGACACCGCATGTACATTTGGGAAACAAATATGGTCATATTTTGCCGTATGTGAACTCATAAGACCACAAGAGGAAAAAAAAAGTTTTGGAAACATACATTTAATTTTTAGGAATAAAACTTTTAGTGCTACAGAAGAGGGTGGTTCATCATTTTAATTTGACTCCACCTCTGTCTTTCTCATCTGAGAATATAGATTAGTTTTGAAGTTTTAATCAGGTACATTCCTTACCTCGGTTTCATTACCGTTCCCTGCCCTGAGATTTTTATCTTGTTTTTTTTCATTTGGAACATATTCCTCTGTTTCTTCATTTTGTTTGACTTTGTCTTAGTTTCTATGCATTAGATGAAATAGCCACCTCCCTCAGTCTTGAAGGAGTGGCCCTCCTGTAGGAGATGAATCTTAACTTTCAATCCTTCTCTAGTTCTTGGTTATTTCTCAAACCTTTGTGATTGTCCAAGCAGCCTAGGTTATTTTTAGTGACTCCCAGTAGTGGAGGGTGTGCCAAGACTGGTCAGTCTCACAGGGGAGGATCTCAGTCAGCACCTACATTCAGTCTAATTAGAAGCTAGACTTTCAAGCAGCAGCTTTTAAAAAAATGTAAATATATAGAGTCCAGTGGGACTACATGTTTAAGCCCTGTGGACTACAAGAGCCAGGCTATCTGGAGGTGCCCCATGGACAGTAGTCACAAAACCTGGGGCTCCAGATGAGTGTATAAGTTTCCTTTTGGGAGATTTTGGTGAGCTATACTTGGTGGCCCTTGGCCTATGTTATTTGAGAGCCCTTCTGTAGCTTCTAAATGTGTCCCAAACCTGAAACCTGCCCTTTAGGCCAGAGCTCCGGGACACATTAATAGCCTCTTTCTCAGAAAAACTGGAAGGTGTATATCAGTCTGTTGTCTGTACAGTGACATGAGGGCGGTAGCCTGCCACAAACAACCTGTCCTATTGTTATAGTCCCATGGAACCCAGGAACACAAGACCCCCGATCACTAGAGCCAGTCAATCAAGGGACATCCCCTGGGGGCACACACGAAAACGGGGTCACCGGATATAAAAACTAGGACACTAGACGCATGTAGGATTTCCCTCTGACACACACCCCCAGAGACACTGGTGCTCTAGAGTCCAACAGAGCATACAGTGCAAATATGGCACCCTCTGGAAAAGAAAAAAATAAAAAAAAAAGAAAGTAAAGAAAAACAAACTCACCAGCTTTAGCAATGCAGAGAAATAGCAGGAACATAGCACCCACCAGCCTTTGTCCTGAAGAATATCCCAGACCAGTGTTTTAAAATTAGCAAATGAGTCTCTTTCACATAAAATCAGGCACTTTTCAAAGGGTGGTTTCTGCCCTGGGCCCTGAGGTGAGTGAGAGAGTCTGCACACTAGCCCTTTATGAGCTGGTTCTCAATTTGCCACAGCCTTGCAGGTCTTGTGGAGCAGCCCTGTTGTTTTTTAAAGTCAGATGTTTTGTAGGCTCCTCTCAGGTGCAGGTCTTAAAAGCTGATGATGCTCAATGTGTGGTTCAATGCTTTCTGCCCTCGGGGGAATAAGTCCTGGTTTTGACTTCCTTCTTACTTGTGGATTGCTATGCTGTCATGGTGTTTAAGGTGACATTGTGTCCCAACCTCTTCTGCCCACTTTGATATGGTCTTCTTCTCATTTGAATGATGTGAACGTGTCACTCTCCTGGTTTTTAGTTTTTTGTTCTTGTGTTGTTGTTTTCAGAGAAAATTTTTCCATCTATAGCTGTAGATTCCATGTATCTATGGGAGGAAGTGAGGTCAAGATCTTCCTAGTCATCATCTTAAACTGGAACCAAATATAGATTAAAGTATAATTAGCAGAACTGTAATTGTTATTCCTATCAGAATAACTGGTTTATTGGTTTGAAACCTTGGGAGATTCCTGGGTGAAAACAAACTGGCCCCCATACACAGAGGGCAGGGAGAGACTGAAGAAAAAAGACCACTCTGGATTGTAGGTAGCAGATTTAACAAGCAAGAGAGCTTAACATAGGAAGTTTGATTTGTGGCTGCAAGAAGAGTAGATCTCTACTTGCCTGCTTGAATTTTAAGTTTATACAGAGACTTTGAATGGGTTCACTCACATACACCTCAAATGTTCTCAACAACACATTACTATCGCAAAGCTGCATCCTGGGCCAACTTCTAGTGCAGGGCAAGCACTGGGATACACATTCTAAGGACAGGGGAGTGGGTGAGGAGCCTCTGATTGACTGGGTTCTGCCCACAGGTCACCCAGCATCACAGGTTTCCATGATCTCCTCCAATGTTATAAAATATTACAAGTATTTTTTGTGTATTTGTTTTCTTCTCTCAGGCTATCGGAACTCTGGAAATGGAGAATGTGCCTTATTCGTATTTTTATAGCTCAATACATTTAACTGCAGATCTTGCTTTCCAAACATTTTTTATATAGTTTCCATATTAAAACCTAGTATGGGAGTTGCTACATAACAGGAACACATTAACACTTATTGAATGAATAAAATTAGAATGCAAGCCAACAGTTATTGAGTACTAATTTGCACCCCTCAATGAATGAAGAGTTATGAGATTTAAATATCTCATTCTAGACATTAAAGAATACATTATCTTTCTAGTAGCCCTCTAACATATGAACTAGACTCTAAGAATTCCCACTTTTATCAAGAGGAAGAAGAAAATGTGGCATGAGTTTCTCAAGGTACAGAAAATTTCCTGATAGGAAATTTCAAAAAATAAATTAAGTTATTTTAAGGTAAGAATCTTCTTCTTTAATAGGGATATGCATTCAATCATTAAATATGATTGTGTCAAGGTAGATACATGAACATTTTCTCTCACTGTCCTTTTTATCCTTTCGTTCTGTTATTGCCATTCAATACTTTCTACTTAGTTTTCACTCTAGCATGTTAGCGATGAGAAGCTGATGTTTCCCATGACTTGCAGTGTGGATTGTCTCATTGAAATGTAATCCCTTGCAAGTATGCAAAAAAATTGAAAAGCAAGATCTATACTCAGATGCACTGTATAAATTCCATTCAACATATAATTTCTATTACAGTAGTCCCCTCTTATCTGTGGTTTCGCTTCCTGTAGATACAGTTACCCATGGTCAAAACTGGTCTGGAATTAGATGATCCTCCTCCTGCCGTATCATCAGAAGGTCTGCAGTAGTTTTTTTTTTTTTTTTTTAGGATTCCATTTATTTATTTGACAGAGAAAAAGAGCACAAGCAGGGGGAGCAGCAGAGGGAGAGGGAGAAGCAGGCTCCCCGCCAAGCAGGGAGCCTGACTCGGGGCTCCATCCCAGGACTCTGGGATCATGACCTGAGCTGAAGGTAGATGTTTAGCCGACTGAGCTACCCAGGCGCCCGGGTGGTCTAATGCTACATCACAGTTGCTACATCCTTCGTCTCAGTTCATCTCATCACATAGGCATTTTATCCTCATACATCATCACAGGAAGAAGGATGAGTATAGTACAGTAAGATATTTTGACAGACAGACCACATTTACATAACTATTATTACAGTATATTATTAAAGTTGTTCTATTGTATTATTAGTTATTATTGTTAATCTCTTGATGTACCTAATTTATAAATGAAACTTTATCATAGGTATGCATGTATAGGAAAAAATATGGTATATGTATCAAAAGAGGGGCTACTGTATTGACAATCGCTGTATTGACTTTCCCCAAGCAGGGCTCAAATTAAGTGAATCTGTCTTACTTATAAAATGATTATTGAACTCATTTTAAAACAGTTTTGTTGTCACATGCATTTGTACAATAGTCATAACAAATATCTTATTGCAGTATAATTATGGGCTATATCTGATAACAATTATTCCTGTATCTTTGATCAATCTTAAAAAAATAATCAAACAGGGGCGCCTGGGTGGCTCAGTTGGTTAAGCGACTGCCTTCGGCTCAGGTCGTGATCCTGGAGTCCTGGGATCGAGTCCCGCATCGGGCTCCCTGCTCGGCGGGGGTCTGCTTCTCCCTCTGACCCTCTTCCCTCTCGTGCTCTCTGTCTCTCATTCTCTCTCTCAAATAAATAAATAAAATCTTTAAAAAAAAAAAATAATCAAACACACACACCACACACAAATCCAGGTTGTTTTATTCTCCAGGATAAAGGCTAAGTCAATTCCTGCTTCTTCCCTGAATTCCCCTTGCATATTCTCTCCTCTATTCCCCTCTCTTTACTTGCTGTACCCCAGCTGGTCATAGCATGGTATTTACTACTTTGCAATAGTTTATGTCATTTTAATTCTTTCCTGAAGAACCAGATACAGGATCAAATTTAATCTTGCTAGAGATTTAGACAGAATTGAGTGGCATGGTTTAAAATTTCTTAGTAAAATAGGTAAGAAATATGCTCACTTGCTGGATGGTTGAATATGTTTGTCTGTGTATGTGAAACATCCTAAACAACAAATCAGTCTCTAGTACTATGACCAATTTTACCCACAATATATATTTTAATTTTATTTTAAATACATTTCAAAGGGACATACCAATTACTTCTTTCTAACATGTGATGTTGACTGCATGTATGGCAGTGAGATAATTTTCAGGATATTCTGGAATCCTGAGAATAGTAATAATGCCACTTTTTAAAATAAAGATTTTCGTCAGTGTAAAAAATAAAGGACTAAATGCAAACAACATTCCTCCAAGGTTATCCATTGATGCATTATTTTTAATAGTAGAATATTGGAAAAATCTAAATGCCTTTCTGTTGAAGGCTGGTTGAGTAAGCCATGATATGACATACAGTAGAACATTGGGCAGCCATAAATGAAGAGTAAGGATGATCTGATAAGGAGTGATTCCCATTACATAATATTAAATAACAAAGTAAGAGTAAAATGCAAAGAAGTATATAGAGTAAGCTACCTTCTGTGGAAAAAAGAGAGAAGGTGACCATACACACACACACACACACACACGTATATACATATATATTATGTGTGATATAATAAATACATAAATATATATTTTACATATATACAATCATATTTATTATGTGTGTTTATATGTGTTTGTGTAGCTATACACACCCATTACCTATTTTTTAAAGAAACACAGAAATGATAACACAAAATCTATTTTAATAGTTACCTCTAGGTGGGTCAGTGGGAACAATGTAGAAGGAATAGAAATGGAAATGAAGCTTTAAAGAGTTTACCTTTTTATATTGTGTTGACTTTAGGATCAGGTAAATGTTTTACGTATTCAAAAACAAAATAAAATCAAGACAAATGTAAAAAAGGGAGCTCTAAAATTGAATACAAACAAAAGTAAATGAGTATATATATGCATAGTATAAACATACAGGAAAAAAGAATATTTCAAGTTACATTTCACCCGAGTACAGCCTTAGGTTCTTTGAAAAGAAATTTTGAACTTTATGGGGGAGGTTTGTTGTGAGTAGAGAGAATGAATATATTAATTTTGAAAATACTTTATATGAATTAAGTGATAGAGCAAATGAATAAATACATCATTTTGCTTTGGAATCAGTTTTTTTTTTTCAATATTAGGAAAGAGGAGAAAAAACTGTGCTGTTAGAATTGAATTTGCTGTGATATATAAATTTGTGTTTTTTTAAAAATAGAAGTACTTTGTAATCTTTACCCTGAAAGGTCTAGGCAAAATGAAATTCAATAACAATAAGGACACCTAGTTTCCAGAACTTGATTTCTAATGTTATTCCCTGTGGTGGGGGGAAAGGGGCTGGGGATGGAAAGCATGAACCAAACCTTTTAGGGAAAGTGGTGGTTTTGTGTCTTGGACACAGAAATTACACACTGAGTCTGAATTTAGGGTCAATTGAGACATGTTCTGAGAACATAAGATCTCATTAAAAGTTACCATTACAAAAATGAATAGAAAAGCCACAGATGGGGAAGAAGTTCCTAATACATATATCTGACAAAGGACTCCACTCCAGTCCATCTATCTGACAAAGGAATATTTATGTATCTAAGAAACTCCTTCAAAATAACAATAAAAAGAAGAAGAACAACTCAATTTAAAAAAATGAGACAAGAACAGTTCAAAAGAGAAGATATAGGAATGGTCAATAAGCTCAAAAAAAGAGTTCAATATCATTAGTCAATAAGGACATGCAAAGTAAAACCACGAAAAGGTACTCCCTCATATCTACTGGAATAGCTAAAAAATTTAAAAAAAAAAACAGAAAACAAAAAAAAATCCTGATAATATCATATTTGGGGAAGGTGAGAAGGAACTCGGCTCTCATGTATCACAGGGATGAAACGATTGTTTGATAGCTTAACATGGAAAGCATCTATCTGTCCTATCCTGTGACACAGAAATTCAACTCTGAGGTATTCACCCAAAGAGAAATGAAAATATTTGCCAATAAAAAGATTTGTAGAGGAATGTTCATGACAGCTTATTTATAATAATTAAAAATTAGAGTAAATACATATGTCTAACAGTAGGATAATGGATTAAAAGTTATGTTATATTGACATAATAGAACACTACACAACAATAAAAAGGAGCAATATATTGATACATGTAACTGACATGGATACATCTCAAAAACCACTATGTTGAGTAAAAGAAGCAGACACAAACAAGTACATGCTGTATGATTCCATTTTGATGATATCCAAGAACAGGCAAATTAATCTACAGGTGGTAGAAGTCTCCTCCCAGGGGAAGTGATTAGATTCAGCTCATATAAATAGATGTTTCCACCTTGGTGCTGATTACTTTCCCTTGCTTCGCGCCATAGGTACCTAGTGTTGGTTTGTTCTGTTGTTGGTGATGCTAAGTTTGCTCATTTGAATAAGTTGGTGTCTGCCAGATGTATGAATTGTAAAAGTATCTTTCCTCCTTTGTAAATGTAGTAGAATATTCAGAAAATATGAGTTTTGAGTAATTACTTTCATTTTTTTCTATAATGTATTCATAAATTAATATAATATTTAGTAATGATCATGTTCAACCACTCACAAAATTCCTGATAATTTTTTTTTTTAAAGATTTCATTTATTTGACAGAGAAAGACACAGTGAGAGAGGGAACACAAGCAGGGGGAGTGGGAGAGGGAGAAGCAGGCTTCCCCCGAGCAGGGAGCCCGATGCGGGGCTTGATCGCAGGACCTTGGGATCATGACCTGAGCCGAAGGCAGACGCTTAATGACTGAGCCACCCAGGAGCCCACAGAATTCCTGATAATTAACAACTGGGTCTCATGAGATAGTATGAACTGGCTCCAGCATACTCCTGTGCCTATCCCAATGTTGTCCCAAATAGGTAAATGAATTATATAAGAACATTGAGAAAGACAAAATCAATAATTATAGTTCAATGGTTTAATGAATCCCGCTTGGAACCTGATAAAATCAAAGAGACTGAAATATGCAAAGACAGAATGTATGGCTAACATGACAAATTATGTCATCTACTATGTGGCTACCATTCTTGATAAGTAGTCAGAACGAGAGAGAGAGATCATTACATACAACAGTGAAAACACATTATGCCTCTAAGGACTGTGGCCCATTCACAAAAAGGCAGGCATTTAAATTTAACTCAACCACATAGAAAGTCTCAGTCAATTCTAAAAACTCAAGGCAAAACAAAACAACAACAAAAAAACTCTACACTGATTGTGTTCTTTTACTACATTGCAATAAAATTAGAAACAAGTAACAATAGCTAAAATTAGACATGGAAATTTGTTTAAATTATATTTTAAAATAATTCTTGGCATAAGAGAGAAAACACACTTTATAGAAAAATACACTTTAAATACACTTCACAGAAAAAAGTCTGAAACTTTTAATTTTCAATTATGAAATGTGTTAAATTTTCAATTTTTAAACTAGGGGAAAAAACAGGGAAGGAAACAACAGGTTTATTTAAAAAGTAAAATTTAAAGTTAATAAAGTATTAAAAACAATAAAAGCAAAAATTAATGTCTTAGCTTGCAATAACAAAAAATAATAGAAATGATTGTGAATACTATAGTATAGACGAACACTGGGCACGACTTAGGAAGGAAAAAGAGAAAAGAATGCAAATATTGTGCAGAATGGAAAAAAGAAAACAAGGTATAGAATTAAAATTTTAAATATTATGAATAATTGCACACCAATACACTTTAACACCTAGAATGAATGAATAGCTTTCTTGAAAACCATAAAATGCCATATTTAACCGGCCCCCAAATAAAATCTTAAACAAATAAAAAGCTATAAAAGACACCGAAGTAGTGGTTTAAAGTTTCTGTCTTGAAAAATTATCCAGCTCAGATGACTTCAAAGTGATCTCTACCAAAATTTCAAAAAGCCTATCTTATGCAAGTTTTTTCAGAATTTAGAAGATGAAATGAAGTGAAAGCCAATTTCATTATAAACAGATTTTTAAAAATTAAATACAATATTGGCCAAGATATGTCTCTATATCATTGATGCAGTTTGCAGCATTGCTCACCCTCTCTCCCTCAAATAGATAAATTCTGCTTAATCCTGCTTCCAATGGTGTTCTAAGTATGTTAGTATGTTTTTATTTCCTTGCGAGATTTCTTCCTTTTTAACTCATGCAGTACTATTCTCATATCAATCTGTTTCTCCTTTGGCTTTCTGCTCCTGTATTAGAAATCATGTCTTTTGAGTCATATTAAAGGTATCAAGCCCTACCTAAGATTTTTCTTTTATTTCCTACAGTAACTCTTAATAGTTCACTCACAAAAGTTTATCACTTAAAGGACTGGCCCATGAAAAAAGAATGTAAAGGAGTGGTTGGGTTTGTTCCAAGAAATCGTTAGTGCTAAACATAAGAACAAGATTTACAGAATATAGTTTGTCTTTGGAAAGCATATATTTCAATAATATTATTAATAATATGATAATGATTATTATTACTAAAATTTAACCCTCCTAAACTACCAGTTTTATAGTGCTTCCTACATTTCAGAAACAGCTTTGTTTGCTATTCACATTATACATGAGAACATTGGAACTTAGTCAGATAAGGACCTTGTTCAAGATCAGCTGACTAGTTAGTGGCAGAGCAAAAATTTAGATTCATCAGACCTTCTTAATACCATACATACTCTTTACTATTAAATAATGAGCTCTAAAGTATTATTGGACATACAAGTTACTTACTCTGGATAGACTATAAAGTTATCAATATAAATTCATATTTCTAACATTGATTCATCTTCACCCATTTTATACTTTTTGTATTCTCTTGTTTTTCCCAGAAGGCTCAGACAATTTTGAAAATGAAATCTGAGAATTTAACATTTTTTCTCCTTAGGTTAAAAGTGTATATACTTTTAGAGAGTGATTCCTTACATAAGAATGTATAATAAAGAAATAACGATGAATATTAAAGAAAGATAATGCACACATTCTTTTAAATATTGTAAAATATAGCAAAAACATGATAAATAACAAATGTCTTAGAAGGTAGAATTAACTACAGTATTTAAATACAGTCAATGGGATACTATGAAAGCATTAAAACTGATATTGTAGGACATAGGTAACAACATGAAAAGATACTGATAAACAACCAGGTAAATGTTTTTGTTTAAAAATATTTTTCAATAAAGTAAAATCTTTAAAAAAAAAAAAAAAAAAAGGGCGCCTGGATGGCTCAGTTGGTTAAGTGACTGCCTTCGGCTCAGGTCATGATCCTGGAGTCCCAGGATCGAGCCCTGCATCAGGCTCCCTGTTTGGCGGGGAGTCTGCTTCTCCCTCTGACCCTACCCCCTCTTGTGTTCTCTTGCTCACTTTCCCTCTCTCAAATAGATAAAATAAAATCTTTAAAAATATTTTTCACTGAAATGTGCACTTTAAAAGGGTGACTTTTATGGTATGTGACTTAATTTTTGATTAAAAATTCATTATCCTATGGCACAAATTAAAATAAGGGATCATTGGTTGAAGTATATCTTTTCTTTACCTCTAAGAATCAAATATATCCTTCTCTTTACTTACACATTTTGAATTAAACTTCAACACAATTTCTCAAGCATTTCTGTGCATGAAACATATGCTATCCATGAAATAATGAAATATCCCAATAATGACATTGGCTACCTGTTTGTAACCTCTACCCATGATGTCTGCTTTTATATTTCCACTTAAATGTACCTTCTAATTTTTCCGCCTTAAGTGTTGCCTTGCTTTTTAAAGTACAACCTAAAAAATTCTATTCTTTACCTAACTGCCAATCCTTCTCCCCAGAGTGCTAGTTGAGAGCAAGAGTTCTCAGCGACGGTTATTGTTTGTTTATTTTAAACATATTTCTCCTGCTTTGCATAAAATAATAGGCAACGCTTGCTTATTTTTATTAGTGGACTCTTAATTGGCTGGTTGGTTGAGGCTCTGCTAAATGCAGTGCATGGAGGTGGAAGGTATAAGTGTGGGTGGATATGGGCAGGGCCAAGGGTGGATTCTCATAAATTGTAACAATGCATTTTCAAAATTGCCAGGCAGAGGTGCACCATTTGGCTTTCCCTTTCCGTTTGACACATTGAAACAAAGGGCAGTGGGGCAAATTATTTCTTATTCCTGCTTGAAATTAATCAAATACACCTTTCTCCTCTTCTACAAAATGGGAATTAAGTAATATCAACACTGGACTGCTGTGAAGATTTTATAAGATAATGCATATATGAGACACTTCTATAATTTTTCAGCATTTATGATAGAAACCTAAAATGAATATTCTGTAGATCTGAAAAGATACTCTTAAATATTTTTCTGTGAAAAACTTGACTAGTCCTTAATGGAGTAAACACCCCTTAAACCTCAGTCAGAAATGATTTGTGTCTTTATAAATTGAAATATTTATCTACTGACCTGGTAATACTGATGCCCAGAAAATCTGGATTGGGTATGGCAGTGAGTGTTAGGATCAACTATCCGGAAGTAAACTTATTAGCTAGGTGGCCAATGCTTTCCAGGTTGCCTGAGCTAATCTGGATTCCCAAGCCTACTCTGCAATGACTGAATCAGAATCAGTGGGGAAGATTTTTTTCTATATCAGGAAAATTTAGGAAACAACTTTTTCAGGGATTAAAGAGATTGACGCTGGAGTCAGATGAACAGGCTGAATGAGACTTCCTTTACCACCCTTTTAATGTCTTTGGGTCTCAGATTGTTCATCTCTAAAATGAAAATTGCAAAGAATCTAGATGATTAGGTAATTATGAGGATGGAATTAATCTACATAAAGCACTTAAGATAGTACCTATACAAACAATAATTCGATCAGTATTTGCTACATCGATTACTTTTATTATTACTTTTTTTAGTGTGCAAAGGCAGATTATTGTACCATTTTCTCTTTCTCAGTAGGTGTTCACTTGAACACCTACTGAGTATGGAATATGCCATAGTATGGAATATGCCATAGTAACAATGGCAGTTAAAGTTACCCCATCTATGGATGGCCTTTCATTTAAGACACCCCATCAATGACTCCCCCACAGATTAACTCTTTCATGTTTATATCTTTAAAAGTTACTGCAATTAATGTGTGCTAGTGGCTGGTCCCTAAATTATATTTTAAGAATGCTTTATTGTATCTCAACTTCATCTGCAGAATCATTTAAAATTCACAAAGCCTTGCTTTATCACACATCAAATGTCACAGTCTGGCAGTTAATCTTATTGAAAGGTTAGTTATGTGTAGCACCTGCAAAGGTGTCTGAACTGAAGATTCCCAGGATTTGATGCTAAATGGGGATGAAGGTAAAATTAAATTGGGGATTGGAATGGCAGCTGCATATTAACTGACTTTTGGGTACCTCACTGTCTTAAAACTTCCGGCATATTTTTCATTGGTTATTGATGACAAAACCAACAACAAATACGTAACAAATATTAACCTTCTTTCTAAAAACGAGGTAGTTTGGGGGTTTGCTTCTTTCTGTAGATTACCAGAATAGGTTGAAAATTCTTTTAAATGTATTTGTTAATAGAATATTTGGTTCCTGTTCATCCACTAACCTAAGAATTTTGTAAAGGATGTCTAATGCCATAAATACTCAACTAGAGATATGTAAATTATCTCCAGTGTACAGACAGATTTAAATATTAGTCTATTCCCACTATGCAGAGCATCTGTGACCAGTTTTTGCAAGGATATGTGCTCAGGGAATGTAATCTTTAATATCTAACTCAATCCAAATATAATTATGAAGGACAAACTGCTGGGAAAATGAAGGGAAAATGCAGACTCTTTTGGATTACACACTTTTGATTACTTCTTGGACACAAATATCTAGAAGGACAGGCAAGGCAGTTAACATAAATGAGTGTAATGGGCCAGCTCAGATGTGTGTGTTCAATTCAATGGGACTGGCTGCCCCCTTTGCCACTTCTATTCATGGTCACCTAGTGGGAATGTTAGACCAGCATTACTAGTACTCCTTGGTGTGACTCATTCCTTAAAAACATACCAGGATATGTGCTATGGTGAGCGCTGTGAATTGTGTAAGACTGTTGATTCACAGACCTGTACCTCTGAAACAAATAATACAGTGTATGTTAAAAAAAAAAAAAGA